>NW_012101865.1:1291302-1342111 GCF_000951045.1 Mandrillus leucophaeus | reverse complement strand
CCTCCCGGGTTCAAGCAATTCTCCTGCCTCAGCCTCCCAAGTAGCTGGGACTACAGGCATGTACCACCACGCCTGGCTGATTTTTGTATTTTTAGTGGAGATGGGGTTTCACCATCTTGGCCAGGCTGGTCTTGAACTCCTGACCTTGGGTGATCTGCCCACCTCGGCCTCCCAAAGTGCTAGGATGACAGGCATGAGTCACCACTCCCGGCCTGGGTGTCCTTTTTATAGGGCCTCTCCTCTAAGCTGAGACAGCATCAGCTAGTGAGGCTGCCTCCTCACTGCTTGAGTTTCAGCTCCACAGGGCCCCTCCTCCAGGCACCTGCATTTTAATGATTCCAACCTGTTACCTGTCTTCCCCCAGCCCTAAGGGTGGCGGCTTCTGACAGTGCTCTCTCCACAATACCTTAGCCCTCTTTTGCCCTTTCAGCTACCTTGTGAAAAAAATGTATACCTAGTTAACAATTATGTATGTATTTATTGTAGAGATAGGGTCTCACTATGTTGCCCAGGCTGGTCTTGAACTCCTGAGCTCAAGCAATCCTCCCCACTCAGCCTCCCAAAGTGCTAGGATTACAGGCATAAGCCACTGCATCCAACCCTAGTTAACAATTATTTATGTTAAATTTTCTGTTCCAATAACTGCTGTGGCTTCTGTCTCCTGACTTGACCCTGATGGACATGACTGCCTAAGAAATGATACATTCCTGGGCCAGGCAGAGTGGCTCATGCCTGTAATCCCACACTTTGGGAGGCCAAGGCAGGCAGACTGCGGGAGTTTAGGAGTTCGAGTCCAACTTGGGCAACATAGCAAATCCCGTCTCTACAAAAAAATTTTTAAATTAGCTGGGCATGGTGGTGCCTCCTGTAATCCCAGCTACACAGGAGGCTGAAGTGGCAGGATCACTTGAGCCTGGGAAGTCGAGGCTGCAGTGAGCTGTGATCACACTACTGCTCTCTAGTGTGGGCAACAGAGTGAGACCCTGTCTCAAAATAAATAAAATAAAGAAATGATACATGCTGGGCACAGTGGCTCATGCCTATAATCCCGGCACTTTGGGAGGCAGAGGTAGGTGAATCACCTGAGGTCAAGGGTTCGAGACCAGCCTGACCAACATGGTGAAACCCTGTCTCTACTAAAATACAAAAATTAGCCAGGTGTGGTGACGGAAGCCTGTAATCTCAGCTACTTGGGAGGCTAAGGCAGGAGAATTGCTTGAACCCAGGAAGCAGAGGTTGCAGTGAGCCGAGATCGCACCATTGCATTCCAGCCTGGGCAACAAGAGCGAAACTCCGTCTCATAAAAAAAAATAAAATAAAATAAAATAAAATAAAAAGAAAAAAGTAAAAGACATGATACACTATCAATGAAAGGACAGATGGCCTGGCCCAGGGAGTTTATGAAGATTGACAAGCTAATAGCTGTCGTGCTACTCAGAACCTAAGGAAGTTTCATTCTGTGCAAAAAATAAATAAAAATAAAGAATTTAGAATAATTGTCTATTGATCCATAATGGACTGAAAAATTTTTTAAAATACAGACTTTGAAGTCAGTCATATGTAGGTTTGAATCCAGGCTCTTCCACTTACCCACCAGGTGGCCCTGGGCAAATTACTGAACTTCCCTGAACCTTCGTTTCCACATGTGTATCATATAACAGGGGTTGAACAGCTTCCTCGTGGGGCTGTTGTGAGAAGGAAATGCATAATGCATGTAAAGTGCCTGCCCAGAGTGAAAGCTCAGTAAAGGGTAGTGGACCTAGGATATAGGAGGTGTTAAGAGGAAAAGACCAGAGATCATAAGACCTGAGTTCAAGTTCTGTGCCTGCAACTGACGAGCCAGTGACATCCTCTTTGTGGCCCTCCCTCTCCTTACACCGGTACCAAGACCAAGCGTGGCTCTGCAATGCTGCTCTCATCTTATCGGCCTGCAGCAAAACAGGCAAATAATGACAATGTCTGACATTTTTCATAAAGCTAAATCATTCTGTTTAAAGGATTACTATCTGGGATTTTGCTCTTCTTACTGTTTTGGTGTTAATGTCTTTTTTAAACGAAATGACAGGATAGTAGAGTATTTTTTTTTTTCCTTTCTATATTCTGATTTGACAACATAAGTTTGAACAAGAGCAAGGAGCTGAGACTTGTCCAAACAGATTTGAAAACATATTGGAAAGCCTCGATAATTGACACAGTATTACTGGTGAATGTACAGGCAGACCAATGGAACAGAATGGCAAGTCCCAAAAACATAGATATTTAGTGTATTATAGAAGTGGCATCCAATTCTTTAGGGCACAGCTGGACTATTCTATAAATGGTATTGGCCTAGCTTGGTAGCTATCTCAGCAGAATAAAGTTGGATCCATACCTTGAACTGTGCACCAGAATAAACTCCAAGTGGCTTTCAGATGTAAACACACAACCAGACTATTGTCTAGTAAGTCCAATATTTAAAAACAACAACAACAATAACAACAAAAAAACCCTAAAAAGACTCAAAGATGACATGGGGAATTCTTTTATAATCTTGGAATAAGTTAGACCTTTCAAACTATGATTCAAAATCCAGAAGCTATAAAAGAAAAGACATTCAATTATGTAATGCAAATATTTATATAAGTAAATAACATTTATATAGAAATAATTATATGTAAAACAAAAAACACAGAAGAAAAAGTCTTTTCATAGTAAAAATAAATACTACAAGCAAATCAAAAGGCAAGTAACAAACTGGGGGGAAATAATTGTAGGTGTTATCACAAAGAAAAGGTTAATTGATACCAAAGAGCACTTTCAAATCAATAAGAAACCAAAACAACCACAGAATGGTGAGCAAAGCATATGGACAATTTACAAAAAAAAAAAAAAAAACACAACAAATAGTGGCCGGGCGTGGTGGCTCATGCCTGTAATCTCTGCACTTTGGGAGGCCAGGGCGGGTAGATCATCTGAGGTTAGGAGTTTGAGACCAGCCTGACCAACATGGTGAAACCCTGTCTTTACTAAAAATACAAAAATTAGCCAGGCATGGTGGTGCACACCTGTAATCCCAGCTACTCGGGAGGCTGAGGCAGGAGAATCGCTTGAACCTGGGAGGTGGAGGTTGCAGTGAGCCAAGATCACACCATTGTACTCCAGCCTGGGCGACAAGAACAAAACTCCGTCTCAGGAAAAAAAAAAAAAAAAGTACACGAACATGAACATATGCAAAGATGCTTAGTCTCACTCATATGAAGAGACATTTGTGACTTGACAATTTTGATAGAAGATATTTTCATAATTATAAGACAATATAAGAGATTGCTATCTAGTTTCCTGAATCATCCCAGGACACCTACACAGCTGAGCTTTGTAAGATCAGAATGTAGGGACAACCGCATAGCTGTATTTCTGATGTTGTTGTTTAAAAGACAAACTGGAGAGTTAAAGATAGGGCTTTCTGGGTTTTTTGTGTCTTTTAACTTCTTAAAAAGTCATCCTGAGAATTAAGTGCATCAAAGTTTCCATCCAGAGTGCCTCACATTTCAGTATAAGCTGGAGAAGGCAAAAAGCAATGCGCTCGCTGCCATGTGAATCTTCTCTCTTTACACCTCGGCAGCTTTCACAGAACTATGCTCCTACCTGAATACCTTACAGCATCACAATGGGAAAATGTTTGTTTCTTGGCTTGCATTTGCTTTATAATTTAATTTTAATATTCTGCTTGGTGCATTTTGACATTTAATAAGGTCATGACAGAACACGGTGCTGCTGCACCAAACATCATCTTTTTCTTAAGCAAGCCTTGGACTTTGTTTCCCTTTTTACTGTTTGTTTGAACAAAGAAAGCTGATTTTGTAGTGAAACTAATAAGAAATATTAAAGAGAACAAGATTAGCTACAGAAAGAGTTAGTAGCCTTTTGCCAATCTCTATTTACTTAAAAATTTTTATTTCATGAAACCAAAAAGTAAAATATAAACTGAATAAACAAAAAAATTAATGAGAACAAGATTAACGACATAACCTTTTGCCAATATCAATCTCAATACTTTATTATTTCATGAAACCAGAAAGTAAAATCTAATAAAAATAACAACTGAATAAGCAGCAAAAAATTAATGAGAACAAGATTAACTATAAAAAGTAACTCTTTGTCAATCTCTATTTTAAAATTGTACTGTTTCATGAAATAAAGTCTGAGAGTTGTGGATGATTCTAAAATTCCCTCCAGCTCTGTGACAGACTGAATTTTTTTTTTTTTTTTTTTTTTTGAGATGGAGCCTTGCTCTGTCACCCAGGCTGGAGTGCAGTGGCTCAATCTTGGCTCACTGCAACCTCTGCCTCCCGGGTTCAAGCGGTTCTCCTGCCTCAGCCTCCCAAGTAGCTGGGACTACAGGCGTGCACCACCACGCCCAGATAATTTTTGTAAATTTAGTAGAGACGGGGTTTCACCGTGTTAGCCAGGATGATCTCGATCTCTTGATCTTGTGATCTGCCTGCCTCGGCCTCCCAAAGTGCTGGGATTACAGGTGTGAGCCCCTGCGCCTGGCTGATAGACTGAATTTTATTCACTCATCTGGCTAGCAGGTGGGACCATTGCAAACGTGGTCCCCAGAGACTCAGCTAATGAGCTTCTGTCCTTCAAGTTCACACCTTCCCTTGAAACTGGGCCAGAGGTGATGTCCTAACCCATGGCAGACCTTACTCCCACTAAAATCCCACTTGCCCACACCAGGAAAGGCAGCACAGTAGAGGGAAGAGCTCAGGTTCTGGAGTCAGGCAGTCCTGGGTTCAAATACTGGCTCTGCTGTTCACCAGTTCTGAGACCTGAGTCTCAATTTCTTTTCTCTTTGAGATAGGGTCTTGCTGTGTGGCCCAGGCTGGAGTGCACAGGTACAATCATGGCTCACTGCAGCCTCAGTCTCCTGGGATCAAGCAATCCTCTCGCCTCAGCCTCCTGAGTAGCTGGGACTATAGGTGCACACCACCATGCCTGCTAATTTTTATTATTATTATTATTTTTAAGTAGAGACGGGGTCTTGCTATGTTGTGCTGGTCTCAAACTGCTGAGCTCAAGTGATTCTCCTACCTTGGTGTCCCAAAGTGTTGGCACTACAGGCATGAGCCACCATGCCCAGCCAGTCTCAGTTTCTTCATCATAAAAGGATATGATTAAAATTTACCTTGTGGAACTGTTATAAAGGAGAAATGAGATGTAAATATGAGGTCTTAATATATCATTTGGCATACAGTAAGTGCTTAATATATGTCTGTATGACTCTGTATTTTTGTGATTATACCAATAAATATATAGGTACCATACTATATCTGCCTTTGTAAATTGGAAACTCAGAATGAAGAGACATATGTGCTTGGAAATACTTAAGATCAAAAGTGTTCATTATATAATTTAAAAAAGAACAAAGAGGAAAAAAACCCATTGTTTCAATATAATACAATGCCTTGATGGGATGCTCAATATAGTTCCAAGACTTTACATCTATTAATCCATCCAATCCTAAAACAATCGTTAATAATGCTGTTATTCCTGTTTCACAGATGAGGCACAGAGAGGTTAAGTAACTTGCCCAATGCTACACAGCTAACAAGTGAGAGAGCCAGGAATCAAACCCAAGCAGTGTACACAGAGAGTCTGTGCATTTTTTTTTTTTTTTTTTGAGATGGAGTTTCATTCTTGTTCATTCTTGTTGCCCAGGCTGGAGTGCAATGGTGCAATCTTGGCTTACCGCAACCTCCACCTCCCAGGTTCAAGGGACTCTCCTTGCTTCAGCCTCCTGAGTAGCCGGAATTATAGGCATGTGCCACCATGCACCGCCAATTTTATATTTTTAGTAGAGACGGGGTTTCTCCATGTTGGTCAGGCTGGTCTTGAACTCCCGACCTCAGGTGGTCTGCCCGCCTCAGCCTCCCGTAGTGCTAGGATTACAGGCATGAGCCATTGTGCCCAGCCGAGAGTCTGTAGTTTTAACCACGGTGAGGGTTGCAGGGTTGCAGGGGAAGTGCAAGTGAGCCTCAACTGCAATTATGGGCATCTCTAGATCTGTACTGTTAATGTACGAGCTATATGGAAATGTAATTAGATGAAATTAAACATTCAGTTCCTTGGTTGCACTAGCCACATTTAAAGTATTCAACAGCCACATGTCGAGAGTGGCTACCATGTTGGGCAGCACAGACACAGAACACTTCCGTCATCACAGAAAGTTCTACTAGACAGTCTGTTCTAGATAATTCTAGGAAGTATTAGCCAAACATAAGACACGAACTCAGCTGTCACTGCATGGATTTTTAATTAAATACCACTTCATAATGTTATTCACACCTAGTACTTTTTTTTTTTTGAAAAATAAGACATGCCATAAGTCGTGAAGTTAACAAAATATAAGCATCCGCACAGAATATATTCTAAGGTGACTTCATTTACACCGCTTCTCAGAGAAACACACAAGTAACCTTTTGTCTGCCTATCAGCCAGTGTCGGAACATGCCGGGCTGGTTCCCCAACACTAGCTTGATGGAGTCCTGTACCCGCGCAGCGCCGTCAAACTGGCTGGTTTCCACTAGAAAAGCAATGGAGAGTCAGCTCTCCCTTCTCTACCCAGAATTCAGCTCCACACTACAAGATCTGTATAACCTGAACCTTGATGTGACAGCAACTGAAGTTTAACCCAAGTTTGGTGACCTTGCTTTAGGGACCTGGGCTGCTCGGAAGGAGACCGAGGTGTGATATTTAACATTGCTTGCAACATTCAAGAAGACTTGGGGACGTCAGAGCCGTGAGTAACAATAACGAACCAGGGCTATGAGTGGAAACCTGATGCACCCCTCCCCCATCCTAACAGCCAGTGCTGCGTATGGCCATCAGCAGACAGTCCATTTATACCACAGGACAACGATAGGGAGGAACTAGCCTTCACATCAGCTGTGCTTCCTGACTACTCAAGTGACCTACGTGTGGCTTCCACTCAGGAAACCACCATTTAACTTTCTGCTCAGCCCTTTCAAGGCTCAGCTTGGTGGGATGACGCCACTGCCCCAAACCCTCAGGCAAGGGAGCTTCCCAGGCCTCAGCAGCAGTTCCTGGATCTGCAGGATCCCATGATCCACAGCCGACCTGAAATTACAGTGCACTTTATTTACTCATCTCAAGAAAGCCGGCTGGCCCAAGGCTAAAAGGCCCATACCAAAAGCAAGGGAAGGAGGGGGGCAGAGCAAGTTTCGGAGCGTATATATGCCCAAATTATTACTGATCACCTGGGTTTGACACATTGAAATAGCCTCCCTGCTCACCTTCTCTTTCTCCTTCCTGCCCCCACTCCCAGCTTTAGAAAAATCATTTGGGAAAGGAGGAATACACAAATAGCAAAACCTGATTTTAATTTCTGCTTTTTGTTTTTTGTTCTTGTGGGCTCGGAGAAGGTAACTCATTCCCCCTTCTGATTCTTCCTCCACAATGAACAAGCCCTCCTTTTCCATCAGGGCTGATCCTGCCCTTCTCTTCCTCATGAACCATCAATGGCTCCCATGTCCTCTTGGATACACTTTAAACTCCTTAGCCAGGTATTCAAGACTTTCCATGATTCGGCCTCCACTGCTTATCCTTTTTTTTTTTTTTTTTTTGAGACATGGTCTCATTGTCACCCAGGTTGGAGTGCAGCAGCATGATCATGGCTCACTGTACCCTTGGCTTCCTGGGCTCTAGCAATCCTCCCACCTCAGCCTCCTGAGTAGCTAGGATCACAGGCATGCCCCACCACACCCAACTAATTTTTTTTTTTTAATTTTTAGCAGAGATAAGGTCTTACTATGTTGCCCAGGCTGATATAAAACTCCTGGGCTCAAGTGATCCTCCAGCCTTGGCCTCCCAAAGTGCTGGGATTACAGGCGTGAGCCACTGTGCACAGCTTCCACTACTTAGCTTTGAGATTCGTCTCCCACCACCGTCCCTGGCTCTCCTTTCTTTGCCCTGCTCCTCTTATCTCTGTGCCTTTGCAAATGCTGGCCCCTCTGCCTCGGGGGTGATCACCCTACTTTCATATGCTTTATACAAATCTCAGATTTGCCACCCATCTATGAGTGGGACCAAAATCATCTCCACTTCTGAATACCCCTTTGGGCTCAGGGTCCGAACTTTGACAGGGTCTCCATGATGGTCATTTTCTGTGGCCCACGACCGCACTTCACACCCATCAGAGATTCCTGGGTATTTGTGCCTCCCTCTGCTGGCCTGGAGGGCGGGAACTATGTCTTATCTTTGTAGCTTGGGTCTTCCAAATGCTTAGCACATAGTAAATGCCTTATAAATCTTGTTGAATTGAGTTGATCCCCATCCTAAGGGAAGGGAGTCCACTGCCCGCTGCCGCCTTAGATAGTTAAGACCACACAATACAGAAGTGGTTAAGACACAATACAGAAGTGGTTATCACAGACAACAGATGTTTTTGAAGTCAAGGTATTAAATCAGTACTAAATCAGCATTAAGCACAATCCACAAAGATAAGTGATCTGTCACACTGGTCTATTAACACTGTTATCATGCCTATTAAAGGCTGTCTAGGGAAGCGGTGAGTGTAGCTCTAAGTAGTATTCACTGGATGGAGAATGCCACAGATCCTATGGGGATTATTTAACCTTCCAAAGGAACCCTAGGGAGGAAACTTTCTGGCAAGGTTGCATGGGGCCCTGAGGGTTTTAGCAGAACATCTTTTTAAATTCTTAAGCTTTCCAGGTGTGAACTCTCAGGATTGTGGCATCGTAGCAGAGTCACTGGTGGTACCAGTTAAGAATGCAGACCCCTGGGCCCCACTCCAGTCACACTTAAGAGTGTCTGCAGTTGGGGTGCAGGAATCTGCATTTTACACACACTTCTAGGGGATCCTTATGCCCACTAAAGTCTGCAAACCTTTCTCTGCGCCTCTCAAAGTACACCATCAGTCTAGGGGAGGACAGTCACATAGGCAGCCAGGAAGAAAGCAACAGCCCTGTTTTTGAGAACGCTTGCTTCTTCCAGACATACATGCGTGGGGATGAGGACCCAGAGAGTCTCTATTGACTTCAAGGAAATTAACCAGTAACTTGAGCTTGGCTTGTGGCTCTGTAATGGAGAGACGGAGGACAGGTGAAGAGGCTGTCTCTGAAATGAGCATCCCCACCTTTCCAGGGGGCACTGGTATGCAGGAAAAAATAACACATAAGATGGCCAGATTTTCTACCTATCCCTTTTTAAGTGGTGAAATCACCTTTTGTAAGAGTAAGGGGGACTTTTCTTCCTTAATGGGCTGAAGCATCATCACCCTCTCCTAGCCTCCTTATTCTTCCCCTTCTCCTAACTTCCTAATTCCTTTGGGGGCAGGAGGCAGACAAACAAGTAGTCCTCACAGGACCAAAATCAAATTCGTTTTCAGAGTAGATCCAATTTGAACATATCAAGCACATCTTCCCTAGAAGGGCACAGATGACTGGAAGGCAGATGTACATTTCTGAAACACAAATGGCAGAACCTTCCACCCAGGGTTGGCCCAGCCTGCCATGTGAAGGCAGCACAAGTGCTATCACAGATACGGCACCAGGAGTGTTGGGGAGAGATCAGGCATGCACGTGAGGTGGAGGAAGACGAGATTTAGAGGTGTCCAGCCTTTCGCTGGATTTGAGAATTAACAGCAGACTCTCCGTCTTGTCTTAGCTCTGAAGGATACAGCAACCTTTGGTCACTGTCGGAGGAAGCTCAGTTACCATCCTCAAGGATGGCAGAAAGGCTTTCCAAATCCTGCTGGGCTAATCCAGGCAGAAGCTGGATTCTATCCCGCCCACCTGGAATAATGCTTCCATCCCCCCACCCTCATCATCTGAAATTTCCAAGACCAAGATAACGCATCCTTTCCCAGGGACAAAGGCTTTCTGAGATCATCATCCATAGCGTTCTCAGTTAAAAACAAAATGAGACTTGAAAGGTTTTAGGATTCAGGGTTGAACCGCTGTCAGCCTGGTGGGGACAGTTATACATAGAGGGAGGCGAGTCTCATTCCTTCTTGGTGTGCTCTAGGACTCGGTAGGGGACCCCAGAGGCACTTCTGGAGCCGTGCTCTTCTTGCATGACTGGCAGTGTGGCAGGAGCGTAGATCTCAGAAATGTTGTCATTGTTTTCCAGAGCCCCATAGGAAAAAGAAGCTTTGAGGTCAGGCTGGACAGTCATCCCTTTATCGTGCATGTTCTGCATACCTGAAATGAAATCCATTTTCCCCAAATCATTACGTGGTAAGGGGGCCAAGGAGGCCGCATCTCCCTCTATCCTGCCACAGACTAATTATAGTGCTCAGCAGCTAATCATGTGCATTGTCAATTTCCCGAATGCTTTAGATTTAAAAGAGAACACCCACAAATACACACGGGAACTATTACGGTTGCTAAGCAACAAGAGATGAATCTTCAGGAAATATGCACACAGACCAGCTGCTGTCAGGAGGAACCCTCAGTTGGCCTAAAGTGAGGTGGGAATGTCGGTGTGGGCCCCAGGTGGAATGGAACTAGCACTGTGCTTTGAACATGGTAGATGCCAACGCTTCACTGCTGAATTAAATCAGGATTCAGGAAACTCTGTTACACTGTCGAGGAAAGAGAGTAATTTTTGTGCATGGGCACCTGAAGGTGACAGATGCATCATGATGCCCAGAGGGAGCATCTTGGCCTTTAACTTTAAAGTCCCTGCTACACATATAGGGGAAGGTGAGATTTGCTTATTATTACTTCTGGGTACTTTGACAAGGGATTCCTATTTACATTTGAGGGCAAAGCCTTTAATCTTTAATTCCTTTATCTTTGTCCTACAATTCCCCTAGTCAGGTCAGGAGGGACGTGTTTTGTTTGTTTGTTCATTTATTTATTTATTGAGACAGGGTCTTGCTCTGTCGCCCAGGCTAGAGTGCAGTGGAACGATCTTGGCTCACTGCTGCCTCACCCTCTGGGGCTCAAACGATCCTCCCATATCAGCTTCCCTCCCGAGTGGCTGGTGCTACAGGTGCATGCCACCATGTCCAGCTAATTTTTGTGTTGTTTTGGTAGAGATGGGGTTTCACCATGTTGCCCAGGCTGGTCTCAAACTTTTGGGCTGAAGTGATCCACCTGCCCCACCTCCCAAAGTGTTGGGATTACAGGTGTGAGCCGTTTCGCCAGGCCAGTTACTTTTGAGGCCAACTTTTCCTGCCAGGGAATTAAGACTCTTCAAATTCTGCCTTCAGGCCGAGTCATAAGAATTTGAA
The DNA here is from genome assembly GCF_000951045.1 of Mandrillus leucophaeus. Lineage (NCBI taxonomy): Eukaryota > Metazoa > Chordata > Mammalia > Primates > Cercopithecidae > Mandrillus > Mandrillus leucophaeus. The sequence goes on along the minus strand of NW_012101865.1, from coordinate 1,330,851 downwards.
TGCAATGAAACTATGATGATAATAACAGCTGACATCTAACTATTTAATATGCCCTGAGCACTGGGCTAAAGGACTTTCTTTTTAAAGGCAGAGTCTATGTTTTCCAGACTAGTCTTGAACACCTGGGGCTCAAATGATTCTCCTGCCTCAGTCTCCCATAGCTGGGATTACACGTGTGAGCTACGACACCCGACTGGGCTAAGCACTTTAAATAGTAACGGTAACAATAATAGCAATGACAATGGTTATGTGTATTGAGTATTTAATTGGTGGCAGATACTGTTCCAAATAGTTACAAAGTTCTATCTCATTTGATCCTCAGGATGACTGATAAGGAAAACGAAGCAGCAGAAATGACGCACGTAATTTGCCTGAGATCACACAGCTAGTAAGAGGCAGTGCCAGGGTCCAAACTCGGGGCTTTCAACTCAGAAGTCCATACTCTTAACTGAATGCTGTGTGGCTTCCCTATGTACCCGCACTTAATCTCCAAACAATCCAATGACAGAGATGAACTACTGTCCTCATATTCTGGAAAGAGATTCAGAGAGATGAAGTAACTTGCCCAGGGTCACACAGCTAATGAGAGACCGAGGTGGGATCTGCCACCAGAGCCTGTGCTCTTATCCACTCTGCAAACGGCCGGGGAAGACCTAGTCCGTGAAAGGCCCTTCGGCTCCCTATTGCGTAAGACTTAACTGATGGTTCTTTGAAGGGCACAGTTTAAGAGTCTGTGGTTTGGATTTTGGGGGAGGGCAGAAGAGGGAAGTGGAAGAGCTGAGGAGGTGCCTGTCCTCAGGCAAGAGAGTTGGCTTAACAGGCCTGGTTTACCTTTTGGATTTTGTCAATGCCCTCCAGCCAAAGACCAACGGGAATACACCTCCAGTCTAACAAATGTGGGTTTATTGACACATTGCAATGTGAGAGGTGGAGGGGGTTAGAAAGGAGTTATTGTGGGGTTGGCTTGGACTAGGTGATTTTGGGGTGAGTTCAAGGAAGTGAGGCTTTGCTTTGGGTTGGATGCTGTCAGGAAGCAGGGCTAATTCCGTCATTGGGGATCTTAGTTTTTATCTAGAGGATGACTAGACTGGAGCTAAAGCTGTGACTGGTAAAGAAGTGGCTGTCTCTCACAGCCAGGTAAGAGGGATGTTTGGTGTTTTTCATGATTTGGACAATGTCCATTTTTTGTCTGTGTTTAGACAGGATAGCAGAGTAGTCCTGTTTGTGTTCTTTTATTTATTTATTTATTTATTTTTAATTTTAGGAAAAAAACCCTTTTCTTCCCATTCCACCTGCTTGTGTCCTGATCTGTCACAGCTGCAGAGTGGCCTTGCTTGCTGTTGATGTTCTGTGACATTGTGTCTGCTCAACAGGAGAGGGCCAAGGCCCGGCTGAGAGTGCCAGGCCAGCTCCTGGAGGTCAGGGGCTATTTCTCGTTCTCATTTTTAAGAAGTCTTTCAGGTGCATGAATTACTCAAAGGCTCTCCAAATAGTGATGTGGTACATTTCTGGAATTTGAATACCTCTTGAACAGCAGTTGTCTGTTGTGAAGATACGAATCTAGGTAGACAAAAGGCAAGGTCCTAATGCTGACCAGGGAAACCAAGTGGCTGGAAAAGCACCTCTGTTTAGGCTGAGACTGTTCAGCAGTTTTATTCTGCATGTTCTACCTGCCACCAGGTCAAACAAATGTGTGAAACTTGCAAAGGTTTTTAAAGCAAAAGGGAAGTGAAACCAAATGTAACCAGGCATCTACCATGTCCCAGACACCGCGCAAGAGGCCTTTACACATATGACCACTAGCCTGAAAGAAGGAATCCCAGTTACAAGTGAGGATGAGGGGCCTTGGAAGGTCACACAGCAGGAAGCTGGTAGAGCTGGGATTTGAATCCAGGTCATCTGAACTCCAAGCCCACGCTCTTCACAGGACAGAACACCTACAATCGGAAGTGTCCTGACAAGCCACTGCAAGGGCAGGGTCTCCCTGATTCAACAGCTGACTTCCCACTGGTCGCAAGGTACAAAGAAAAAGCTGAGAGCCACACCCACAAACAGACCACAGAATGTTGATATCTAAGATTACCTTAGGTTACCTTCTGTTTTCCACCAGAAAATACATCTATCTATCTATCTATCTATCTATCTATCTATCTATCTATCTACACACACAAATACTGATATTGATATATACACATACATAGTTTATAAACACACAAACACACGTATACATACACATACTTGCACACACAGAGTTGACACCTCACCTATCTGGAATTCAGCTATCCAGCGCCCTCATCTATCCGGAACACAGCCGAGAAACAAGGAAGTTAGCAAAAAAGGAATCTGAGCAGCCAGATTAGACGTTTAAAAAGTTCATGCACCAAAGCTCATGCACTTAACTCCTAGTAGAAATCTTAGGCCCCCAACTCAGAGCTCCTTCATTTTGATTTTATTTGTAATTTGAACAAGTTGGGCTGAAGGAGCGCATTGACATTGAGTTGCTATACTCAGGCAGGCTGGCTACAGCAAGAAGGACAGACAACAGCTTAATAACAAGAGAGGAGGAACTAATATAAAAAGTACACACATAAACCCTGGGGCCATTTAATGTAGGGGCACACCAGTCAGCCCTGAGAACACACCTGCATCACAGGGTTACAGCATGAAAACCTCTTGAGTAAGCAGTCCTCTAGACCATCAATGTGTTTATATTTTGTTCATGAGATTGTGTTAATGAAGGACAGGAGATTATGTTTTAGAGACAGTTCCATCTTGTATAAATAAAATTAAAATGTTGAGTTAAGTGCGAAAGCTAATGGTCACCAGCAACCTACAGAGTTTAGGTCAGCAAATCTGAGGTTGGTCCAATGTCTTAACTTTTCTAATCTGAATTCCTTTAGGCTAGACAGGCACTCTCCAGTCCTCCACAGGTCCCACCACTCCCTGCTGGGCAGTATTTGGCTGATTCACATGTTTATGTTACTGTCAGGGCTTACAGGCATTTACATTCGTGTTTCTCAGTATGAATCCTTAGCTCGCTATGAAATTAGGCTTTCCAGAATGATCTACTCCCTTGTGGCATCCAGCGAGTGAGATTATAATATTTTAATTTCATTCCACTCATTTTCCTTCCCCTCTCTGATCATTTCATTCCAACTAGATGAATGGATTTTTCCATTTGCAGGCATGAAGCCTGGGGCTGCAGATCCTAATTATAATGAGTATGAATCAGAATTTTCTTTAAAAGATCCCCAAATAGACACGGAACTGGCAAGATGTGCTCAAAACCAACTGAGGTGCCTCAGCCGTTGCCTACCCTTTTGCACAAGATTAAAAAAAAAAAAGAAAAGAAAAAAGACAGTGAGAGAACAGTCACACGATAAAGGCACAGCACAGCAGTTGGTTGTCTCTTTTTAAACAGGAAGTGCAGTCATTCTACATGGATGGTCAGCTAGACCCACGGGGCTTTAACCTTACCTGGCATGGCATCCATGGAAATATAGGGCTCAAATGGAATGGCCTTCTTCCTGTTACGCGTGATTAAGAAGACGCCCAGGAACGCGATGAGGCACCTGAGGAATGGAGATAAGACAGGAAGAGAAATAAGGCCAGGAGCAAGGTCAGGGAGGGACACACTTTCAGGCTCAGGTGATGCGAAAGAGGTAAAAAGGCTTGCAGGCTGCGGAGGAAGGCTCACCGCCCAAGGAGCCCTGAGAGGCTGCCAGCCTGGGATCAGCAGGGGCAGATGCAAGTTGAATAACAATAGCTGGAGTGGCCTCACATGCCCTACACTCTCCATGAGCTGTAATCAGAATAAATTAGACTCTCCTGGGCGAGCTTCTCATGGCTCTTCACTTCCATTTAATCAGGATTCTCGGAACCTTGCCTTTTAAAACTTGTTTTTTTTTTAATTGAAGTCATTCGTTTCAATCACTACTGAAGTATAGATAGTAAAAATCAACAAAAATTGGAGAGTCCGTGTACTCTTGGTCTCACTCGGCCAGGCAGGTGTATAGCCTCCCAGGTTATTTTTTGTTTTGCTTTGTTTTTTCCCTTTTTCCTATAGCTTACATAAACAAGCATACTTTCTAAACATTAAGGTATCATTTACAAGCAGCAAAATGCACCAACCCTAGATGTCTAGATGAATGGATTTTACTTGTGGAATCATCACCCAGTCAAGACAGAAAATACTTCCATCCCCCTCAGAAAGTTTTCCTGGGCCCCTTTCCATTTCATGCCAGCCCTTCCCCACTATCCTGACTTCTCTCACCATGGATGAAATTAGTCTGTTCTTTAATTCATGTAAGTTAAATCATACACTATGTACTCTTTTATGTCTGGTTCCTTTCATTTGATAAAATGTTAAGATTCATCTTCTTTTTTTATTTTTTATTTTGATCTCTTTTTGAGATAGAGTCTCACTCTGTTGCCTAGGTTGAAGTCCAGTGGCACGATCTCAGCTCACGCAACCTCTGCCTACCAGGTTCAAGTGATCCTCCTGCCTCAGCCTCCCGAGTAGCTAGGATTACAGGTGCCTGCTACCATACCTGGCTAATTTTTTTCTGTGTCAGCACCTATGGACTGGCCTCAAGTTTTCAAAATGGCAGCATGGCACGCTATTATCTAGATATGGCATAATTTTTTAACACCTGTATTCTACTGCTGAGCATTTCTATTATTTTCTTTCTTTTTTTTTTTTTTTTTTTTGAGATGGAGTTTCGCTCTGTCGCCCGGGCTGGAGTGCAGTGGCTGGATCTCAGCTCACTGCAAGCTCCGCCTCCTGGGTTTACGCCATTCTCCTGCCTCAGCCTCCTGTGTAGCTGGGACTACAGGCGCCCACCACCTCGCCCGGCTAGTTTTTTGTATTTTTTAGTAGAGACGGGGTTTCACCGTGTTAGCCAGTATGGTCTTGATTTCCTGACCTCGTGATCCGCCCGTCTCGGCCTCCCAAAGTGCTGGGATTACAGGCTTGAGCCACCACGCCCGGCCTCTATTATTTTCAATTGTTTGCTTATACAACTAATTTAAAAATTAATAAATAGCCCCATACATGTGTCTTTGCATCCCTGTTGAAGCATTTTTTCCAAGATAAATGATTAGAATGGAATACTGTATCAAAAAGTATGCTTGTTTGGATTTTTGTTGCTGTTGTTAAATTTTCCTCCCACATTAAAGTATGCTAACAGTGTGGTAGTGGGCTGGCCTCCTCATCCTCTTGCCAATGTGGAATACTATTAATCCTGTTAGTTTTTGCAAAACGATGGTATCTCATGTGGCTTCAATATGCATTTCTTAGATCCGAGGTGAGGCTGAGAGACTTTTCATGTGTCAAAATGTGATATTTGAGAAATGCCAAAGAGATTAGAGTCCAAAAGAGAAGAAAGGGGAAGATAAAGCCCTTAGAGGAAGAAAATGCTCACCTCTGGGGAGAAAGCTCCCAAACCCCACAGCTCCTCTGACTCTAAAGGATGGGGCAGCTGTAGCAATAAGAGAGCAATAGAGAGCGGGGCAACCTGCTTGGAATTCTACACACAACATCTTGCGGCCGGCAAGCAGGACAGGACTCACCCCAGTGCAAACATGCAGATGTGCAGCACATCCTCCCCGATGAAATCCAGGTAAAATATTGCACCTGCAGCGCAAATCATAGAAAATACCGCTGAGCTGTTTTCAAGTCACCCATCTGCAAGTCTGTCTAGGATTTGGCTAAGCTCTCTTCCCTTTAGGAAACCAAAACGATCAAAACTTATTATGACTGTGCCTTACAAGAAGAATGGAATAAAAGCCATTTAGGGGATCAGGTTGTCAACTTTTTTCCACCTTAGGCCCCTCTGATCTCCATGTTTCTTAACTTACATTGGGGGATAATATTAGACTCACAAAAATGGTGTAGAGTCCCCATGCACTCTTCCTCCAGCTTTCCCCAGTCATGTCTTCCATAACCACAGTGCATAATCAAAGCAGGAAAACGACAATCAACACTTACTAACTAAACCACAGACCCTATTTACCAGTTTGTGCCTGCAATCGTCTCCCCTCCATCTTTCTTAAGATGGATAAACAAGGCTTTGTGCTTATGTTGTTAGAGCTTTCTAACCACGTATGGCCAGTAGATGCCAAGTCTGTGGGTCTACTCCTGTGGTATGGGCGTGGGGTGGGCCTACTGCCTCTGCCCTGAGCCAGCCTTTGTCTGGAATCATCTCACCCACACAGGCCTCCAGCTGTATTCCTGAGCTCCTGATTCCCTGCCTTGACTTGTGTTCTCACTCAACCATGGTGTTTGTGATTCCTTTCAACCTTGACTGGACTTCACGCTTCTTGACCAAGCTTCTTGACCATGACTTAGCTTATGGCTTCTGGCTGCTCTGGGTCAATGCCTCATGGCCCCTGGTGCTGTTCACAGCATGAGCCCTGGAAGCTGTGTGCCTTGTGTGTTCCTCCTGTGTAGACAGGAACGGCGGCACCACTTGTCTTAAGTGCTGCGCAGAGCATAGGGCTTTACAACCAGGCTTTCATCAAAGGAAAGCACTTAGTTCTTACTGGATTTTTTACTCTGAAGATTTCAGTTACCTATCGTGCCATTTAAACAAACAAACAGCTTTATATGATTGCAGCCTCTAAGGCCACTACAGAAAGAAAATGAAAAAAAATTAGAGGTGAAATAGAGGAAAAGGGGGCTGTAATGCTAATGATCACTTATTGAGCATCAATGATGTTGCAATGCTATACATATTCATGATCTCTAAAATTATATAGAAGAGATGTGTGGTCACTTAGCCAGTGGGGGTTGTGGAGTTAGAAGATAGCAAAACTTGTGAAAGTACACACAGTATGACATAGGGCACATTTGGATCATTCCTATTACAATTCTCGGAGGTAAGTGTTATCACTCCCATTGTATGAATGTGGAGCTGAGGCTCAGAGAGGTTAAGTGATGTTTGCAGAGCTGATGTGTGTCTGTGCAGGTGTGGATACAAACCTGGGTCTCTCTGTCTGGAAATCCTGCACATTCTCCATGAACCCATACACCACTCTATGGGGAGAACGAGTCAGCAGAATCAGCCTCTCTCCACCCTGGGATAATACCCTGCTGCTAAAGTAGAAGACAGAAATCTAGCAATGGACCACCCTTACCTGCTGTGATAGCAATGGTTGTGGACAGAATGTAGCCCACACTGGCAATCAAAGAGGAGTCATACATCTGTGAGGCTTGACTCAAAAACCTTCAAAACAAAAGCACTCCAGTCAGTGGGCTGTGGAGATGTTGGAAAGGCTAAGAGCTGACAACCGTAGAGTTTGGTTTGAAATATGAAGATGATACATTTAGGAACGTTCCTTGGGTTTCTAAAGATGCCACCCTCATGTTACAGGGCACTGTGTATCCCTGGTCTGGGGTCCATGCTTGATTCCCACTCTTCCCCTAGACACACAGCTAAGGCCCATCCCCATTTCCCAACTGAGCCATGCCATCATGGTCTCACATCTTTGGCCGCATGGTTCCTGTCACCTGAAATGCCCTTCTCCTCACCCCCCTGTATCCCCACCCCACTAAAAAGAGCCATTCCTGCATCTCTTATACCCCTGCCCCCAGAAACTCTTATAGCCCTAATCACGTTCTGCCTAGTGTTATTATTCTTTTCAACAACATTTCTTTCTAATTTGAAAATAATGTGATCACTGCAATAAACATAGGAAAAAGAGAAAATTAGGGTCCTTCCTAATCACTCCATCTATGATAAAAAATACCCCAATTTTGGAAGATATTCTTCGCCCTTTCTCTGCATAGTTGCTTACACCATGCTCACCACTCAATTGCTTTTATTTTTTTACTTCGCTTTGTGGCCTGGGCTGGAGTGCAGTGGCACAGTGATAGCTCACCACAGCCTCTCACTACTGGGCTCAAATGCTCCTCCTGCCTCAGCCTCCTGAGTAGCTGGGATTACAGGTGTGAGCCACTGCATGCAGCTTGGCTGTACTAGTTTGTTCACTGGCTGTCCCCCAGCCAGGGCTGTGAATGCCTGAGGGCAGTGAGTGACTACCCTCACCGTCCCTGGGTGCTGAGCACCCTCAGTGGGCTGCACTGGTTAGTGAATGAGTAGCTCCTTAGGAGTGGGCGGGGGCATCTGAGCCATGTTTGTGACACCTGGAGTGCTCAGCGCAGGGCCTTGGACTGGCAGGGGCTCCCTGGTGATGACTGCAATTGTTGTAGTGGGACCAAAAATAATAATAACCAAAATAACAATAGCAAGGCCAATAATCATAGAAGCAGCTCATGTTTACTGGGCATTTCCCTAGAGACGTTCTCCGTTCTCCTAAGAGCTTCATGTGATTCTCTTAAGTACGGACTGTTGTTCTCATTAGCAGGTGAAGAATCTGAGTCTTGGAGAAGCTGAGTAGGCAGCAGCAGAGCAGAGCGGTGAGGGCATGGGCTGGGGAGCCAGACACCTGGGTTCAGATCTCAGCTCTGCCACTTCCTAGCCTCTTACCCTCTCTGCCTCAGTTCCTCATATGCAAAGTGGGGATAATATCCTCTATGTCAAAGGAGTGTTGTAAGGACCAAATGAGCTGGTTCCATAAAGCACTGAGAAAAGAGCTGGGCTCACACCAAACACTGGGCCAGCAGCAGCTGCTCCTATGGTCCCTGGAGGCCATGTAGCTGGTGGACCTTGAGTCTGAGCCTGAGCTTTCCAGGCTGAATCAGCCTCGTGTGCTGGTGAGTCCTGTGTACCTACACAGGTTTTGTCACCTACAACATTCCTAGAGCCTCTCCTCTTCCCAGGCCCTCTGTTGGGCTCCAGGACTCAAACGCAAACAAGACACAGGCCCTGTCCTCAGGCTGCTGCCTTTTATTTAACTTCATGCTTAGGAAGAGGAGGGGGTACTTTGCCTTCCACTCAGGAAGATTTGGAGGTGATATATTGAAGGCAAGAAATGACAACTTTTCTTTCCAACCCAGAAGACAAGCAGGTGCGTCCTAGGCATGGCCATGCTTCCGAGGCCCCTGAGATGATCACCTGCCCCAGAGAAGATGGGAACTAAGTCTGCCTCCAACCACAAATTTCTCACATTCTGGCCAGGTGTGGTGGCTCATGCCTGTAATCCCAGTACTTTGGGAGGCCAAGGTGGGCAGATCACTTGAGGTTAGGAGTTTGAGACTAGCCTGGCCCACAATGTGAAATCCCATCTCTACTAAAAATATAAAAATTAGCCGGGTGTGGTGGCACACACCTGTAGTCCCAGCTACTTGGGAGGCTGAGGCAGGAGACTCACTTGAACCCCAGAGGCGGAGGTTACAGTGAGCCGAGATGGCACCACTGCACTCCAGCCTGGGCAACAGAATGAGCCTCCACCTCAAAACAAAACAAAACAAAACAAATCTCACATTCTGAGGCAGCAGGGAAAAACCCATCCACTGCTGGCTTCATATTTCTTTTTTTATTTTTTAATTCTTGTGCCTCAGCTTCCTGAGTAGCTAGGACTACAGGCATGTGCCACCATGCCCAGCTAATTTTTTTTTTTTTTTATTTTTAATAAAGACAGGATTTTACCATGTTGGCCAGGCTAGTCTCAAACTCCTGGCCTCAAGTGACCCACACACCTCAGCCTCCCAAAGAGCTGGGATTATAGGCGTGGGTCACTGTGCTTCATCTTTTGAGTGACCCTCCAGGTGACAACTCAGCAAATTAGTAGCTCCTCTCTCCACGCTGGATGCCAGGCCCTGTGGCATGTCCGGCCCTCCTTGTAGCTTCACGGCATACGTCATCAGGCCCCCAAAAGAGAAGCAGCCTGAATGGTGGGGCCCAGCAGGAAAAGGATTTGTAACTCACGCAGCCTGATAGACGGCGGTTGCCACCATGCACACGAACATCACGTAGAAGATGGGGTAGTCAAGCTGCAGGTTCCCTTGAATGGACAAGACAAGCATCCCGGCCACAGCCTTGACTGTCACCACCGTCATGGAGCCTGCAGATGGGAGACAAGGGCGAGTGAGGAGCCTCAGGGAAATGCAGAGAGTTACGTCCGGAAAGCCAGTCTATAACCCCAAAGGACTTGGGGAGACAGAGGGGAGGGAACAGGAACAGAGTCAAACTGGTAGTTTGCATGGTGACAAACACCGTTTGCACTGGGTCTCGTGTGCACCTCTCCCGTGGACTCCCATGCTCTGTGCTGACTACACCCTAAAGGAGGGAGGAAAGCCAAACTCCTGAAGGGAATCCTAGATGTCACTTCTAAACTGCCAAGCATGGGCAGTAAGTTCAGTTCTCTGAGGCTCAAAGTGCCCAGCACTATGGCCAAAAGGATCCCTGAGTAGATCAATGAACTCACCAGTCTCATAGCAACCACAGGAAAAACATGTGCTGTGTAAACAGCTTAGGAGTTGTTGGGGTTTTTAGTGCTCAGTCACTTGTATTTTTTTGTTGTTGTTGTATTTTTTTTTTCCTTTTTGCGGAGAACAAGGTCTCGCGATATTGCCCAGGCAGGTCTTGAACTCCTGGGCTCAAGCTATCCTCCCACCTCTGTCTCCCTAAGAGCTGGGATTGCAGGCGTGAGCCACCGCACCCAGCTGGTTGCTTGTATTTTTAAAAACATTTCTCCAGTGTTTTGGAAGGCACACCCCTGTGCATATGTGCAAACATTTCCAATATGTATGTACTTATTTTCAAATTAAAGTCATGTGACCCTGTACTTAAATGGTATGCACGTTATAAAATTTGTACAGGAGTATAAATTAAAAGGCAGAGAAAAAATGATTGAAGTTCTAATATTCTGTGTACCCAGCGGAGCATCCTGCTCACCTCCCTGTGGAGACCCTCGCTCTACCCTACTGTTCAGAAACGGCTTCTAACTACAGACCATCAGACTGCCCTGCCAAACAGGAGTTAGAGACAGCCCCCAAGAGAGGTCCAAGTGAAGTCCTGGTCCCAGCTGCTCTGCTTTGCTTTCCTATTCTTCAGCTTTGGTTTATTTCGCTTTCTCCTGCCAATACCCACCCCCGCCCACAGTGTCTCTCCGGCTCCTCACCCATTAGGCTACAGTTTCCAAACACCGGCAGCCACTTAAGCACTTGTCATCAGGGAGTCCTCCTTAGTGAGAAGGGGATCGGCCAATGGCCTCAGAACCTTCTGGCCTTCCTACGTAAGAGGAGAGGATGTTTCAGGGCCGTGATCCTTCCCATCCACTTTGAAAACAAAGTCATTGAGGAATGAAGGACTGATTCATGCTATGACGTGGGTGAACCTCAGAATCATCATGCTCAGTGAAAGAAGCCAGTCACAACAGGCCACAAAGCATATGACTTTATTTATGAAGGAGTTCAAAAAGGCAAATCTACAGGGACAGAAGGTAGCTTAGTGGTTGCCTGGGGCTGGGAAAAGGGGAACAGGGAGTGATTGCTAATAGGCACAGGATTTCTTTTTGGGTGACAAAATGTTTTAAAATTAGATTAGGATGATGGTTTCACAACTCTATGAAATACTAAAAACCACTGAATTGTAAACTTTAAACAGGTGAACTTTATGGTATGTAAATTATATCTCAATAGAGCTGTTAAAAAATTAATTAATGAAACCCTGTCTTCAGTGACAGATATCTATTTGGCTGATGGCTTGTGGCCGTGGTAGGGTGCACAGTAGGGAGGTTGGAAGAAAAGTGCACAGTAGGAAGGTTGGAAGAAAAATGTACATGCACATATTAGGCACCTGTGCACATCTCATTTAACCCCTACTCCCTTCTGTGACTTGGATGTTCTCATACCCCCCTTTAGAGAAGTGGACGGTGCGGCTTAAGGAGCGAGGGTCACTAGCCTGAGGCCTGAGACACAAGACCAGCGCGGCAGCAGGCTCCACCAGCCCTGACACCAGCCTGCTCCTCCACCTCTGTCCGCTTCTCCTTCTCAGGAAGGATGGATTCCCCACAGCTCTATTTAGCTATAAAATTATATACAGTTCTAGCCAGGCACAGTGGCTCATGCCTGTAATCCTGGCACTTTGGGAGGCTGAAGCAGGGGGATCACTTGAGGCCAGGAGGTCAAAGCTACTGTGAGCTATGATTGTACCACTGCACTCCAGCCTGGGTGACAGAGTGAGACTGTCTCAAAAAAAAAAAAAGGGAAAAAAAGGAAAAATTAATATGCAGTTCCAGCCTCAAGGTGATTCAGGAGCTATCTCTTCCACAGCACCCATCTTTGAATCCAGAATGAATTCCTAAGCTCTGGTAGGTTTTGCATGGATCTTTTCAGGGCCCAATCACTGGGGCGTGTTCTACTTCTGCCATCTCTGAAACAACGTAACTCACCTCATCCTCACTCTGCTTAATTCTTCCTCATTGGAATTGTTATTGCCCAAACTTACATAACCTATGAATTTGGCTAGTCGTTTACTGCTATTTTCTCCCTTTAGATTGGAGGCTCCTGGAGGACAGGAGTTTGTCTCCAGTCAGCAGGGACTCAGCTCCCCAGAGCCACTGATGGAGACAGAACAACCTGAGCCAGTCTCAAGCAGCTTCTGTGTCCAGGGGCCAAAGCTCTGCAAACAAAACCCACATCTCCATTTGGTGCTTCTTGGTGGTGGCAAAACTCAATCATCTAAATGCCAACTTACCGAGTAACGCCACCAAGAGAAGAATCACGACAATGTTGTTGGCGTTCTTCTCCTTGTAGAAGTAGAGCAGCAAGCAGAACAGAATGATCTCCACCAGCTGTGGAAGGCAGCGAGCAGGGGGTCAGTGGGGACCACAGAGGTAGGCGAGACCGGGAGACCCTGGTGGGCTGGGCCATCATCAGAGTTACAGGGTTGAAAGGGAATGACTGAGCTATGAGTCAGCATTTCCCAAACTACTGTTAGACATTCAGGGGAAAAGGGAAACACAGAGTGAATCTCTCTAATCCCTGGCTAGTACTGAGAAGGAATTCCCCGTTGTCCTGAGACTGAAGCTTTGAGGGTGAAGTGCTGCCCTCATGTCCACTCTTTCTTGGAGGGCCAAGATTCATCAGGCTGAGAAGGTTTCTTCCCACTCCACTGCTCCATGGGTATCCCCATTAAAACAATGGGTCAGTCCAAGAGGGAGACACTTGTTCACCAAGCTCTTTGGTCAAGAATAAGGAGTCAGGTGCGGTGGCTCACTCCTGTAATCCTAGCACTTTGGGAGGCTGAGGCGGGCGGGTCACCTGAAGTCAGGAGTTTGAGACCAGCCTGGCCAACATGGTGAAACCTGGTCTCTACTAAAAACAGAAAAAAAAAAATTAGCTGGGCATGGTGGCATCTGCCTGTAATCCCAGCTACCCAGGAGGCTGAGGCAGGAGAATTGCTGAGATTGTGCCACCGCATGCCAGCCTGGGAGACAAAGCGAGGCTCCATCTCAAAGAAAAAAAGAATATGAGTATATACTCCCTGTACCCCCAGCCAAGCTTCCAGTGTGAGGTTTAACAGAATAGAATGAGGAAGGCATGTGGAGTCAGGGAGACCTGGGTTTGACCTTGGATCTGCCTCTAAACTAGTTGTGTGACCTTGGGTAAGTCACTTAACTTCTCTAAACCTTAGTTAACCCTGTGGGAAATAGAGATAAGAATTCTTTTTAAGGAGTCTCTAATCACAGCTTACACTAAATGACGTCTCCTTGTATGCCAGGTAGTGTTCTAAGCATTTTATCTACCTTAATCTCAAGAAATCAGCACAAGAACTCTAGGAAGCAGGTACTACCACGATCCCGTGCATGACACAGAGGAATTTAAACCTGGACAGTCTGGCTCCCAGGCCCATGCACTTTCCTGCTAGACTACACTGTCTGGAGATGGGCGGCCCAGTGCCTGGTGTTTAGAAGTGCTCTATCAGTAGAAACTTACCATTAGACGATGGCAAGTCCGAGTTTGAGAAGCTCCCCCTCCTCGCGTCGACAACTTGTCCTTGCCACCCCTTAAAAGCCCAGATATTTGCTAACACTTTCCCAAGAAGTTGAGCCAGCCCTAGCACCCAGTGTAACGAAAGCAGAAAACTTTGACAACAGCCTAGTCGCATTTGCCTACCCCAAACCCCTTATCAAAGCTGATTTAGTATAAAAAACAACACAGAAACATTAATGGGCATTTTGAAACATTTAAAACATTCCTTCTAATTAGAGACCACTAAAACACAGCTGCTTTCATTTCCCTCTGTTTCTTCTTTGTCTTTGTTCCAGGGAATCCATATTTTATCGAGTTGTCATTATAGTCAATGCACAATTTTGGACTGGGCTGTTTTTAGTTACCATAAACAATCTTCATGTTGTGTGAAGTTGTCATAATTATCTTTAATTGCTGCAGAACACTTCATCAAGTGGATGTGTTGCCAGTCATCAACGTTCCCAACCACTGTGCCTGCATTTGAGGGGCCCCAATTGTTCAGCCATTCTCCATGATGCTTTTTTCTTTTTCTTTTTTTTGAGACACGGTCTCACTGTGTCACTCAGGCTGGAGTGCAGTACTGTGATCATGGCTCACTGCAGCTTTGACCTCCAGGGCTCAAGCTATCCTCCCACCTTAACCTCCTTAGTAGCTGGTACTACAGGCACGTGCCAACACACCTGGCTAATTTTTAATTTTTCCTAATAGAGATGGGGTTTTGCCACATTGTCCACACTGGTCATTGTCCACACTTGAACATTGTCCAAGTTCCTAGGCTCAAGCCTAGGCTCAATCCTCCTGCCTCGGCCTCCCAAAGTGCTGGGATTACAGGTGTGAGCCACCACACGTGGCCCATTCTCCATGATTCTAAAATGAACGCGGGAATAGCACTGGATATTATATCATGAGATGGCTGTGCATATGCGGTGCCTCCCAACAGTCCATGAGTTCTGTGGGCATGTCTCATTTATTTTTTATAACCATAGTGTCGAGCACACAGCAGACGCTCAACAAATATTGACTGAATTTGGTTTGGCCAAATCTCTCCAGCTGGCAGCACTGCCTCCTGGTCATGATGAAGTAAGACAACAGAGTCATTCACTGAGCACCTACCACGTTCTGGGTGACTTAAATGCTACTTCCTGGATCTCCCAATAGCAATTCTAAGTCCAGAGATTCTTGCCATTTTACAGAGAGGGAAACAGAGAAGGAAAGCGACTTGGCTAAGGCCACACAGCACTTAGAGGATTGAAGCCCAAGACTTCCTGAAAAGGCCTGTTCTGGGGTAAAGCTTTGCCCAAGGAGGCGGTCTTTTTCTCTGTCACCAACTACATGCCGGGGCTGGCTGCCAGTTGGGAAATGACACAGCCCCCATTTCAGGGGAAGTGATCCTCTGCCTTGTGGATAAACTGAGGAAAAAGGATGTTCCAGGGCCTCTAGACTCAGAGGAAAACAGTGAACACCTTTGTTGGTAGGCCACGGGGAAGGAAGATGGCACCTGAGGCCAGGTGGGCCCAGCCTTCAAATCCAACTCTGCTTTTATGGACTCTGAGCAGGTCAGCTAACCTCTTAGAGCCCTGGTTTTCTCATGCATAAAATGGGAAGAACATTTACTTTATAGGGTTAAGAGAATCTGGGATGATATATAAAAATGTATTTAGCACAGTGCAGGGCATGGAACAAGAACATACCAATAGCTTTATCAAATACTTTAGATGTTTTCCTTAATCAGTTGATTTATAGACTTAAAATGGGATAGAACTGGGGCAGAGGACTGAGCTCTGGCAGAGGGGTTAGGAGACAAAGTTTCCTGTGTCTCCTGGGCTTCTACCAGCAGTGTGATACTGGGAAAAAAATAAAATAACATTCTTAAATTGTTTACAGTTTTAACTTTTTCTTCCCCTTACCATCAAAGTTTGAAATGGTTACTGTAGACATTTTGGATAATTCAGAAAGATGAAGAGGAAATAAGAACTGAGTCATAACACTATCTCCCAGAGCCAACCACTG
Source organism: Mandrillus leucophaeus (assembly GCF_000951045.1). NCBI lineage: Eukaryota > Metazoa > Chordata > Mammalia > Primates > Cercopithecidae > Mandrillus > Mandrillus leucophaeus. The sequence continues at coordinate 1,314,962 of NW_012101865.1, read as the reverse complement.
ATGGAATTTGCTTTCCCATCCAGGCCTTCACAGATATATTACATGACCATATCTATACCCACCTCTAAAAAACAAAACTGGCATCAGACTATATAATGGTTTTGATATTACTCAGGACATAAATACAACAAGCATTTCACCATGAACTGCATACTCTCCAGAAGCACGGTCTTTCATGCTGGTACAATGTGCCACAATTCATGGAACGCCCTATTGCTGGGTATTCATGTTTCTGGTTTCTAGGACTTGATCTCCCTCCTGCCATCTCAGGGGGAAGGACTGGAGGCTTCTCTTACCATGTACAAAAGGAAAGGCCAGCTCACGAGGTGCTTGGTGACATTCTCGCCCGTCATCTTCTCGTGACTGTTGGGTGCAAATGTCACCAGCAGGTAGGTACCCACGACAGCCAAACCGCAGCCAACAAAGGACAAGACATAGCGCCCTGCGGGGAAGAGAGGCTGTCACGGACTCATTGTAACAACAGGCCCGAGATACAGTACACGTTCTCAGCCACGAAAAAACAGGCTTCTCCTGCAACATACCATGACCTGTTATTGTTTGTATTTTTGGTTTTTCTTTACTTTAAAAAATAAATGATCTTCCTTAATTTTGTTTAAAAAAAAAACACTTAATGTAAAAACAAACAAACAAACAAACAAAAAAACTTTAATGAAGTATAACATGCATACAAAAAGTGCTTAAGGAATTTTCCCAAAGTGAACACACTCATGAAACCAGCTCCCAGATGGAGAAAGAGAACATGAGTCAGATCCTGAAATTTCTCATTTGTGAAACTGATCGCTCGACCCCACCCTCAGGGTAACACTATCTTGACCTGTAACAGCACTGATAGCTTTTCCTGGCTTTGTGCTTTATATGAATGGACCCATACAGTGTGATCTCTTTTGTATGTATCCACTCAACATGTTTCTGAGATCCATCTGTGTTGTGGGGCACGGTGGCGGTTCATTCGTTCTCACTGTGTACGGTGATCCACTGTGTAAATACAACACAATTTATCCATTCTACTGCTGGGGGGCATTTGAGGAGTCTCCATCCTGGAGTCATAAAAAATTATGTTGCTGTGAACATTCTCGTACACATCATTTGAGAAACACATGTATGCATTTCTGTTGAGTATAAAATGAGGGGTGGAATTCCTCCATAGGATATGTGGATGTTCAATTTGGTAGTTAGTGTCAAATGTTTTTCCCAAGTGGTTGTCACAATTTACACTCCCACCAGTAGAGCAAGAGAGTTCTAGTTACATTCTTGTCAACACTTACATTTTGTCTTCTTCATTTTAGCCATTATAGTATTGCACTGTGATTTTAATGCACATTTTATAGGTAACATTTTAAAACTAAAATCACTTTATGGGCAAATAAACCAAAAAAACAAATAAAACAAAACATAAAGGCCAACCTTCAGAGTTCAACATGTACCTTTTAAAAATTACCTCATCCTTTCCCAACTGGTTATTTAACCTAATGTCAAGGGAACTATATAATAACTATATAACTACTATCAATATTCTACTCCACAGACCTGTCAGAGACTGTTAGTGGTCCAGGTGGCATGGCTCTTGTCTCTTCCCTGGAGTCTTGTCACACTCCTGTTAAACTCTGTAAGGTTGGTGAAAAGCCTCCAAGGTCCAGCCCAGCCCCAGGCAGCCAAAAAACAGCTGACAGTTCTAAGCCACACTTATGGTGACCACAGGCCTCTGGACTTTTCTGGGATAGAACTAACTTTGCCTATTTCATCCCACTGTCTAGAGAAAACGTGATTCTATGTTAAACGTCTTTTATCTTTATTCTTAGTACTAGGCCTCGTAAATGTAGGAGGTGTTCAAAAAATGGTTGTTCAATGGTTCAATGAATGAATGAGCCACAGTTAAGCTCAACAAAGTAAGTCTGTTATCTAAAGTTTTCTTCGGGCAGGGATGGGTCTTACTCATCTCTACACCTGCAGTGTCCAACACAGGTCTAGCACTGAGTGAATGTTTGCTGAATGTAATGGAACTCCAGGTAAGACAGCCATGTTCAGCTGTGCAGGTTGCTTACTGCACAAGGGCACCTGGCTGAATGGGTGAGATGGGCTGAAATCCAGCCCATGCTCTGCTCATCAAGGCTTGTGCCTACAAAACTACGAATACCCAGAGGGGCCTTCTTTTTCCAAGTCACATAGCGTACTGCTTGCACTAGCATGGCTCTCATCCTAGGACTACCTAGAGTATTCCCAAAGGGATGCAAACTTCTATACTGGTCTTAGAACCAGCGCTAACCCCCCGCCCCATCATTAAGACTACTGAAATTCAGTCTGTCGTTTGGTCTTCTTGGCAGTAGCTCCAAAGTCTCTACTTTTTTCTTTTGGCAAAGTTCTGCTTTTTTTTTTTTTCAGAGTAAAATTCTTTTCTTTTTGGGCCTCTTGGTCCCACCTTGATCTTATTCTATATCAGTGATGCAGAGTGGTCCCCAAACCTGGCTGTATATCCACAACATCTTGGAAATTTTCTCTCCCTGAAGTTCTGTTTTAAAATTTTTCAGACGTACATTAAAGTTCAAAGAGTTATATAATGAGTACCCATAGTCCCAACAGCTAGATTCTAAATCGACCTTTCATACTTGTTTTCTCACATATCTATCCATCTCTGTATCCATGCATTAATCCATCTTATTTTTGATGCATTTCAAAGCAACTTGCAGACATCAGTATACACTTCACCCTGGTGAGCTCTGTAAGAATGCCAATGCCCTGGCCCCAGCCCAGAGCTCAGAATCTCTGAGGACAGAGCTTGGGCCACCATCACCTCACTCCTCAATTCCTCAGTATGGCACATAAGGTCTACACATCAGCCAGTCCTCCACGTCTCCCTGATCTCACTCTCACTTTATTCATTACCCTCTGGCTATACAGCCTTACTGAGACTGGACAAACCAAGCTTGTTCCTGCCTCAGATCCTTGCACCTGTGGCTCCCGGTATGTGGAAAACCCTGCCCACAGACCTGGGGATGGATATCTCCTTAGCATTAACTGGATCTGGGCTTCAAAATCATCTCCTTGTGTAAATTAGTTCAATGATTGTGGAAGACAGTGTGGTGATTCCTCAAAGTCCTAGAGGCAGAAATACCATTTGACCCAGCAATCCCATTACTGGGTATATACCCAAAGGAATATAAATTGTTCTATTATAAAGATACATGTGCACATACGTTCACTGCAGCACATTCACAATAGCAAAGACACAGAATCAACCTAAATGCTTATCAATGACAGATTGGATAAAGAAAATACGGTACATATACACCATGGAGTACTATGCAGCCAAAAAAAAAAGAACAACATCATATCCTTTGCAGGGACATGGATGGAGCTGGAAGCCATTATTCTCAGCAAACTAATGCAGGAATGGAAAACCAAATACTGCGTGTCCTCACTTGTAAGTGGGAGCTGAATGATGAGAACACATGGACACATGGTCGGGGACCAACACACACTGGGGCCTGTTGGAGGGTGGGGGTTTGGGGGAGGGAGACCATTAGGAAGAATAGCTAATGGATGCTGGGCTTAATACCTAGGTGATGGGATGATCTGTGCAGCAAACCACCATGGCACACATTGCCCTACGTAACAAACCTGCACATCCTGCACATGTGCCCCTGAAATTAAAATAAAAACTGGGGGGAAAATCACCTCCTCAGAGAGTCTGACCCTGATCAGTCTAGGAAAGTGTTCCCATCTCCCCAGTCCCCAAAAGCATTCAATTTTCTCTGAAAAACTCACTACAACCTAAAATTATTTCATTTAGTTACTTGTTTATTGTTATCTCTCCCCTCCCCCAACACATACACACACACACACACACACACACACACACACACACACACACACACGACTATAATCTCTGCGAGCAGAAGCCCCATCTATCCTACTGCTGTGTCCCCAGCACCTATAACACAACATGGCACTCAGTAGGTGTTTTGGGGGGAATGCTTCTTCCCAACTCCTTGGGTTTCCATGTGGAGAGACCTCCATTAAAGTGACACTTCTGCCTCTTGCCCTGTTGGTCTACATTTCTCAACTTGGATGGAGCTAATCTACTTAAAAATTAAACACTGGGGCTTTGATCTTTTTTCTTCCTTCTCTGGCCCAAACTATGTGAAGCAATAATTCTTGCTAAGTGTCTCCACTCTGTAAACCCAAGTGTTTCTTGGGGGGACCCACCCAAGGTCTGACTGGGAGCTGGAGGGTCCTGTGGGGAGAGTGCAAGGACATTCCCTTGGCTGCTCACCTAAGCAGCTTCATGCTTTAATCTAGCTCACCTAAAATGCCCTAATCTAGCTTTTATTAGGAGTAAAGCATGACTTCTGATCGCCTGTATTTGACTCCCATTGCTTTAGAACTTGGTCAGGGAGAGAGGGTTTCTTTTTTTGGGCCTCCTAAAATCCCAATAATAGATGCTCAAAATTGATCCAATGGGGTGGATAAAAGTCCATTTTCAAAAGCTTCACCGATGATTCTGATGTGTGGCCAGGCTTGATAACCCCTGATTAAAAACTCCAGCTTTCAGGAGCCTGTTGAGGGCAGAACATAGAACCACAGAGGAGAGCAGCAGGCAGATAACCTCTGAATTAGAGTGAACTGGTTTTACAATTTTAAAAAAAAAGCATTCATATAAAATTAAGGACACAGTTCAAATCCCTGAACTTACTCAGAAAGTCTTTCGGTTTCCACTTTTCCTTGATGAATATGATTCCTATGATGGCACTAGCTGAAAAATGAAGCACAAAGAAAAGGGAATTGAGGCTGCTGTCAGTGAAAGGGCATCCCTTCGCCCAGGCCCTCTGTGTGGCTCCTTTGCATTGGAACTTGGTACTTCCTAACCTGTCACTCACGCTGCCAAGAACTTAGTTCCTGTGTGATTCTATCTAGGAAAGGGAGGCTCAGAGAGGAGCCTTCCTTCCTGAGGATTTCCTACAAGGCCAGAAGCATTGAGTACCTGCTGTGTGACAGGCGATTTACACAAGTTATTTCTGGCATGTTCACCCTTGGGGGTGGGTACTCTCATTATTCCTATTTGACAAATGGGGACACTGAAGCTGAGAGAGGTAAAGGGCCCACTCAAGATCATGAAGGTGGTAGGGGAAGGCAAGACTTGAACCCAGGACTGCAGGAGGCCAGGGCTCTTACTTCTTCCACCGTAACACCCACCTCTGACATTTCCCCGGCTCTTTCCTCTTCCTGGTTCTTCCATGTTCACAGATGTACTCAAATACCCTTGGGACTGCCCAAAAGAATAGGGCTGGCAGTCACTGTGAACAGACCTGGATCACTCACTACCCTAGTTCTACCTCTTCTGGCTGTGTGTCCTTGGATATGTCACTTCACCTGAGTCTCAGTTCTCTAATCTATGAAATACGGTGTTAGATCCAGCTGGCACCAGCTCATAGAATGTTAAATATTTTGTTAAACATTCAGAAAACCATCCGCAGTTTGAAATCAGCCACAGTAGGAGGAATAATGTCTATACCATATAAACTGGCAAGTGCTACAAATCAGGTCTTCCTTTTCTCCTTTCTACCTTTCCATCTCTTTTCTCCATCTCTCCCTCTCCTCTTCTTTTTCTTCTCCTTTGTCTCTCTGAGAGGTGGTTTACCAGCACACCATTGAAAATTACTTTTCTGAATGATAGGGGTAATTCAATGATATATGTAAGTCATTTGGCACACAGTCAATCTCAATAACTAAGCTAGTATTATTACTAAAAGTACCTGGAGCAGTGATGGTTAAGTCATAGATATCCAATAAGTGATAATCATTATTATTTTTAATATTACTCCTCACTGGATGACTTCAGAAGCTCTAGGGCCCCTTAATTCCCAGTGGCTGATATCTGAAGTTTTATCATTATAACTTGGCCTCTTTAAAAAAATAAAAGAATTTGGTTATTTGAACCTTATTAAAATTCAAAGACTAATATTTAAAGCACCAGTCACTTAGACACTTATTTCTCATTGGGAAAAAGGTCTGGGAGCCCTCTGGAGATACCTGCAGTGGGCAGAGCAGAGTGATAAGGCTACAGGTATGATCACATAGAGGGGCTGGGGAGTAACATAACAGAAACACAGAAAATGGTCCGGAAGTAAGACAATAGGGACAGGCTGAGACTCTGGCAAACTACTTGCCTCAGCTAAAGACATTCAAATTACATTAAAAAAATACTGTGTGGGAAAAAACACACGCCATGTCTGAGGACCTCATTGACTTTGTAAGCTGTCAGTTCACCAACCCTGGTTAGAAAAAACAGGGCCTTATGACAGGATCAGGGAAAGTAAATAGGTTTCTGCTCCTTTGCCAACTCCTGGTGATTGGTAGTGACTGTTGGAAACACTGAGAATTCTGAGGCCCCATCTCTGCTCTCTGGGAGGGAGTGCCATGATTGATTAATGATCTCTGCCTTGAGCACAGGAAGGGAGGGGCACATAGTTACCATGCATCTGCCATCCCTTATATAGAAGAGAACCTCTTAACTCAAGGAGGAATAAGACCCAAAATATGACTTTCCCCTTTAAGAGCAGAGGAGAGCATCTGGGCAGAGTAGTGCTTGCCAGTAAAATAGAAAGAAATATTTCAAAGCAAGTTCATTGTCCTGGCTGCTATGCATACAAAAAAGCTATTGTTCACTAATCTACTAACATCTTTTCTTTAAGAAGAAATTCTTTTTTTTCTAATTTTGTTTTGCTTGTGTTCTCATGAACATTAAAGCTCCCTTGTCTTTTAGTTGGTTCAAAAGTTCTGACACACTGGTTCAGTGATTATGGAAATCATAGAAAGCCGGCAGATGAGAAAGTTAATGGCCAGGTGCAGTGGCTTACGATTGTAGTACCAGCACTTTGGGAGGAAAGGCAGGCAGATAGTTTGAGCTCAAGAATTTGAGACCAGCCTGGCCTGGCCCCAAACCCTACAAAAGCTTAATTTGTGTTTGTGCAATCAAAGCTCACTGCAGTCTCAAACTCTAGACTTAAGAGATCCTCCTGTTTCTGTTTCCCAAGTAGCTAGGGCCACAGGTGCACACCACCACGCCCAGCTAATCGTTTTTCTTTCTTTTTTTTTTTTTTGTAGAGATGGGGGTCTCTCCATGTTGCCCCAGCTGGTCTCAAACTCTTGGCCTCAAGTGATCCTCACACTTCAGCCTCCCAAGTAGCTGGGATTACAGGTACAAGCCACTGCACCCAGTGACAAACTTAATGTATCTTGACGGTGAAAAGATACAGGGGTTAAGGTTTATCTTCCTTCTTCTTTTAGAAATAAAAAGCAATCCTAATAAACTTTCTGAATCTTAAACAGATCCTGGAGCCACATAGCCCAGTTCATATCCCAGCCCTGTTACTCACTAGTGTCATTTGGGGAAAGTAATTTCATTACCCTGTGCCTTAGTTTCCTCATCTGTTAAATGGGGATAACAACACCACCTTCCTCAACAGGTGGCTGGAAGATTAGCAGAATTAATATCTGTAAGCACTTACAGGGCCTGGTGTGTCTGAAGTCCTTTGTATTAGGTTATTACTATCCAAGCTAAAGCTGGTTTGTTCAATGGACACCTTTGATCCTGGCAGTGGCACTCTGGTCACACAGCTGGAAGCACCCCAGGGGAGGGTGGGGCAGCCCTGGTCTTACCTATCACAGAGACTGCGCTGAGGGGCACGATGAGTGACAGCGGTGCGAAAGCGTAGGAGGCGAACACACCCAGCTCACCCAGAAGCATCAGGAACAGGCCCAGCCACCATGTCTTGGTCTTGAAATAGGCCCGGGGATCCTTGGAGCCTGCCAGGCGGATGTGGCAGTACTTCTAGAAACCCAAGAAATAATGTAATTTGCTCATATGTTTGGGGGAAAAAATGCTATGATGTAGTTACCCTAAATCTACTCCCGACTTGAAAATAAATTGGGAAGACTTGTCAGGTTCTTGTGGAGTCCTGACTCACAGAAGAGTAAGACAGTAGGGATCTAAATACTAGATGGTTATTCTAGGACAGTAGTACTCCAACAGGCTGGGAATCCTTATAAGCCCCTGGGAAGCTCTGACAAAATACCCACCTGGGCCTCATCCTGAGTCAGTCCCAGAGAGGTGTGGGTGAGCCTGAGAACAGGCATTTCTAATGCACGTCACAGGCAATGTACAGTCTCAGGGTGGGAGCCATAGTCTAAGGATCCCATGTGGCCTGGTCCTTGGGTCGACCTCCTCCCTTTCTCCGCAGTTTCCAGGATTCCTCATGTTTGGATGCCCGAGTGTACGGCACACTCCTTCCTGTCTACATGGCAGCAGCTCTCACTGGGCAGTTGTGTGGGTGTCAGTGGACCTTGCTCTCCCTGGGGTGGTTACGTGGCTCAAGTATGGTCAATATTCTTTTTTGGAGAAATGTGAACCTGTGACATGGAAACTGAGGTGGTAACTAACAGGCTAGAAAGTCACATTGACTTAAAGGACCAAGTCTGCCATTTGGGGAGGATCATGATGTGGGCTGCCCAGAGGCAGATAAATAACCAGAGATGCTGCCCTGGAGAAATAAGAATGAATCATTCAAGTAGTTAAGAGACCACATGGTCTCAGCGACACATAGAAACATACACACCCCAGAGCTGAGATGCATAGGGTACAGGTGTGTGCCCATGCGTGTGCCCACAGAGATCACAGTCTCCTGCCTGCTCCAGGGCCAGGGAGAGCAGTTCACTGCAGGCAGAAGCTGGGCAGTGCTGGTGGAGTGAAGCCAGCCAGTGTGCTGTGGGATTCATCCTGTTAGCAGGTATCAAGTCTTATTTGGGTTTCCCAGAAGCAGTCCCTGAGACAAGAACGTGGGAGCAGGTAGTCTGTATGAGATTCCAGGGAGCTCAAGTAAGGGAGGGGGAAAGTGAGGCAGGGAACAGAGATGAAAGGTGGTTCATGAGCGAATTAGTCCCGTGGGCAACTGAGGCTCAGTCCCACAGGGGACCCTCTGAAAAACCCTGTGAATGTCACCTTAGAATCATCCTAGCAGAGGATAAGAGCCTGGGCCTTGTATTCCCTGCCTCCCACCCCTCCTGGCAGAAGGCAGCCTCCAGGGGCATTAACTGTCCCACTCCCCCAGTGCAAACCCCAGTTGTGCCTGCATGCCAGTAGCACCAGCTCCCTGGTGCCCCCATGAGAAGCTCATTAGCTATCAACTTGCTCCACACCACAGCTGCTTGTGAACTCAGACAGGCCAAGGGGACCTGGAGGTCAGTAGGGGGGTCCCCAGCAGCTGTACAGGGCATCCCAGAGGCTTGTAAGTAATGAACAATGCTGTAATTTGAGTTGAGTTTGACAAAACTATGGTAATTCCAGCAGCTATGTGGCAAGGCAAAGAGAGGATGATACCAGAGCCAGGGAAGCTAGCAGGAGGTCACTGCAAAGCCCAAGGAGAGATGGTGAGGACCTGGCTAGGAGAGTGAGGGCAGGATGGAGTGGGGCCACCAAATCAAGAGAAATCCTGGAACGGCCCACAAGGTATTGTCCCAGGTGCAGCCCAGGGATAGAGTAGGCAAGGCCCTGCAGAAAGGAGGCAGCTGGACCTGGATAAGACACCCTGACTTATCTGCTGTGTCTCTGCCCCCAGACAGTGCTGGTGACTGAAACTTACCTGGAGGTTAAGTGCAATGCTGACCACAAGGTGCCCAAAGATCGCCAAGAGGGCGCCGATCAGGTTTTCCTGTAAGGAAAGTTCACAGGAGTAGACATGATTTGGGCACAAGCCAGGGGGCCCCAGGACACTTTTGACACTCAACCATTTGCTGCCCCAAAACAAAACCAGAAAAACAGTATCAGTGACAAAGCCACATTCCAGACCCACAACTGGAATTTTACTACTCCAGGTTAATCTGGCTGCTTTGCTAGTTTATAAAACGCTGTCCCGAATTGGATACTTTGGTGGCCCAATCACACTGACCTGACAAGGTCGAAACCTGCTGTGCTATTCCCTTTAAAGTATTAACTTGCCGGCCGGGCACGGTGGCTCACATCTGTAATCCCAGCACTTTGGGAGGCCAAGGCAGGTGGATCACGAGGTCAGGAGATCGAGACCATCCTGGCTAACACGGTGAAATCCCGTCTCTACTAAAAATACAAAAAATTAGCCGGGCGTGGTGGCGGGTGCCTGTAGTCCCAGCTACTCGGGGGGCTGAGGCAAGAGAATGGCATGAACCCACGAGAGCTTGCAGTGAGCCGAGATGCGCCACTGCACTCCAGCCTGGGTGACAGAGCTAGACTCCGTCTCAAAAAAAAAAAAAAAAAAGTATTAACTTGCCATCATCTTGTGCAGAAAAGCAACATTCCAAAATCAGAATTTACAAGAGAAATACAGGCCAGAGAACACTTTTTGCTATCTTGTCAACAGAGTCTTCAATTTCCCAGAGGGATTTCAATGAAACTCTTTTAACTGGCTCACTTGCTTAGGGCATTTTCAATTATTCAATTTATAAAAAGTAAATTTACATCACCTATGAGTTAGGTTCAGACTTCCTGGCATGGAATTTTTTACTTTATAAAATGAGTACCAAACACATATTCATTGTAGAGTAATTAGGAAATACATATAGATAATAATAAATTAGACAAGGTAGCATGAGAAAAAAATGAAAAATAAAAATAACAATAACACCAAAACCATAATAGAAAAGTCACCTTTAATTCTATAACCCAGAGATAATGACTATAAACATTTTGGTTCTTATTCCTGCAAACATTTTCCTGTCCATAAATTTACATATCAATGGAAATGTTAATGTACTTTATAAAAATAAGATTACCATCTGTTTTATAATCTGTTTTTTTTATTTAGCATATTATGAACACATTTCCCTGTCAGGCATACCTAATTTGTCATTTTTATTAAATGTCAAATAACTCATTATTTTTGGATGTGTCATGTTTTATATCATAGCTTTGCTATTACTGGATATTTAGGTTGTTTCCTTTATTATTAATTTTTCATTTAATTTTACTGTAGACTCAGGGGGTACATATGCAGGTGTGTTACATGGGTATATTGTGTAATGCTGAGGTTTGGGTTTCTAGTGAACCCATCACCCAAATAAGTGAACACAGTACCCAATCGGTAATTTTTCAACTCTCGCCCTCACCCCAACCCTTCCCCGTTTTGGAGTCCCCCGTGTCTATTATGTTTCCTTTTTAAAAAACAATGCTGTGATTGAAGAGCCTAGTGCACACATTTTTGTGCATTTGTCTGGATTAGTCCCTTGGGACAAATTCTTATAAGTGGAATTGCTGGGCCAAAGTGTACTAGCATTTAAACCACACTATAGTGAGTCCCCAGTACACCCTTCAGCCTTATTCCACCACTGGACACCAAAGAATGCTCTATGCTGGCCATTGCTGCATCCTCCTTCCCAGCATGTTCTCTTCCCAACCCCAGCTGGCTCCCCTCCCTGGTGAAATCCTGCCCATTCTTCAAGGCATGAGACAGGCCCTAGGGAATCGGCAGTTAACAAGACAAACAGTCCTCCCTGTCATATGTTCAGTCCATCTGGAAAGACAGATAACTAGCAAGCTGCCCCGCAGTGGCCAGAGCTGGCCAAGGCTTCCTCCTCAGGACAGAGTCAGCAGTAATAGTGAAGTCAATCCTCCCTCGAAGCTTCCCTCTCCTAGATTGCGGGGCTTAGAGAGCTGAGGGCAGGTCTTCCCTGAGAAGGGGCAGTTGGCCAGGGACAGGCAAGGGCAGGAGGACTGAGAGGGAGGCCCACCAATTGAAATCACCATGGACAGTTGTCCTGAACTTCTCTCCCAACAAGGCTCAGGGCTGCCACAGAAGGGAAAAACGTGAAGCTAGGGGACTCCAGTCTAGTCCCAGCTCTGCCACCATGACCTCACCACATCTGAGATGTGTCTCCCACGTGGAAAAGGTCAGAGCTGGGAACTGATTCTGACTCACCTGATGAGCAGCAAGATGGAATAAAGCCACCTGCAGGCAGAACACGTCCTTCCTGTAGGATCACAGGATCTCAGAGCTAAAAGGCTTGCTGGAGACCTGCCCAGCCAGGGTTTCCCCAGCCGAGTTCCCAGAGATGCTAATGGGGTTCCAAGGCAAGAAAAGCACCATGTAGTTAAAGGCAATGCATCCTCTACCCACTGCTGGGAGGCCCCCAGAGCATGTTAGAGGCTCTCAGAGGAGTTTCTCCTTGTCTCAGGTTCTCAAACTCATTTGGCTCTAGAACTCTTAACTTGGAACCCAGCCATGGGTGTCTGGAGTAAGTATCTATGACTCTCACTTGACTAACATTTTAATCCTTTCCTTTTCTTCTGATAAAGGGCACCCTGATTTTGCTGGGGAGGACTTTTCTCCACCCCCTCCCCATTGGACACAGTCTTATTGGAACTGTCATTCCCAGTGCTCCATCTTCCCTAGACACCATGGCCCAAGTGTGACCCAAGCCAGGCAGGCCAGAATCTCTTTCTCTGGGATCCAGATCTTGGACTGAGAAACACAAAGGCTGAAGAAAGGCTGGCTCCCTTCAGCCCAAGGTGAGGCCCGAACAAATCATTAGTTGCTGCTCCTCAGGATCCTGGAGCCATCCTCGCACTGGACCTTCCTGAAGCCAGGAACAGTCCGGTCTCTTGCTTAAGAACTTGTTTCTGTTACTTGCAACTAAAAAGCTCAACAGAATCAACACTTTGGGCAAAAGCAGTTTGGGACATATTTATTATTAGTCCAACTTCTCATAAACATGAGTGAGGTTTTTTCTTCCCCTTTCTTAGAGGCATGGCTTTGGTGGACAAAAAAGGCAATCTGCTTTTCTTTTGTAAAAAGAAATATGTTACTCAAATTTAGTTTTTTGAAATAAAACCTTACCACAGAACTAATAATTATAAATCTAACAAATTATATTTACAAATATAATGACTCAGTTTCAATATTTTAATGCTCCTTGCACAGACAAAAATTAGCTTATAACTTTCCATTTAAAAAGTCAATTATAGAACATCTGCTTCTGGTAAGATAGAGTAGATGCACTTTTCCCTATTCTTCCTGCTATGTACAACTAAAACCCTGGTCATCACATATAAGACAAACATAAGGCCAGGCATGGTGGCTCACGCCTGTAATCCCAGCACTTTGGGAGGCCGAGGCGGGTGGATCACCTGAGGTCAGGAGTTCCAGACCAGTCTGGCGAACTTGGTGAAACTCCATCTCTACTAAAAAAAAATCTGGGTGTGGTGGTGGGTGCCTATAATCCCAGCTACTCAGGAGGCTGAGGCAGGAGAATCACTTGAACCCAGGAGGTGGAGGTTATAGTGAGCCAAGATCGTGCCACTGCACTCCAGCCTGGGTGACAACAGCGAAACTCTGTCGCAAAAAAAAAAAAAAAAAAAGACAATTCTGAAGGCAGAGAGAAGAAGGCAGACAAGCTAGAAAAGAATGGCATATGGTGAGCTTCTTGGGTATTCTGTATTCTTTTTGCCTCATACATCCCAAACTTATAGATGAAGCAGCCAGCACTCTGGAAATACCAACAGGGGTGGAGCAGGGAAAACAAAAGCCGCAAGAAAAGCCTCCTCTCACTACCAAAGGACAAGCTGATGGGAAGCTTGGCAAGAAAAACACTTTGAGACAATAACCTCCAAACTCCAAACACCACAAGGAACAAGGTACCTGTACGTCTGAATGTTTGAGCCAGCTACCCCCTAAGTTTATATGTTGAAGTCCTAACCCCTAAGGGGATGGTATTAGGAGGTGGTGTCTTTGGGAAGTGACTAGGTCATGCAGAGGAGCCCTCATGAATGGGATTAGTGTTCTTAAAAAAGAGGCCCAAGAGAGGCTGCTCGCCCCTTCCATCATGCGAGGACACAGGGAGGAGGTGCCGTCGATGAGATGGCAGGCCCTCACCAGACACCCTATCTGCTGGTGCCTTGATCGTGGACTTCCCAGCTTTCAGAACTGTGAGAAATACATTTCTGTTGTTATAAGCTACCCAGTTTATGGCATTTTGTTACAGCAGCCCAAATGAACTAAGTCAGCCCCCCAACTCCCCTGCTGGGACTATCAGGAAAGGCTAAGTAGGGAGCCAGTGGCGAGGTGTCCTCCTCCCCATGGTGTCAATGGAGAGCACACAGAGAGCCTAGACTTCTACCTTTGATGCAGAAAAGTTTTAAATTTTGATGAAGTCTAACCTATCTATTGTTTTCTTTTGTTGTTTATGCTTTTGGTGTCATATTTTGTGACAATAATAGCATCATGGGTGGGGGAGAGAGATGGAGCTATATAGGTGCGACATTTCACGTACTACTAAAATTAAGTTGGTGTTAATCTGAACTAGATCGTTATAAGTTAAGGTGTTAATTGTCATCCTCAGCACAATCACTAAGATGATAACTCAAAATACATAGTAAAAGAAATGACAAGGGAATTAAAATGGTACACTACAAAATATATCTATTTAACACAAAAGAAGGCAGCAATGAAGGAACTGAACTAAAAGAGACAAAAACTGTTGCCTGATTTAAATGAACACCTTTATTTCCTTCTAAGAATTTTACAGTTTTAGCTCTTACATTTAGCTCTCCAATCCATTTTGAGTTAATTTTTATGCATGGTGTGAGGTGGGAATCCAATTTCATTCACTCTTTCACATGTGGCTATCCAGTTATCCCTGCACTATTTGTTGAAAAGACTATTCTTTCTCCATTGAATAGTCTTAGCATCTTTGTTGAAATCAATTGATCATAGATGTATGGGTTAATTTCTGGACTCTGAATTCTATCCCATTGATTTATTTGTCTGTCTTTATGCCAGTACTATATTGTTTTGACTACTGTAGTTTTGTAGTAAGTTTTGAAATCAGAAGTGTGAGTTCTTCAACTTTATTCTTCTTCCTCCAAGATTGTTTTGGCTATTTTGGGTCCCCTGGATTTCCATATGGATTTTAGGATCAGCTTGTCTCAAGGTAGTTCCTACAATTTCCCTTGGATTTTTTTCATTGACTTGTTGGTTATTTAGGAGGATGTTGTTAAATTTATACATATTTGTGAATTTCCCACTTTGTTTTTGTGAATTTCCTTTTGTGATTGATTTTTAATTTCATTCCATTGTGATCAGAAAACATACTTCGTATAATTTCAATCTTTTAAATGTAATGAGACTTGTTTTCTGTCCTAATATGTGCACTATCCCAGAAAATGTTCATGTGCACTTAAGAAGAATTTGTATTTTGCTTTTGTTGAGTGGAATATTCTATGGATTTCTGTCAGTTCTAGTTGCTTAACAGTGTTGTTCAAGTCTTCTATTTCCTTGCTGATCTCCTAATTATTCTATCCATTAGTAAAAGTGGTATATTCGCTATTCAAGTCTTTGGCTATTATTGTCTCTTTCTTCCTTTGATTCTGTCAGTTTTTGCTTCATGTATTTTGGGGCTCTGTAGGTGCATATATTTTACAATCGTTACATCTTCTTGATGAATTTACCCCTTCATCATAATATAATGTCCTTCTTTGTACCTTGTAACAATTTTATCTTCAATCTATTTTGTTTAATATTAGTACAGCCACTCCAGCTCTCCTTTGGTTACTGTTTACATAGAATATCTTCTTCTTTTTTACTTTCAATCTATTTGTGTCTTTGAATTTAAAGACAATCTTTTGTAGCACATACTTGAATGTTTTAAAATATATATTCTGCCAATCTCTGCCTTTTACTTGGAGAGTTTAACCCACTTACATTTAATAATAATTAGTGATAAGAAAGGACTTCTATCATTTCGCCATTTGTTTTCTATAGTCTCTTTTTGTTCCTCAATTCCTCCATTACTGCCCTGTTTTGTGGTAGATATGTTTTCTAGTGTACCACTTTAATTCCCTTGTCATTTATTTTGCTATATATTTAAGTTATTTTCTTAATGGTTGTGCTGAGGATTATAATTAACACCTTAATTTGTAACAATCTAGTTCAGATTAATAGCAACTTAATTTTAGTGTTATACAAACCTTTGCTCCTATATTGTTCCATCTCTCTCCCCCACCCATTATGCTATTATTGTCACAGATTTCTTAATTCCTTTTAAAACTTAATCATCTGATATGGGTAGACGGAATTCTGCCTTCCTTTCATTTAGAAATGATATCTAATTGGAGTCTCCATGTCTCTCTTTTCTTTCCCAATCAATAGAAGGAACTCAGTTTATGTTTCCTGAATACATGACTTAATCTAAGCACAAATCAATTGCAATAATTGAGAGAGTGCTGAGAAAAAGGTGGAATGTCAAAGGAGGAATTTACTCTGGGCACAAGACCTGAACTACTTGGCTTAATATTATGTAGCAAAGGCAGTATGGAAGGACCATAGCTAAAATTTAGGCTCTCAGACTTTCAGCCTGAGTTTTTTTTACATGCTTGGCCTGCTCTTCCAACCTTCACATGGCACCCGGCCCAAGGCAGAGCATACCCAACCCCCTCAACCAACATTTGTGGCTGAAGAGGACTGCAGAAGGCAACCTACAACGTACAGTATTTTGTGGAAACTAAGAGGACATCATAATCCTAAGGAATTGCTCCAGCACAATAAGTTGTGGAGTGTGGTTATTCAGAGGTTAGGCTCTAGAGTCAGGCAGACCTCACCTTGAACCCAGCCTCTGTCCTTCATGACACTGTGAGTTGGACATATCTTTGGGCATTTGTTTCCTCAACTGTAAAATGGAGTTATTAAGGATACTTATTCCTCAGGGCAGTTGCAAGAATGAAACAAGATAAACCCATGGAAGTAACAAAGCATGATTCCTAGCACAAGTCAGAGGGTTTATGGATACAGATTTCTTTACTATGGGGCTTCTCAGAGCCTTCGATAAATACCTTCAATAAATATCAGCTATCATAGTTAGATTCAAACATCATTAAACAATAGGGCATCGTGAGAACCTCCTACGTGTTAGGCACATGCCAGTGGGAGGTGATCAGGTTTACTAGAGAGAGCTCAGCCTTTGGAAACTGACAGACTAGTCTTGTTGTAAAGATTAGAAATCATGACAACAATGATAATGATAAACTAACATTTATCAAGCACTTACTATGTGCCAAGTATTACTCTACGTACTTCAAACATACTACCTCATTTAATCTTCGTAACAACCTTTTAAAGCAGGTACTATTATCATCTAATTTTCCTCGGTGAGGAAGCTGAGGCACAGCGGATAAGAGATAGCCAGTAAGTGGCTGAAGAAGGATGGGAACCCAGGTAGTCTGACACCAGAGCCCATGCTCATAATTATTATGTCAAACTATGTAATATATAAAGCTCTATAACAGGCCTGGAACAGGGTAGGTATTGAATAAATAGTAACTGTTATTGGGAGCTGGTGAATTGGTTCTTGACCCAGTGACTCCCAGGCTAGTACAGAATACAGACACTTAAAATATTACAATCTGGCTGGGTGTGGTGGCTCATACCTGTAATCCCAGCACTTTGGGAGGTTGAGGTGGGCAGATCACTTGAGGTTGGGAGTTTGAGACCAGCTTGACCAACATGGAGAAACCCCGTCTCTACTAAAAATACAAAATTAGCCGGGCGTGGTGGTGTATGCCTGTAATCCCAGCTACTCGGGAGGTTGAGGCAGGGGAATCACTTGAACCTGGGAGGCAGAGGTTGCAGTGAGCCGAGATTGTGCCATTGCACTCCAGCCTAGGCAACAAGAGTGGAACTCCATCTCAAAAAAAAAATTACAATCTATTAGAGATGGGCACAGGAAGTACAGAGAAGGGAAGAATGGCACTACAGTCATTTGTTCCTTCAGTGCCTAGTTTGTGCCATGCCCTGTCCTTGTCATCACGTAACATACATTGAACTGACTATGTAATCACATTGTGGTTAGTGCTACACAGGAGAGGCACAGGGTACGCTACATGACAGGGACCTGACCTAGTGTGTGTATTGGGGGGTGGTCAAGAAAGGCATTCCTGAAGAATGATTTCTGAAGGGAGGCCTGAAGACCTGGAGTGGTAGGGGTGGGGTGGAGAAAGCCATTCCACAACGCATAGGAAGCTCCTGAGGTGGGAACAAGCAAGTACTTTTGAGGGAGAGAAAGACGGCTGGTGTAAGGGGAAAAGACTCAGGGAAAAATAGGATTGGGGAACTGATTAAAGGGAACCCCCTTTAATCCAGTTTTAAAAGGGGTCCAGGGAAGATGGAAAGAAACCAGAGAAGCCCTATTCCAAGACATTGGACCTGGACCTGGGCTTAGAGAGGACAGGGAGGCTCTGAGTGACGTTATTAGGACTATGTTTCTAAAAGAGAAATCATTTCACTTGAACCCTTAGAGGTCATAAAATTAAAAAATGAATAAAATAGAAATCAGGGTTGCAAGGACTAGAAGGCCATCTTCTTTGGACTGGGGCCAGAGATTTTCTTCCACGAGGTGATGCTGACAGTTTTAAGGGACTTGATCACCTATCTTCATGTCCCTCCATGTTCTTTGCTAGCTTTTCGTTATGTTCCGCTTTCTCATTTCACCCTTCACAGCAGCTTTTTCCCATTTGATCAAAGAGAGGCTTGTCCTTCGTTTACCTTAGAATCTGACTCTGGTACATTGCCAAGTTGTAAAACCACCAGGAAATCAAGGGGAATTCTGAAATTTTGTTTCCCACGTTTCTTTGGTGATAATCAAGATGCTGTAACACCCATTCCAAGAATGACTTTTCTTCCTTCTGTCATCCATATTCCTGTTAAGGCATGACACTGGAATAGGACAGTTTGGCCCTTGTTGGAATATTCTTAAGCCAGAGTCTGGTTTGGCCGATGTTTGGACAATAAGGACTAGCTTTGTTAATTAGGTTATATTCCAGATCTGTTACATAGATTGAATGAGCTAAATTTGCTGCTCTAAGCTTTGACAAAAATATATTCAAAGTTTGTTATAAAATAAAATCATTTATACTTGAAATATATGTACAAATACTTATACACTATACTACATAATAAATGTAAAAATATATGTGCATTAAAGTATAGCATAAGCAAAGGTATAGTAAAAATAATGTTTCAATTTCCCTGACCCGTTCTAGATATATCAGGTTAACACAAGGTGTCTTTAGGTGAAAAAAGTTACAGGCATAATTGATAAGCCCTTTTGGTAAACTTCACAGAAATTGTGAAAGCAAAACAAATCTTGTTGTAAATTAGGTGCATCCAGTACTTTGCTTTGAACAAAAATGAAGGTGGCTCTAATCATATTGTTAGCTGATGAAAATAGTTTATCATAACGTGATTTTTAGCATGTAACTTGGAAAGACTTTAAAGAATTTAGTGATACTGGAGCCTAGCGTGGTGGCTCATGCCTGTAATCCTAGCACTTTGGGAGGCCAAGGCGGGTGGATCACTTGAGGTCAGGAGTTCAGGACCAGCCTGGCCAACATGGTGAAACCCCATCTCTAGCAAAAATACAAAAATTAGCCAGGTGTGATGGCTGGCACCTGTAATCCTAGCTACTTGGGAGGCTGAGGCAGGAGAATCACTTGAACCTGGGAGGCGGAGGTTGCAATGGGCCAAGATCGCGCCACTGCACTCCAGCCTGGGCAACAAGAGTGAGACTCTGTCTCAAAAAAAAGAAAAAAAAAAAGAATTTAGTGATACTGCTATACCAACACTCCTTCCATTCCAGGTACTTATACTAATGTGAATAAAGTTCTTAGCACTTTAGCTATGGGAACCAAAACTTGCAATAGAATGGATGCTAAACTCTACCTCATTCTAGCAATCAGTAATATTTATCTTGAATACAGAAATTAATTTTTAAAGAAAGCCTCATTCTTCTCATTCAGATATTCATTTCTAATACACTGTTTTTTTTGCTTAATAATCATTGTAAAACTTTATACTGCATTAACAGCTTTCAGTCAATCATACCAATAAAAAACTCTTCTGATCAACACTTATGAACCTTATATCCAAGGAAATTTTAATAAATGAAATTTCACTACCTATTCTACATCTTTCTTATAGAGAAGTATGAAAAATTTTTCACTGGGAGGCCATCAGACTGAGACAGCTGTAGGACCTTGGGTTCCTATGTAAGCAAACTGAATTTCAATGTAACCAGTAAAATGAAACTTAAGCATAACCAATCAAAGCATCAACTAACCTCTAACTAGGGACTTTCCTCCAATCAGACCCAAATAAGGCAAGCACCTATCTGTAGCCAATCAAGCCATTGCTTTGCTTCTGCACTCAACCTATAAAAGCCTGCTGCTCAGGCCACTAAAGCAGAGTTCTCTGAACCTCTTCTGGTTCTGAGTGCCTGCCTGATTCATGAATCATTCTTAGCTCAAATAACTCTGTTAAATTTCATTTGTCCAAAGTTTTCCTTTTAATGGAAGTATGGGAGGAGTCCACAAAACTTTCAAGTATTAAAATACACAATTTTGGAATAAAATTCTGAGGGAAATAGAATGGAAATACAAATTCAAGGAGAAAAGGGAATGATGTAAAATTTTCAACACTTAAAGAACAGCTTATATATTTTTCAGAAGGCTGATAGTGGGTACTGAATGGTCTTTATACCAAGGGCTTCAGTTAAGAGTATCTAACAGTTTTAAAAAATACCAATGTTTACATTTGGCAGAAATGGTTCAATCCATTCTCCTGCCTCAGAGTCCTGAGTAGCTGGGACTACAGGCATGTGCCACCACGCTCAGCTAATTTTTTTTGCATTTTTAGTAGAGATGGGGTTTCTCCATGTTGGCCAGGCTGGTCTCGAACTCCTGACCTCAGGTGATCTGCCTGCCTCGGCCTCCCAAAGTGCCGGGATTACAGGCATGAGCCACCAAGCCCGGCCAATACTCAACCATTTTTGATGCATAAAGATGGTAGTTTCATATTAGTTTCAAAAGCTACCTATAACTGGTAGCTATTTTATTTTTACCGCAAGGGACCAAGATGAGATGGCCTTGGATGAATGGTTGACTAAATCCACAAGGATTTAGTCTGTGAAGGTGTTAGTCTGAGGATGTGTTAATAACTCACTACTGGTGGAAGTGCAGAGCTGCAAAAGGGCCGAGGGAGGCCACTGTGGCCACAGAGACAAGTCAGGGAGTGCGGCAAGGAAGGGTGGGACCCAGAAGTGAAAACTATAAACCTCACAAGGGTGAACCCATCTAGGCAGCAAAAACATTGGAGGCTAAAGGTTATGTAGGGGCCAAGGGAAGACTTCCCCATTGCCCTCGGAAGGTTCGCTGAAAATCAACTGATGAAAGGCAGATTAATGGGAGAAAAGGCGTATACATTGATTTGATCATCATTTTATGTGACATGGGAGCCTTCAGAGTGAAGATCCAAAGACAGAAGAGAAGCTGTCATTTTTAGTATGGACGGCTGTGTAGAAATATGACTGGACAAAGGGGCCTGATACAATGCTGATAGACTGAGTGGGGAACCCAGCCAGGTCTGTCTGTTGAGATTCTTCTCGGCCTCTCTGGGCAGCATTCCCTCCTTATATGAGGCAGGATCCTCTCTGGAACGGGGGTCTTCTGACCTATGATCAGACAAAGTAGGTCTGATAATTTCCTTATGGCCAATTTTTACAAAGAAAAGTGGAAGAAAATTAGAGTAATATTTTAGGTTGTATAGCTGGCTTTGCGGAAGGGAAGTTCTGGTGTCTGTCTCTCTCTCTCTGTCTCTCTCTCTCTGTCTCTCTCTCTTTCTTTTTAAGACAGGGTCTCACTCTGTCACCCAGGATGGAATGAGGCTGGAATGCAGTGATGTGATCTCAGCTCACTGCAACCTCCATCTCCAGGGATCAAGCCATACTCCTACCTCAGCCTCCTGAGTAGCTGGGACTACAGGTGCACGCCATTACACCCAGCTAATTTTTGTATTTTTAGTAGAGATGGCGTTTCACCATGTTGCCCAGGCTGGTCTCGAACTCCTGGGCTCAAAGGCCGCCTCAGCCTTCCAAAGTTCTGGGATTACAAGCATGAGTCACCTCAGTGCCTGCAGGGATTCTGGTTTCTATGACCTGCCTTGGGGAAGAGGGACTGTAGTTTCTACGGCTAGCCTGGTGGAGAAGAAGGGCCAGAGAAAGGAGAGCAAGAGAAGGTCAGAGAGGAACTTTTGCTTCTGAGGCTTTCTTTTTCGGGTATGGTTTTCTGATCCCCAACAGTTAGTATGATAATAAAGGCTGGTATTGATGGAGCACATGGTATGCTAAGCCCTTTCTGTGCACCCTCCTCTTAGGGCCACAAACAACGCTATGAGACGGGTGTTACTATGAATCCTATTTTTAGCATCTAAGCCTGATTTCCAGCCTCTTGATGATAATTACTCCTCCAGACTGTCTCCATTGTGTTCTATGAAGTGTCCTTCAAAGGTGGCACAGTCAATTAGGAAAAAAACCATAATCTTATCAGTGCTGCATTTCCACTAAGGACACAGGTGGCTGAGGTTTCTTTTAAAAGCCATTTCCAATAACATGTGAATGTCCACATGTAATAACCAGTTAGAGACAGACATGATTAGCAATAGCCTCATATAACTCCACCTAAGCGTTTCAAAGGGTTTCATCAACATTAATTACGCCCCCAAACCCTTGTGAAGTGATGACGGGTCCAATTTTATGAGCATTCAAGGACAGGCCAAGAAGTTGCCACCAGCCCTGGGTTACATGGCTTGTACACACACCTACGAGACGCCGTGCAGTGCCTGACATAGGGCAATGGAGAGCAAAAATGACTCCCGCCAGCAAGCCCTTCCTCCAACACTCAGGTTGGAAACCACAAATGTGGGTGCCCAGTTCTGCTGCAGGGAGGGAATGGGTAGTGCCTGGCCAGCTCCCACCTCTGGACCCCACTGGCAGCCTTCTCAACCTATTCTGCTCCTCTTTTTGCTGAGGAACCACGCTGTATGTCTTCATTGGGGTTATTTTAGAGGTGGAGCGTTCACAAGTACACGTGCACGGTTAACCCAGAACAGGGATATTCCACCTTGGAATCAGTGACTTTGTCCCTTAAGCAAAGACACGGCGCAAAGTAGAACATACGGTTCCCAGCTGAGAGGCAGGGGTGAGAACTGTCTTGGGCGGCCCCAGGCTTGGGCACTGCCAGATCAGGTTGATTCTTCTGAGGCAACACCCAATCAGGTTCCCAACTGTTTATCAAGTTGACAAGGCAGAGTAGAATAGACAGTGTCGACTGAGGTGGAAGAGAGGGAAGAAGGCAGGTAAATATCTCAGGAGCTGCTCCCGGTGGAGATCTGTTACCCAAGAAAGCCCAAGACTCGGCCAAAGTCACGGAATAAGTGACTGTCAGGGTCTCCCCACACCGCTCTGGTCCCAGTATTTTAGGGGTGAGGAAGTATGAGGCCTCCCAACTACCAGGAGCCTTATATTTAGGGTAACTATATGCCTTCCAAATAGGGAGACTCCTTGGATCACCTGAGGTCAGGAGTTCAAGACCAGCCTGGTCAACATGGTGAAACCTCGTCTCTACCAACAATATAAAAATTAGCTGGGCGTAGTGGCACACGCCTGTAATCCCAGCTACTCAGGAGGCTGAGGCATGAGAATCACTTGATCCCGGAAGGTGGAGGTTGCAGTGAGCCAAGATCACGCCACTGCACTCCAGCCTAGGCAACAGACTGAAACTGCATCTCAAAAAA
>NW_012101865.1:1287831-1290927 GCF_000951045.1 Mandrillus leucophaeus | reverse complement strand
GATTAGCACAGTTCCTGTCCTATAAGTAAATAATGTTAGCTGCTTTTATTATGATGATTACAATAGTCATTGCTAATTGGTTATGAAAGGGTGGCTAAAGGACCTATATTTTATTGTCAGGAAGACTGACAGAGGTTTCATGGATGAAAAGGTGATACTTGCGCTGGAAGGCTGGGTAGGATTTTCCAAAGGCAGAAGCAGGGAGTGGTGCAGGCAGCTTCAGTTTGCTCATCTGTAAATTCCAGTCATTCTCGTAACTACCCTATAGGGCGGGTGTAAAACTTACCCATAGAGGGGTTACATGATTTTCCCCAAGTTATAATGCTAGAAAGTAACAGAGCTGGTGTAGAGAGCTATAATCACTGTGCACTCAGCCTGGGCCACACAGGGGACTCTGTCTCCCAGAAAAATAAGAAGAAAGGTAATAGAACCAGGGTTTGAAGCCAAGCCTCTGATTCCAAAGGCCATGCTCTTAACACTCTGTTGTATCTCTAATTTTGGGTCGAATTCTGTCTTGGGAGTAGACACTTGTGAAAATGTATCTTCCTCACCTCCCTCTTAGACTATAATCAGGGACAGTCTGTCTCGATGATCTATATCAGGGTGTCCAATCTTTTGGCTTCTCTGGGCCACGATGGAAGAAGAAGAACTGTCTTGGGTAACACATAAAATATGCTAACACTAATGATAGCCGCTGATGAGCTAAAAAAAAAAAAAATCGCAAAAAGTCTCATAATGTTTTAAGAAAGTTTATTAATTTGTGTTGGGTTGCATGCAAGGCTGTCCTGGGCTGTGGGTTGGAAACTTTATCTACATAGTTCCCGCCCCACCCAGCACAAGCTGGAGAGAGTAGGTGCTCAGATGAAATGTCTACTCGCTCAATAGAAGAATAGAGGCCTGACTTTTCCAGGCTGAGGTAAAGCTTCCACAGTGTCAATATCCTGCTGGGAGCTGCTTCCTGGGCAGCTCAGCCTTGGGGCTTTCTGTAGCAGAGTGCCCTCCCCAACAACCAAAATTTATACCCTGATGGGCAGGGCAGAGGGCAGGGCTGCAACTCAAGGACAAACAGCTTGCTCCTAACTTCATCCCACCCATCAAGCTGGACTTAAGACTTGTCTCTCAATATTTTCCTCCTCCCAAAGGTAAGAGATGAGTTGTGAGCAGCCTGCCCAGCCCACATGACCACTTTTCTGAGACCTGCCTGTAATGGTAGAGCCTCAGAAACCATGTTTGCCAGGTGGCATCAGCTGAGTGGCACTCCTTGGCCATCACCAACTGGACCAGGTAGATACCTTACCCAAGCTGGCCACTCAGGTCTTCCCTCTTTTGAAGGGGAGGCATGAGTTCCAGCACCTTCCAAGCCCCACTGCCTTTTCTGCCACAGGGTTTCAGGAGCTACCCTGTTAGCCTTATAATAATTTTCCTTTTTGTCTCAGCTTCTCTGAAATGGGTTTTTACTCCTTGCAATCAAAATAGCCTTAACAAAATCGAGAAAGGAGACAGCTTTCCCTTAAAACCCCTCTCCCCATCCCCACACAGAATTAACCACACCTTCGCCTCTACTCTGTGTACCTTCATCTGTTCCTCTTGGAAACCCCGTGGCATTTCGGAGTCACAGGCTTCCTACATGCCTAGTACATGGTCAGACACTGCGTTAGGTGCTTTTTCATTGATCCACACAGCTGTTGGGAGGGAAGGATGAAAACCAACATTCTACAGATGAGATAACAGGAGCTCTGCAGTGTTGCACCATACACCCAAGGTCACTTAGCTAAGAAGGAACAGAGTGGGGATTTGGATCCAGGTCCTCTTCTCTTTACCCCACCCAGTACTTCAGTCAGCTCGATCATCATCACAACCATGCCTGTCCCTCACCTCAATTCATACATCCTTGGTAGAGTCATCATGAATTATTCATCTTTGCTCTGGCAGGAAGATATTCCATACTAGGCAACTAAATTGATTTTGTGATTAAAATGGAAACTTACTAGAAATCTCATCAGGGAAAGTGCTCTGAGTTTTCTCAGATTCTTATATTTTTCCATTTGGCATCCATTCATCACAGGGCCAATTGTATTAGCTGATTTTTTATATTCTAAGGAGCATGCCTCTCATATGCTAACTAACCATTCCAGAGCTGCAAACTTCTCCTTTATTAAACCCTCACACCCCAGGTCAATATTTCCCCTGCTCTAAATCAACCCAGGGCTACATACCAGACAACCCAGAGTTCTTCAACTCAGCCAGTCCTAAACTGTTCGCCCCGTCCTGCCGTGCCTTTCCCACAGAGAAATACAATAAAGGCTCTGATCTAAGCTTTCCCTACATGCCCTCCGCTTCTAACCAACTGACCTTGGTGTGTCCCGTGTGGCCCTCTGCAGCACGATGCGCCTCCTTCTTTTAGGAAACGTAAGCAACAAAAATCTTCTTCAATGGCATTAGCCATCCATGGAGTCACTCTGTCATGTCCACAAATTAAGGCCCAGGGAAAACTCAAGATAACAGCTTCTATCATTACATTAGAAATGGTGTAGGCTCTGAATATCGAAAGCAGAATGGAATGTTCTGGTTCCTTCACAGAATGAAAGCACTCAGCACCTTCAATATGTAAGGCAGTATTCACTCAAGCTGACCAGCAGCTCCTGAATTTCCTCTGAAGTCAAGACTGTGCCACCATCAATGCGTTTTCTGACTTGAAGAGAGGGTGATTACCCCTGCGGCCAGGGGAGTGATTAGCAGGGGCACAAGGAGACTTTTGGGTACTAGTAATGTTCTGTTTCTTGATTTGGGCGTCAGTAACATGTATGCTCCCTTTTCATTAAAATTTAACATCTAGAGCTTATGATTTGTATATTTTTCTGTATGCATACCATACGTCGATAAAAAGGTTAGTTAGAAAAAAGTGTTTTTGGACTTGAAACCCTGCTCCATTTTGCATAATGCTCTGTGAAGCACGTGGACACCTCCAAAGATGCAAACAGTAACAATGCCTACTTGAGAAGACTGTTTTGCTCACTTTGAATATCAGTGCTAAGACATGGTGGCCTGAGATCCTGATTTCTCAGGATGATGGAGTTGGTGCAGGAAGGAGCTTAG
>NW_012101865.1:1278529-1287781 GCF_000951045.1 Mandrillus leucophaeus | reverse complement strand
GTGGCATCAGCTGAGTGGCACTCCTTGGCCATCACCAACTGGACCAGGTAGATACCTTACCCAAGCTGGCCACTCAGGTCTTCCCTCTTTTGAAGGGGAGGCATGAGTTCCAGCACCTTCCAAGCCCCACTGCCTTTTCTGCCACAGGGTTTCAGGAGCTACCCTGTTAGCCTTATAATAATTTTCCTTTTTGTCTCAGCTTCTCTGAAATGGGTTTTTACTCCTTGCAATCAAAATAGCCTTAACAAAATCGAGAAAGGAGACAGCTTTCCCTTAAAACCCCTCTCCCCATCCCCACGCAGAATTAACCACACCTTCGCCTCTACTCTGTGTACCTTCATCTGTTCCTCTTGGAAACTCCGTGGCATTTCGGAGTCACAGGCTTCCTACATGCCTAGTACATGGTCAGACACTGCGTTAGGTGCTTTTTCATTGATCCACACAGCTGTTGGGAGGGAAGGATGAAAACCAACATTCTACAGATGAGATAACAGGAGCTCTGCAGTGTTGCACCATACACCCAAGGTCACTTAGCTAAGAAGGAACAGAGTGGGGATTTGGATCCAGGTCCTCTTCTCTTTACCCCACCCAGTACTTCAGTCAGCTCGATCATCATCACAACCATGCCTGTCCCTCACCTCAATTCATACATCCTTGGTAGAGTCATCATGAATTATTCATCTTTGCTCTGGCAGGAAGATATTCCATACTAGGCAACTAAATTGATTTTGTGATTAAAATGGAAACTTACTAGAAATCTCATCAGGGAAAGTGCTCTGAGTTTTCTCAGATTCTTATATTTTTCCATTTGGCATCCATTCATCACAGGGCCAATTGTATTAGCTGATTTTTTATATTCTAAGGAGCATGCCTCTCATATGCTAACTAACCATTCCAGAGCTGCAAACTTCTCCTTTATTAAACCCTCACACCCCAGGTCAATATTTCCCCTGCTCTAAATCAACCCAGGGCTACATACCAGACAACCCAGAGTTCTTCAACTCAGCCAGTCCTAAACTGTTCGCCCCGTCCTGCCGTGCCTTTCCCACAGAGAAATACAATAAAGGCTCTGATCTAAGCTTTCCCTACATGCCCTCCGCTTCTAACCAACTGACCTTGGTGTGTCCCGTGTGGCCCTCTGCAGCACGATGCGCCTCCTTCTTTTAGGAAACGTAAGCAACAAAAATCTTCTTCAATGGCATTAGCCATCCATGGAGTCACTCTGTCATGTCCACAAATTAAGGCCCAGGGAAAACTCAAGATAACAGCTTCTATCATTACATTAGAAATGGTGTAGGCTCTGAATATCGAAAGCAGAATGGAATGTTCTGGTTCCTTCACAGAATGAAAGCACTCAGCACCTTCAATATGTAAGGCAGTATTCACTCAAGCTGACCAGCAGCTCCTGAATTTCCTCTGAAGTCAAGACTGTGCCACCATCAATGCGTTTTCTGACTTGAAGAGAGGGTGATTACCCCTGCGGCCAGGGGAGTGATTAGCAGGGGCACAAGGAGACTTTTGGGTACTAGTAATGTTCTGTTTCTTGATTTGGGCGTCAGTAACATGTATGCTCCCTTTTCATTAAAATTTAACATCTAGAGCTTATGATTTGTATATTTTTCTGTATGCATACCATACGTCGATAAAAAGGTTAGTTAGAAAAAAGTGTTTTTGGACTTGAAACCCTGCTCCATTTTGCATAATGCTCTGTGAAGCACGTGGACACCTCCAAAGATGCAAACAGTAACACTGCCTACTTGAGAAGACTGTTTTGCTCACTTTGAATATCAGTGCTAAGACATGGTGGCCTGAGATCCTGATTTCTCAGGATGATGGAGTTGGTGCAGGAAGGAGCTTAGTAGATCATGCGGTCCAGAAATTCCCACACCTGGCTGATTATCTGATTCACCTGAAGAGGTTTTACAAAATGCACGTTCTGGGTTTCTAGCCTAGCTATGCAAAACCACAATTTGCAGGGGAGTGGAGATGAGGGGGTAAAAGGGTGAAGGCAGAGAGATGAGTCTGAGGCCTAGAAATCTGCATATTTTTGAGCTCCCCGGGTGTTTCAGGTGGTTAGGCAGGATTGGGGACCATCTATGAACTCTACCTCTTCCTTTTACAGAGACAGAAACAGGCATAGCGAAGGGATGACACTTGCCCAAGATCACACAGCCAGAGATGACAGAACTGGGCCAAGAACTCAGGTCTCCCAGTTCTCAGTCTGATACTCTTCCCAACAGAGCCCTAGGTGAATACAGCAGCTGCCCAGGAAGGGGAAACAACAGGCTTTCATGGAAAGAAGATCAACGGGTGAGATGCCAACACTGAAACAATCATGCCATCTTGGCTCTGAAACTGGTCTGCTTGGTGAGGTAGAGTCTGCTGAGAATGTCAGAGTCAATCTTTGCTCTAGAACAAGTCTACTTCCAGACAAATGTTCATAATTTCCATACATATTCCACCTGGCTGGTCAGATGGAATTAAAATGGCAAAAGCCCTTTAATGACCTGCAGAGTCCCCTCCTTGGGCACGCTGGGGTGTGGTGGCAGCAGTAGGAGTCAGGACACTGGGGAGTCAGAGCAGTGCTGCAGTTAGGAGCATGGGTTCTGCAGCCGGTCTGACTCGGGTTTCAATTCTGGTTGCACAACTTACTAGTTGTGCCAGTCAGGGCCATTACTGAACTTCTCTGTGTCTCAGTTTCCTTGTCTCTAAAGTGGGGATAAAGATGGTAACAGCTAGCACTAGCACTTGACAAATGTTGGCCGTTATGTGTGGGTCACTGCCTAAGGGCTTCACGTGAATAAATTCATTTTATCCTCACCACCACCAGGAGGCAGCTACTATTCTACAGAGGAGGAAACCTGGACCTACCGTGTAGTGCTAGTGTGAAGATTACCCAAGGAAAGGCATGTGATGAACTCAGCACAGTACCTGGGATAGAATAAATGCTCAATAAATATTAGTCATTGTTATTATGATCATCATTATTATCTAAAATAATGAAGAGCTAGAGGAAGTTCTAGCTCTTCCTCTCAACTTGCTATAGGATCTTAAGTACGTCACTTCTCACCTCCCAGCCTCACTGTTCCAATCCATCAAATGAGAGGTTTGATGAGATGATCTCTAAAGTCTCCTTTAGCTCTAGGGTATTAGCAGTCACTGATCTTGTTTTCTTTCTTTTTTTTTTTTTTGTTTGAGGTGGGGTCTCACTCTGTCACCCAGGCTGGAGTGCAGTGGTGCAATCTTGGCTCATTGCAATCTCTTCCTCCCTGGCTCAAGTGATCCTCCCAACTCAGTCTCCTGAGTAGCTGGGACCACAGGTGTGCACTACCACACCTGGCTAATTTTTTGCATTTTTGGTAGAGACAGGGTTTCATCATGTTTGCCCAGGCTGGTCTTGAACTCCCGAGGTCAAGCCATCCACCCATCTTGGCTTCCCAAAATGTTGAAGTTACAGGTATTAAGGCACCACACCCGGCCTCTCTGATCTTTAAAAAAATAACTTTCAATAAATCCAAGTCATTGGATGCTGCATTGATAGGTGTTTAGAAACACTGAAATCTGACATTAAAACCCCCTTTTTAAAAAAGGTTCATTCCCTTCTGCCTATTCATTGTACCTATATGACTATATCTAAGGAAAGGATGAGAGATCAGCACAGAGGTTTACACTCCAGGATGTTCACGGTTTACAGCCACTCCAGATTAGAGACAGCCTGAATATCCAGCAATGAGGATCTGTCCAGCAAATTTTGACACAGCAGCTCAACAGATTATTGGGCAATCATTCAAAAAGTATGCTTTCAGTCACTACTCGATGACATGGGGAAATATTCCACAAGCAAGGTCAAGTTAAACAACCAAGATACAAAACTTTATGTGCAATGTGACCCCAAATTTATAATACTAGAAAAAAACAAGGATCCATACTGAAATATGAATGAAAATTATCTCCAAATAATGGAGGTGATATACATACATACGTGTGTGTGTGTGTGTGTGTGTGTGTATATATACATATATATATAATTTTCTTTCTTTTTTTTTTTGGCAACAGGGTCTTGCTCTGTCACCCAGGCTAGAGTGCAGCGGTGCAATCATAGCTCACAGCACCCTCAAACTACTCTTAGGCTCAAATTATCCTCTCGTCTCAGCCCCTTGAGTAGTTAGGATTTCAGGCGCATGCCACCACACCTGGCTAATTTTCAATTTTTCTGTACAGATGGGGTCTCACTATGTTGCCCAGGCTGGTTTCAAACTTCTGGCCTCAAGAGATCCTCCCACCTTGGCCTCCCAACGTGCTGGAATTACAGGTACGAGCCACCACAACTGGTCCAGAGTAGGTGATTTTTTAAAAAATAAAATCTACTAAGTGGGAATGCATTCCTTTTATTCCATACCTTTTATGGTGTATCTCTGCCTCCCTATTTTTACATATTTTAATGAGCATCTCTTTTTTTTTTTTTTTTTTTTTTCCTTTTTGACATGGAGTCTCACTCTGTTGCCAGGCTGGATTACAGTGGCACCATCTCAGCTCACTGCAACCTCCACCTCCAGGGTTCAAGCGGATTCTCCTGCCTCAGCCTCCAGAGTAGCTGGGACTACAGGCGGGTGCCACCACGCCCAGTTAATCTTCGTGTTTTTAGTAGAGATGGGGTTTCACCATGCAGGCCAGAATGGTCTCGATCTCTTGACCTCGTGACCCACCCACCTCCCAAAGTGCTAGGATTACAGGCGTGAGCTGCGGCTCCCAGCCCATCTCTTTTCTTTTGATTACACATTCCCTTGTCTGTGTGAAGGGCCTGCCTGTTTCTGCCAGTGACAGGCATACAGACCCCATATATATCTGTTAGCCAATGCACAGCACTGTGTAACTTTCCTGTTAGGAAAATACAAATTCCCAAACCCCAAAAAAGCCCTTGCCTTGTAGGAGAAGGAAGTCTCGCTCAGGGCGCTGGCGCTACTTGTGGGAGGCAGCTGCTGCAGCTGCAGGGCTGCGCTGTGGGCTCCGTCCATGGTGGTCTAGTGGTGCATCCTGCTGGGCCTGGCTCAGGAGGTGGAGCTGCTGCTAGGCGGGGTTCAGGCCAGATGCCATCTCTCCTCGTGGTGTTCACTTCCCTCCAGCAGCCATCACTTCCTCATGCCAAAAGAATGCTTCAAGGCTCTTTTGGCTGATTTACAGCCTTCTCCTCAGCTTCACTTAGAGAAGTGCCAGTCTCCGTGGCTCTCCCAGCAGACAGAGAGGGGCGTGTTTTCCAGTTCTTGCGGTGCTCTAGGGTGGTGGAGAGGAACATTAAATATGCATGGACAGGGAAACACTGAGCCCAGCTTTGTTACCTGAGAATACCATTCAGATAAAACATAACCGGCCATGACAAGTGAGTCCATTAAAAAAATTCTGCAAAATTCAATTCTAGCAGTTAAAAACAAGTTCTATCATGCCTTTGTCCTCCCCTTAATACAAACCTGACTCATCTATCTCAAAAGCTTTCTCTCTGGCTCTTAAATGTCCCCTTTCCTCCTCCACTCTGCTTCCTTCCTCCTATCGCACCCAACTTAAATCCTCCCTTTTTCCATAGCTCTTGAGCACAAGAAGTAGAATACTAACTTCTCCAGGTCTCAAAAAAAAAAAAAAATTCCACTACCACAAAAAGGGAACATTTAAGTTTCAACTTAGGAAGAAAAGAATCAGAAGAAAAGCTACCTCCACGGAAGACAGAAGAACTGGCCTGCTACTGAGGGTTGGCTGACACAGGTGAGGAAACACTGGTCTTGGAGGTGGAAAACCTGTGTGACCAGGTAGCTTTGCCTCTTAGAGATTCAGTTGCCTCCTCTGTAAAGTGGGGGTAATAACATGGCCTCAAATAAACCCAGCACTGATGATAATCCCTGCTAATTTCATTGGACTTATATTTTCAGTGCTTCCCAAACTGTTCCCTTTTTTGGAGACAGAATCTCACTCTGTCATCCAGGCTGGAGTGCAGTGGCACAAACATAGCCTCCACTTGCTGGGCTCAAGCGATCCTCCCTCAGCCTCCCAAAGTGCTGGGATTACAGGTGTGTGCCACTTCTCAAACTTTTCTACCAGAGAAGAGAAAGTATACTCCTAGTGTCCTAGGAGGCATGGCCAAAACCCTACTTAAAAGTGTTAGGGGTTTCTTTGAGGACTTGTTATACATTTTTTAAAAAATGTATTGTACTGCATAGTCTATATTTATTTTAATAGAAAAATGTTTTAAACTGCTTTTGATGTGCCACGTGCTACCTGTTTTACCTTTGCCAGGTCTTTTAACTTTTCAGCCAGTTTCTCCAGCTGTGAAATATAGATAATAATGTTCCCACCCCACATGGCAGTCTTGAGAATTTGATGAAATCATACATGTAAAATGCAGGCATAGCAAATGGTCCATGAATGTGAGTTGCTGTTAGGATTAATTTTATTAATTAATTTTATTCTCCCATGTTTAATTATTTATTATTTATTTTGCCCATTCTTGTCTCTCTCATGCATTCATCCAACAAATATTTACCGAGGGCTTACTGTGAGCTAAACAATTTCTGCCACTCCCTGAGGCTTCAGAGAGCTGCCTCCTGTGTATCCTGTAGCTGTCAGTTCCTTCTGCTATCCGGCCCTAGGCCCAGGATTCAGTTGCCTCCTCTGTAAAGTGGGGGTAATAACATGGCCTCAAATATTCATGGTGTGAATAGCACATACATATGTGATGAGGCGAACACCATGTCCAGCACTAGGAAACAACAGCTGCAGGTTTTGCACAGGGACAGCTACAGAAACCATTTGGCTTGGTTTCACTTTGTCAAAGGGCCTCAGGATGAAATTATTGCTACTACCTGCAGACGAGGTTATGTATCCAGTATACAGACACGAGATGTAAGCATTCACCGGGTAACTTTATCAGGTAATTCACACCCCATAGCTAGACTTCCCTGCCTGCAAAACCCTATGAATATGGGTTTGCAATCTTGTGGAAAGCATAATGATTCACTATACTTTCACATACATGTGAAAAGCATTATTGCGTTAAATGTCTGTAACAATGTTTTAGCATTTGTAATAACCATAAGAGCCTTAAGAGTGGCTCAGGGCTCTTTCTACCTCTGAGAGGCCCCGAGAAGCATTCGACCATGAAGTAGTCACGAAATTGAGGAGCACACACTCCAGTGAGGTGTCTGTGGAATACCCTGTTCGGTTGCTCCCAGCTGAGATCTAGCCCAGAGCCTGACAGTGACTTGTATACATACCAACTGACTCACTAAATGCAGGCCAGTTAAGCACCGTGTGCGCTGTGGCCCCTTCACAGTCAAGAATGCCTTTCTAAGGCCTAATCCACTGCAACTCCAGAGCTCCAACAAGCAGATATACTCAGCCTCACCTACAGGAGGTCAGAGAAAGCCAACAGCCCTTAGCGACATGTCAGTCAAGGGAGTGGTGGGAACTCAGGCCTCTTAACATCCTTTAGACTAGTTAGTTTGCTCAAGTGCTTTTCTGGTTTTGCTTTTGTTTGTGGT
This sequence comes from Mandrillus leucophaeus, assembly GCF_000951045.1. Taxonomy (NCBI): domain Eukaryota; kingdom Metazoa; phylum Chordata; class Mammalia; order Primates; family Cercopithecidae; genus Mandrillus; species Mandrillus leucophaeus. The sequence continues at coordinate 1,280,255 of NW_012101865.1, read as the reverse complement.
GGTTGGCATTGCTGTGGTTTAATTTTTTTTCTAAAAAGCAGCTTCCCTCTCTGCCTCAGGAACTCCCAGGCCTCTGAGGCATCGCCTGCAAAGATAGAAGGGCTGTCCCTCAGCTGGGTGGGAGTCCGGACTGAAAGCCTGGAGGAACCCTTTGCAAACTCTACTGCCTTATAAGACACATACTCTTTGCCTGGTGACTCTCTTTTCCTGATTTTGAAGCATTTCTCCAGGACCTACATATGCCCCAGAGGCAAGCAGTCACCTCTGCATTGTCAGCCACCCCACAATTAGAGCACGTGGTCACTGACCCAAGAAAGGAATGATAATTCACTAGGTGCTCTGCTTCCATTCCCACCCCGTTTATCTCGATGACCGATTTCACCAATCCCACCGAGCACGTTTTACAGACGAGAGAGCTGTGGCTCGTGGCCGCTTAGGATAGCGTCTGTATTCGAATTTGCCTCTTTCCGAACAAATCAATAAAACACAGTCTTTCCCACCACCTGACGATCTGGCTTCTGGAGGTGAGCGCCAGTTCCCTGCCAAGCTTCCCGTTCCTGGACTTTGGCTCACGAGAAGGTTACATTTTTCCGTCCCCTCCCATTGAGCTGGAAACTCTACAACTCGAGGAGACAGCACCTCTGTTCCAGAAGCGGGCTTAGACCAAGAACGCCTCCCCTCATCCCACCTGCTAACTCCACCATCTGCTGCCGCCAGGAAGTCCGAGCCGTTCGGCACGAAGAGGAGAAATTCTGGCAAAGTTACTCCATGTTACTTCCTGGTTTGGTAGAGCCTGGCATCACCTTTAGTAAGGTAGCCCATGCCCCTGTTCTTCTTAACCTCGATACAAAACTGGAAAGAACATTCTGAGGCAACGGGACCCAGGTTGGCGAGGCTGGTGACAGCAACAAGGAAGGGTATGTATACTAGGGGACATTAGGTGACTTCGCTCTTTCCAGAAAAAACGAAGGTTAAATTCAATTCCCCTTCCTCCCAGTGTTAATCACTACTCACCGGCGGCGTCTCCTCTAAGGCCCACCTATCAAAACCTTCTGAGAAATGACTTGGACTCTTCGTGCAACCCGGAGGCACAGCCTCCTTCATCCCTTCCCAATTCAGAGCTGCCAAGACGCTGCAGTGTTTTGCTTTCAGAGGTCGCGATTTGATTTGCCAGGCTGCCTGCCAGTCAGAAGTTGGCAGACATTTCGCGCAGACGAGTGGCTGCGAGGACGGGGGTGGGCGGGACAGCCCCCGGCAATTGGCTGCGCCGCAAAGCTTGCTTGAAGGATAGGGGAGCGACCTGGGGCTAGAGTTTGGAGCTCACCTGGAGCGGGGACCCCCTAGCGGCCACAGGAAGAATGTTGCGGCGACTCCCCTGCCCCCTCTCCCGCTGTCCTAGAGAGCCCAGGTGATTGCTTGCCTCCACCTGCCCGGCAGGTGGGCCTGGTTTTAGCAGCCTACCAGGTGTCCTCCCTTCTTACCCCCATAGCCACCTTCCGGGCTTTGCTCCTGCTGTTCCCCTACCCGACGCTCTTATCAACTATTGAAATCTAAAATGTCCTTGAAGACCCAGCGCTCCCTAAAGCCCTCGCGAGACTTGGGGCCAAACATATCTCTCCTTTCCTGCCCTCCTGGAACACCTGTTGGATACCAAGCCTCCCAGCAATCCTGAAGGTCCTGAAACGAGCCTAGCGCTTGGTTGTTTCTATAATGTACATAATTATCA
>NW_012101865.1:1276601-1277694 GCF_000951045.1 Mandrillus leucophaeus | reverse complement strand
AAACAAAAACAAAAAAACTCGGATTTCACCCTAAATTTAAAGGGGAGCCATTGGAGGACTTTAAGCAGGGGAGTGACAAGGTCGCTGTGACCACCCTGCCCTGAAGCGCCTGAAGAGGGTCTCCTGGAATACCAAGTGGCTGCCCTTGTATAGTCGCCCAGGTCAATCTATTTGTGTGTGTGTGTGTGTGCTGTTAGAAACAGGGCTTGGGGCTGCGTGTGGTTTCTCATGCCTGTAATCCCAACACTTTAGGAGGCCGAGGCGGGTGGATCACCTGAGGTCAGCAGTTTGAGACCAACCTGGCCAACATGGTGAAACCCTCTCTCTACTAAAAATACAAAAAAATTAGCCTGGAGTGGTGGTGAGAGCCAGTAATCCCAGCTACTCAGGAGGCTGAGGCAGGAGCATCGCTTGAACCTGGAGGGCGGAGGTTGCAGTGAGCCAAGATTGCGCCACTGCACTCCAGCCTGGGCGATAAAGCGAGACTCTGTCTCAAAAAAAAAAAAAAAGAAACAGGGTTTGGATGAATGTTAATTCTCTTAGGTATATTCCCTGAATATACCTTTTAGAAGGTATATTCTAAAGCTTTTGGTTTATCACAAGATTTTTGAGGCATGGCCTAGATAAATCTCTTATTAGTTCCCCACCCAGCCACAGGTCCGGATGTAATTAACCTAAACCCTAAAATTCGGCAGGCTTCTCTGCGGACTTTGAAACGCCTCTAATGATTGGTCAATAACTTTTCACTTTAAAGAAACAGAGGATGCCATTGGCTAGAGTTACCTCCGGGACGGCGGAAGGTGGACTTGCGAATGTTAGGCCTGTGGTTGCCATAGCGACCGGGAGGTTGAGCTGGCCAGATTCAGCCGCTGGGACCCGACCAGGTAGGAGGCAGTTCCGGCGGGGGGACCGTTTCTTGAGGTCGTGGGGAAGAGGACACGGCGCACCATGTCCTCCGCGTGGGACGCCCACGGAGATCCCCCGGCCTCCGGGTTTTTGCGGAATTCCAGGGCCGAGCTAGGTGGAGCCCCGAGGGCGGGAAGAAGCCACCATGGTAGTTGCCCCTGCGTCGGGGCGTGTCCTCGGTGGTTCC
>NW_012101865.1:1274470-1276551 GCF_000951045.1 Mandrillus leucophaeus | reverse complement strand
ACCATGGTAGTTGCCCCTGCGTCGGGGCGTGTCCTCGGTGGTTCCACCCGAAAAGTGGTGACAGCTGGGGCTTGCCTGCTCCACCGACCTCCTGCCAGAGGCGTGGGCGTCCGACCCTTCTGGCTCAGCCTCCGCGAGTGCACAAAAGTTGGGAGGCTTCAGTGCCTGGCAGTGGGTGGACGCCAAAGACCTGACCTGTCTTTGAACTGAAGCCTCCCAACTTTTGCGCACGCGCGGAGGCTGAGCCAGAAGGGTCGGACGCCCACGCCTCTCGCAGGAGGTCGGTGGAGCAGGCAAGCCCCAGCTGTCACCACTTTTCGGGAGGAACCACCGAGGACACGCCCCGACGCAGGGGCAACTACCATGGTGGCTTCTTCCCGCCCTCGGGGCTCCACCTAGCTCGGCCCTGGAATTCCACAAGCACCCCCAGCTCAGGGGGTGTCCCCCAGCAAACGACTTCCCTGCTCTGGGCCCTGGAATTCCACAAGCACCCCAGCTTAGGGGGTGTCTCCCAGCAAACGACTTCTTTGCTCTGGGCCTCGATTTACCCATCTGTAAAATAAAAGGGTGAGATTGGAACCTGGTGGTTACTAGCGCGCCGCTAAATTTCCTTCCAGCTCACTGACACACTTTCTCAGCCTACGAAGACTATCGAATGGATTATTTACCTGAGAGTGCTTTGAAAAAGTATAAACTGCTTTCAAGATGCTTATAACTGAGTAGATAAAAATCCCTACGGTCGAAACTACTCAGGACATCCAAAAAAATTCCATCTAAAGTATACATAGTTTAGTACATGTTTGTATACCCTGTACAGTAACATGTATAGTGTAAACTATGTGATAATACTTAGCATATGTAACTGTTTTAAAAACATAAAAGATGATAAAATGAAACTGTGCCTATAGTTGTGACCATGTGAGCTGTCCTTATGGAATCTAACTCCTGCAGGAAAGATGAGCTCATCTATAGACACAATTGCCAAAAAGGGTCTACCTCTAGTATTCATTCATTCATTCATTCCACAAATATTTATGGAGAAAATACTATTTTTTAAAAAGTCTCATTACTATTATTATTATTTTTGTACAGTCAGGGCCTCACTATGTTGCCCAGGCTAGTCTTGAACTCCTGTCTCAAGCCATCCTTCCCCCTCAGCCTCTCAAAGTACTGGGATTACAGGTGTGAGCCACCATGTCCAGCCAATGGAGCAAATACTATATACCAGGAAATAGACTGAAGATTCAGAGATGAACTTTCTTTTGGGGAAGATCATAAATAAATAAACATACAATATAATGTTGGGTAGTGAAAAGTGCTTTGAAAAAGCAGAGTAAGGGGCTAGAGAGAGACATTGGTTAGTGCTGCTTAAGAGAGGGTGGTCAGGGAAGTCATCCCTAAGAAGGTTTGAACAGACAGTCTCGTGAATTTGGTGACAGGACCGCAGGATGATGCCCCAGTACGGTGAAGAAAGGAGCTCCCCGTGCAACAAGGAGGTATATGGCAAAAGCCAAGGAGGTCCCATGTGGAGAAGAAGATTAGTCTTTAGGTGGTGAGGCATGACAAATGCCTTCAAATTCTTACAGACTAGTCATATAGAACAGTGGCTTTCAAACAGTTTGACTGTGACTCATGGTAAATGCATTTTATATTGTGATCCAGCACGCACACACGCATATGACAAACTAAAACTTCACAAAAGACTACAGACTCTGACTTGCATTTTGAAAATCACCAATGTGGAAGAGAAATGAGACTTATTTTGAGTTGATTCCAAGGGTAGGAATTAGGACGGGTAGAAAAAAAAAGAGAGAATCAGCTTTGATTCAGGAAGGAACTTTCTAGCAATCAGAACTGCCCAACAGTGAACTTCCCCCAGGAGTTTTTAAACTGTGTTCTGATGAAACCTAGCATTCTGTGAATATTCAAGAGAGTCAAATATTTGCCCTCCACCCAGCCATCCCTTATTTGCTTCATATTTTGAAAACTATATATAATATTCTAACTTCAGAAACCCAGTCAGGTCAGGCACTGTGGCTCACTGTAATCCCAGTGCTTTGGGAAGCTGAGGTGAGAAGATC
>NW_012101865.1:1266685-1269400 GCF_000951045.1 Mandrillus leucophaeus | reverse complement strand
GATTATTTAAAATTTTTTTGTAACATCATATTTTCTTAAATGTTGACAGTGTACATACATTATTATTACAGTAGTCCTCCTTTATTCAAGGGGTATATGTTCCAAGACCACCAGTAGATGCCAGTGAAACAGTGGATAATACCCAAACTGATTACTGTCAATCAGACTGTTTCCGTTCATATCTTCCACTCACAAATTTAATGCTTTTTCCATCTTGAGTAAGCACTTGTCATGCTCTGTGGCTACTTACAGTCTGAGGTGAAGCACCAAAACTAGCACCAATTTTTTTCCCCTTTGAAATTTCATGGATAAAAGTTTTGTTCTTACTGTAGATCTTAGCAGCCTCAGAATACAGTTTTTTCTTGCCTTATTAAGTCAAGAACGTTCACCTTTTCACTTAAAGGAGGCACTTTACAGCTTCTCTTTGACATGTCCAAAGTGCTGGCATCAGTACTCTTGTGCTTTGGGGCCGTTATTAAGTAAAGTAAGAGTTACTTGAACACAAGCACTGAGACAACGTGTCAGTGGATCTGACAATCGTGATGGCTACTGAGTGACTAATGGTGGAGTAGCAAATACAGCTTGAATGTGCTGGACAAGGATGATTCACATCCCAGGTGGGGTGGAGTCAGACGATACGAGATTTCATCACATGCCTCAGAATGGTGCATAATTTAAAGCTGATGAATTATTTATTTCTGGAATTTTCCATTTAGTATTTTCAAACCACAATTGACCACGGGTAACTGAAACTGGAAAATGAAGCTACAGACAAGGTGGACTACTGTATAATAGGAAGCTTACTATTTTTCTAATCACTCATAATTCAGGAACACTAATGCATTTTTTAATAACAGCTTTATTAAAGCTAGGGCAGTAGATGGTTCTTACTAAAATGGTATAACATTGAGGGGTGGTAAATGAATAGTGGCTGCTTTGGTTATTTTTTGAGATAGGGTCTCACTTTGATACCCAGGCTGAAGAGCAGTGGCATGAACATAGCTCACTGCAGCCTTGACCTCTTGGGTTCAAGTGATCCTCCTGCCCTGGCCCCTAATGTAGCTGGGACTACAGGCGTATGCCACCATACCTGGTTAATTTTTATATTTTTTGTAGAGACGGAGTTTCACCATGTTGCCCAGGCTGGTCATGAGCTCAAGCTATCCCCCAACTTCAGCCTCCCAAAGTGCTGGGATTACAGGAGTGACCCACCGCACCCAGCCCTAGCGGCTGCTTTTATAGACACTAAAAGACCTTGTTAAGCTGGATTGGTGATTGTACTTTGATCATTATTGACTTGTTTCTGTTGTTTTGAATCTCTTAATTTCTTGAAGAATGTTGTCAATAATTCTATTAAATATCAAATTTTTGGTATAGATTGTCCACCAAAAAAAGTTGAGAATTGCTGCTGTGAGGATTACAGACTGAAGTAAGGAGAAATACTGTGGGGAAAGGGACTAGTAGAGCATGAAATCATTTATTCAATCCTTTACTCATTAGTATATATAAATGGTATAAGTTCCTTAGGGAAAAAAATGGGCAAAATGAAACCCAAGTCTGCTAATGAAAAATAATTGCTATGGAAATTACATTGTGCCCTTGCTATTAACAACTAAAAAGTAGTTAACTATGTTAAACAACTCACAATGGACAACTGGCACAGTATAATAATCCCTGAAGGAAGAAAAACAAGGTGAGTCCTACAATTGCCCCCATTTAGTACCGGGGTCAGTTTTTAGGTCATATTGTAGGAAATCCAAATGAATTCCAAATGAGTTGAGAAGATAAAAATAAGAACTCAGAGAGGCCAAAGAGGCTAGAATTCATAGGGAGAACCCTAAAGGAAGGAGCTGCACCAAAAATGTTCAGAAACCTGAAAGAGAGGTCTCTTTACGTTTTTGGCTGAGCAGTAATCTGCACATGCATGAGAATGTGCTAAGATGGTCATTAGCACATTAACATAAGATTCTCATGCACATGCATGAGAATAAACTAAGACTGGGGAAATACTCACCAAAAGACCATAGGCTGAACAATTTCTGGGGCTTAAACAGATCTGGGAATGTTTCATGTTACCATAAACCAGAATGGAGAGACATGGTATTAGATAGGAATTGGGTAGAGTTCACAGAAAGGTCATGCCTTAGTAGTGGGGATAAATTATTCCCAGAGTAAAAGCTGCTCTGGACTTGTCGTAACACAGTTTGAAAGCTTGAAAGGGTCAGATGGATCTACAAGTTACTGAAAAGTGTTCCACATCCTTTACAGGAATATGTCAAAACCCAGCACTCAGCAATGTAAAATTCAAAATGTCTAATATCTAATACAAAATTACCAGACATGAAAAGATACAGGAAATTATGACCCATATCTGAGAGGAAAATCAACCATAGGAACAGACTTAAAAATGACAGATTATATAATTAGTATAAAGAAATGTTAAAGCAGCTATTATGAATCTTACAAATATGCCCAAGGATGTAAAGAAAACTGAACACGATGAGGCTAGAAATGGAAGACGTGGAAAAAGAGCCCAAATGTAACCTCTAGAAAGAAAAAATACAGTATTTGAAATAAGAATACAATAGATGGGATTTGCAGCTGAGTCGAGACTTCAGAAGATCAGTGAACTTGGCTGCGCATGGTGGCTCATGCTTGTAATCCCAGCACTTTGGGAGGCTGAGGCAGGTAGATCACAAGCTCAGGAGTTCAAGA
>NW_012101865.1:1264262-1266635 GCF_000951045.1 Mandrillus leucophaeus | reverse complement strand
GGATTGGTGATTGTACTTTGATCATTATTGACTTGTTTCTGTTGTTTTGAATCTCTTAATTTCTTGAAGAATGTTGTCAATAATTCTATTAAATATCAAATTTTTGGTATAGATTGTCCACCAAAAAAAGTTGAGAATTGCTGCTGTGAGGATTACAGACTGAAGTAAGGAGAAATACTGTGGGGAAAGGGACTAGTAGAGCATGAAATCATTTATTCAATCCTTTACTCATTAGTATATATAAATGGTATAAGTTCCTTAGGGAAAAAAATGGGCAAAATGAAACCCAAGTCTGCTAATGAAAAATAATTGCTATGGAAATTACATTGTGCCCTTGCTATTAACAACTAAAAAGTAGTTAACTATGTTAAACAACTCACAATGGACAACTGGCACAGTATAATAATCCCTGAAGGAAGAAAAACAAGGTGAGTCCTACAATTGCCCCCATTTAGTACCGGGGTCAGTTTTTAGGTCATATTGTAGGAAATCCAAATGAATTCCAAATGAGTTGAGAAGATAAAAATAAGAACTCAGAGAGGCCAAAGAGGCTAGAATTTATAGGGAGAACCCTAAAGGAAGGAGCTGCACCAAAAATGTTCAGAAACCTGAAAGAGAGGTCTCTTTACATTTTTGGCTGAGCAGTAATCTGCACATGCATGAGAATGTGCTAAGATGGTCATTAGCACATTAACATAAGATTCTCATGCACATGCATGAGAATAAACTAAGACTGGGGAAATACTCACCAAAAGACCATAGGCTGAACAATTTCTGGGGCTTAAACAGATCTGGGAATGTTTCATGTTACCATAAACCAGAATGGAGAGACATGGTATTAGATAGGAATTGGGTAGAGTTCACAGAAAGGTCATGCCTTAGTAGTGGGGATAAATTATTCCCAGAGTAAAAGCTGCTCTGGACTTGTCGTAACACAGTTTGAAAGCTTGAAAGGGTCAGATGGATCTACAAGTTACTGAAAAGTGTTCCACATCCTTTACAGGAATATGTCAAAACCCAGCACTCAGCAATGTAAAATTCAAAATGTCTAATATCTAATACAAAATTACCAGACATGAAAAGATACAGGAAATTATGACCCATATCTGAGAGGAAAATCAACCATAGGAACAGACTTAAAAATGACAGATTATATAATTAGTATAAAGAAATGTTAAAGCAGCTATTATGAATCTTACAAATATGCCCAAGGATGTAAAGAAAACTGAACACGATGAGGCTAGAAATGGAAGACGTGGAAAAAGAGCCCAAATGTAACCTCTAGAAAGAAAAAATACAGTATTTGAAATAAGAATACAATAGATGGGATTTGCAGCTGAGTCGAGACTTCAGAAGATCAGTGAACTTGGCTGCGCATGGTGGCTCATGCTTGTAATCCCAGCACTTTGGGAGGCTGAGGCAGGTAGATCACAAGCTCAGGAGTTCAAGACCAACCTGGCCAAGATGGTGAAACCCTGTCTCTACTAAAAATACAAAAATTAGCCAGGCATGGTGGCAGGCACCTGTACCCAGATACTCGGGAGGCTGACACAGATAATTGCTTGAAACTGGGAGGCAGAGGTTGCAGTGAGCCAAGACTGCACCACTGCAATCCAGCCTGGGTGACAGAGCGAGACTCCATAAAAAAAAAAAAAAAATCAGTGAACTTGAAGACGTGACAATATAGACTACCCAAAGGAAGGGCAGAGAGAAAAGAGACTTAAAAATAATAAACAGAATATCAATAACCTTTGGGAAAATATATCTAATATAACTGTAGCCCCAGGAAAGAAGGGAGCAGAGGTAGAAAAAAATTTGAAAAAATAATGGCTGAATATTTTCCAAATTTGATGAAAACTATAGCCTGCAGATTAAAGAAGTTCATTAAAACCAAACCCAAACATTAAAGACATAAAGAAAATTATGCCAAGGTACCATGAAAATAAAACTGCTGAGAGGCACATAGAGTTGTCAAAGTAATAGAAATAGAAAATACAATGGTGGTTGCCGGGGTTGCAGGGAAAAAGGAATGGGGAAATACTGAGGAAACACCATATTGTAGGAAATACTGGGGAAGTACCATATTAGTTAATGGGTATAGCATTTGAGTTTTTCAAAATGAAAAGATTTACAGAGACGGATAGTGGTGATGGTTGCACAACATTATGAATTTGAATTCCACTCAGCTGTACACTTAGAAATGGTTGAGATGGCAAATTTTTATGTTACGTGTATTTTACCATAATAAAAAATTGGGAAAAATCAAATAGCTGAATGAAAGTAATACACAGAAAAGCTTAAAATTTGATGGATAAAAAAAGAATTATTACTTACAGAGGAATCAAAATAAGAATTACAGTGGCCGAGGCGGGC
>NW_012101865.1:1261196-1263352 GCF_000951045.1 Mandrillus leucophaeus | reverse complement strand
TAAATCAATCACTATACATAATTATAGCTAATAAGTCAGAAATGAAGATAAAATGGGATCATAAGAAATATGCACTTATTCTCAAAGGATCCAAGAAGAAAGAAACAAAGGCCCATATAACAAGTAGGAAATTGATAGGTTTAAGCCCAACCTTATCAAGTGCTACATTAAATGTAAAAGTTCTAAACACTCCAATCAAAAGGCAGAGTTTGATTAGATTAAAAACCAGGACCTAATATATGTTGTCTTTAAAAAAAAATCTTTAAATATAAAGACACATTCCTTCCAGCAGAAGTGTGAAGAAAACTCAATAATTAAATATAAAGATACAAGCAGGTTAAAAGTAAAAGGACAGAAAAAATAGAGTATGCTAATAGTAATCAAAAGAAAGCTGGAATGGCCATGTTAATATCAGAAAAATAGACTTTAGAACAAGGAATATTACCAGGGATAAAGCAGGGTATTTCGTAATGATAAAGGGGTCACTTCACCAAAAACATAAAAATTATAAATGTTCATGCACCTGGTAATAATGCTTCAAAATACACAACAACAATCGACAAAGCTTAAAAGAGAAATAAACAAATTCACAATAATATAATATGGGAATTTCAACCCTTCTCTCTTAGTATTGATAGAATGAATACATTGGAAATCAGTAAGGATGTAAAAGACTTGAACAAACTATCAGCCAGTTTCACCTAACTGACATTTTTAAAAACCCCCATTCAACAACAAAAGGAAAATTCAAATCAACAACAAAAAGATAACTAGAGAATCCCCCTGACTACTTGGAAATTAAACATCAGACTTTCAAATAAGCCATGTATAAAAAAGAAATTACAATGAAAAAAAAAAGATATTTTAAACTGAAAGAAAAATGAAAACACAACATGTTAAAATATATGAGATGCTACTAAAACGGTGCTTACAAGAACATTTAAGATATTAAATACATGTATTAAGAAAGAAGAAGGCACTGGGTGCGGTGGCTCATGCCACCTGTAATCTCAGCAATTTGGGAGGCCATGGTGGGCAGATCACTTGAGGTCAGGAGTTCGAGACCAGCCTGGCCAACAGGGTGAACCCCCATCTCTACTAAAAATACAAAAAATTAGCTGGATGTGGTGGCGAGTGCCTGTAATCCCAGCTACTGGGGAGGCTAAGGCAGGAGAATCACTTGAACCTGGGAGTTGGAGGTTGCAGTGAGCCCAGATTGTGCCATTGTACCCCAGCCTGGGCAACAAGAGTAAAACTCCATCTCAAAAATAATAATAATAATAGTAATAATAAAGAAGGATCTAAATTCAATTATTGAAGCTTCCACCTAAAAAGCTAGAAAGAGAAGAACAAATGAAACCCAGTGTAAGCAGGAAGAAAGAAAAGATAATCATAGAGGTCAATGAAATAGAAAATTTAGAAAAACAATAGAGAAATATCAATAAAACCACATGCTGTTTTCTTTTTAAAAAATCAATACATTGGTAAACTTCTAGCCAGACTTGCCAAAAATATGTAAAACACAAATTACCAGTATCAGGAATGAAGTAGGGACATTACTACAGAATCTGCAGATATTGAAAGGATGATAAATAACTTTATGCCAGTAAGTTTCATGATAGATGAAATGGAAACATTTTCTTGAAATATACAAATTACCAAAGCTCAGTTAAGAAGAAATAGATAATCTGAAGAGCCTGTATCTATTAAGTTAATGAACTTTGTCATTAAAAATCTTCCCACAAAGAAAACTCCAGGCCCAGATGGCTTCACTTGTAAATTTAAGGAAGAACTAACACCAATTTTATACAAACTCTGCCAGAAATTAAAAGAGAAAAAAAACACCTTCCAACTCATTTCATGAAGCAAGCATTACTCTGATGCCCAAATCAAAGACATTTTTAAAATGAAAAAGAAAGCTACAGATTAATAGCCCTCGTGAACACAGGTGCAAAAATCCTTAACAGAATTTTAGTAAATTGAATCCTTCAGTATATAAAATATATGATAATATCTTATGACCAGGTAGCATTTATTCCAGGAACACTAGGTTGTTTTAACATTTGAAAATCAATCAATGTAATTCAATTAATATATTCACAAAGAACGATTATATGATCATCTCCATAGATGCAGAAAAAGTATTTGATAAAATT
>NW_012101865.1:1233115-1261146 GCF_000951045.1 Mandrillus leucophaeus | reverse complement strand
AGGAATGAAGTAGGGACATTACTACAGAATCTGCAGATATTGAAAGGATGATAAATAACTTTATGCCAGTAAGTTTCATGACAGATGAAATGGAAACATTTTCTTGAAATATACAAATTACCAAAGCTCAGTTAAGAAGAAATAGATAATCTGAAGAGCCTGTATCTATTAAGTTAATGAACTTTATCGTTAAAAATCTTCCCACAAAGAAAACTCCAGGCCCAGACGGCTTCACTTGTAAATTTAAGGAAGAACTAACATAAATTTTATACAAACTGTGCCAGAAATTAAAAGAGAAAAAAAACACCTTCCAACTCATTTCATGAAGCAAGCATTACCCTGATGCCCAAATCAAAGACATTTTTAAAATGAAAAAGAAAGCTACAGATTAATAGCCCTCGTGAACACAGATGCAAAAATCTTTAACAGAATTTTAGCAAATTGAATCCTTCAGTATATAAAATATATGATAATATCTTATGACCAGATAGCATTTATTCCAGGAACACTAGGTTGTTTTAACATTTGAAAATCAATCAATGTAATTCAATTAATATATTCACAGAGAACGATTATATGATCATCTCCATAGATGCAGAAAAAGTATTTGATAAAATTGATCACCTATTCCTGTTAAAAACTCTTAGGAAACTAAGATTAGAAGTGATAACAAGGTTTTATTAAAAAAAACTACAACTAACAAACTAACATTGTACTTAATGCCGAAAGACTGAATGCTTTCCCACTCAAGCCAGTAACAAGACAAAGATATCCACTATTGTCACTTCTGTTCAACATTGTACTGGATGCCCTAGTCATTGCACTATTACAATAAAAAGAAATAATAGGCATACAAATTAGAAAGGAAGAAATAAAACATTTTTTCATATATGACATGATTATATATGTAGAAATTCCTAATTGACAAAAAAGCTACTAGAACTAAAAAAAAAAAAGTTTAGCAAGGTTGCAGGATACAGTATCAATATATATAAATTACTTAAATTTCTGTACACCAGCAATAAACAGTTAGAAATTTAAAAAATTTTAAGACCATTTTTATGACATAAAAATATGAAATACTTAGGAATCAGTTTAAGAAAATATGTGCAATATTTGTACACTGATAACTGTAAAATATTGCTGAGAAATTAAATAATATCTAAATAAATGGAGAGTATACCATATTAATGGAATATAACACTCAACAAAGTTAAGATGTAAATTCTCCCTAAATTGTTCTATAGATTCAATGCAATCTCAATCAAAATCCAGGGAGGTTTTTTTTTGTTTTTTGTTTTGTTTTTTTTTTTTAAGCAGAAATTGACCTGTAAGTTATATGGTAAAAGGACTAGCACAAGAGCGAATATAGTCAAAATAATTTCGAAAAATAAGACAAAGTTGGAACTACCTGATTTTAAAACTTATTCTAAAGCAAGATCGTGTGCTGTTGGTATAAGGATATACACAGAGGTCAAAAGATCAGAATAGAGAATCTAGAAATAGCACTATATATATCTAAATAAACACATACACACCCAGTAGATTTTTGATGAATGTGCCAAGATAATTCAGTGAAAAAAGGATATTCTTTTTAGCAGATGGTGCTGGATTAATTGAATCTCCAAATGTGATAAAATGAACCTGACCCTTACCTTAATACCGTATACAAAATTTAATTCAAAATGGATCCTAGGCCTAAATGTAAGAGCTAAAACTATACAACTTCTAAAAGAAAATGTAGGAGAAAATATTTGTGACCTAGGCAAAGGTTGCTTAGATCTGACAAAAGAAATCTTAAAACCTTAAAAGAAAATTTTGACAAATTTGATCAAAATTTTAAAATTTGCATTCAAAAGATAATGTTAAGAAAATAAAAAGGCAGACATCAGCTGGGGAGCAAATATTTTCAAAACATATATGGTAAAAGGCTTGTATCCAGAATGTATTAACTTTTACAACTCAGTAATAACCCAATGAAATCCAATCGTTTTTGGTTTTTGTGGTTTTTTTTTTTTTTTTTTTTTTTTTTGGAGATAGGCTCTTGCTCTGCTGTCCAGTCTGGAGTGCAGTGGCGCTATCATGGCTCAGTGCAGCCTTGATTTCCTGGGCTTAAGCAATTCTCCCACCTCAGCCTCCAGAGTAGCTGGGACTACAGGCTGGCTAATTTTTTATTTTTTGTAGAGACGGGGTCTCACTATGTTGCTTACGCTAGTCTCGAACTCCTCGCTTCAAGCAATCCTCCTGCTTCAGCCTCCCAAAGTGTTGTGATTACAGGTGTGAGCCACCATGCCTAGCCCCAATTTTTTTGTTTTAAAGGCAGAAGATTTGAATGCACTTCACTAAGGAAGATAAATAAGCACATGAAAATGACACTGAGATACCACTGTAAAATCACTAGAATGTCTAAAATTAACAAGATTGAGCAAACACATGTTGGTGAAATGTAGAACAATTGGAACAAAGTACTGATCTATGCAACAATATGGAATAATTTCAAAAGCATTACACTAAGTGAAAAAAGACACAAAAGAATGTCTACTCTATGATTGTACTTGTGTGACATTGTAGAAAGGCAACAATTGTGACAGCAGAGCCGTGGTTGCCAGAGCAGTGGTTGGGAGGGTACTGACTGCAAAGGGACACAGGGAGCTCAGCATCATAGATAGATTAATATCTTAATAGTGGTGGTATTTAACTCGACTGTAAACATTTGCCAAAACTTGGAATTGTACAACTAACGCTGATTAATTTTATTTGTATATACATTGTATCTCAGTAAAGCGAAATTTAAATAAAAATAGGCCAGGCGTGGTGGCTCACACCCGTAATCTTAGCACTTTGGGAGGCAGAGGCAGGCAGATCACCTGAGGTCAGGAGTTTGAGACCAGCCTGGACAACATAGTGAAACCCCGTCTCTACTAAAAATACAAATTACAGGTGGTGGGCGCCTGTAATCCCAGCTACTCAGGAGGCTAAGGCAGGAGAATCACTTGAACCCGGAGGGGGAGCGGAGGCGGAGGTTGCAGTGAGCCAAGATCACGCCGTTACACTCCAGCCTGGGTGACAAGAGCGAAACTCCGAATCAAAAAATAACAATAAAAGCCAAGCCTTCGGTAGTTCTGTCAGCAACATCAGCACTGACTGCTTCTGCAGTTCCTACTGCTGGTGGCACAGTGTGCTTGGGGCTTTGGGTCACTGGACTTGGTAGATCTCAGCCGGCACCCATACCATTTCTGTGTACCCTGTAGATAGCACAGAACCCATTTGCAATAATTAACCAATGTGAAATGATCTCTACAAATGCTGTGTTTTGCTGTTTCAGGTGCTTAGGAGAACATGCAGTAGAGCTTTTCATCAAACAAATGGAACACGTCATAGTATTTTGCTAACATGGACAACTCTGCACAGAAAAATGAACTCACTGGCAAACATCCCAGACGTGCCATTGAAGTACAGAAAGGTATACGTGTCTTTGCAGGGAGGAGATAGCTCCTGACATATGCTTATTTTAGTACATAAGAGCAAATTTGGGGGGAATAGTAAATCCTGGGTTATATCCACAGGGCCATCCTTATAGGCATATCAGATAGATGATTTTAGGCCCTGCTGTTTCAAGTGTGATGATTAGAAGAAACTGTGAGAAGAAAGGATGAGAGAAGAAGGAGGAAGCCTCTTTAAAAATAAAAAACAAATAAACAAAACCCAGACTTGTTATTTCCATGTATCTGGTAAGAATCTCTATCCTCAAATTTAGATATGTAAGATATCTTTTTTTATTTCCTGGAACCCAACTTGACGTATGACTGCAAACCCCCATTCTGCTGGGTTGTTGGAAAGGATAACTCCAGCCATTATCAGCATAAATCCTATCTCCCTCACGGCTGTTTGAAGTTTGGAACTTTCCCAATAGTTAGTGTAATCCCGGGAGGCTGGGTTGGGGAGGGGAGGAATACTCAGATCATTGGTCGACCATCCACATTGGTGAGATCCCCAGTGTCCCAGCTCACGTGCTCCCTTTGGTTTTGCTAGTTTTCTGGCAAACTAGTGTTCTGGTTTGTTCGTGTATTGTGGGCCATACCTGTGGTTTAGGAATTATTGCTGAGACTGGAAACATCATTGTGAGTCCTCCTAGGCTCTAGCGCTTTTTCTTTCAAGGCTATGATCACCTCCCTGGTGGGCTTCCAGAGTCACTGCTGGTCTCAAATCCAGAGGAATCTCTCTCTCTTCCTCCCATCCTCTGATTTTGCACTTTCTTTTTCTTCAATATTTCTTTAAATTGAAGCATAAGTATACATTCAGGAAAAGCGCACAAATCCTAATTGTATAGCTTAATGAATATTCACAAAGAAGACACCACCTGTGCAATTACTTCTCAGACCAAGAGAGAATGTCAGTAGCATCTCAAAAGCCCTTGTCCCTTCTCAGATATGATCTCCCTTCCCCACAAAAGTAAACACTACGATTATCCTGACTTCTCACATCATTAACAACTTTAGTTTGTTTTTGAACATTATGTAAATGTGAGTCATACAATATGAACTCTTTTCTCTCAGGCTTTTTTCACTTATGTTTCACAGATTTAACTTCATGTTGTTTTATCTTATGTATCAGTAATTTGTTCATTTATTACTCTTGTTTGAATATATCACAATTTATTTATCTATTCTACTACTGAAGGACATTTAGGTTGTTTCCAGTTTGGGGCTATTATGAATAAAAACTTCTGTAACTATTCTTGTGCTTGTCTTGTGGGACACATATTTATGTATTTCATGGGTCTGTACCCGAGGAGTGGAACCGCTGGGTCATAGGGTATGTTTAGGGTAAGCTTAGTTGATATTGCCAAACAGTTTTCCAAAGTAGGTGTGCCAATTTTACCTCCTTCTAAGCAATATATGTGAATTCCGCCTGCTCCAAATCCTCACCAACATTTTAAGCTCATAATAGTTTTAATTTGCATTGCCTTAGATCAATGAGATTGAGCACTTCTTCATGTTGACTGGCCTTTTGGATATTCTCTTTGGAGAAGTGACTGTTCAACTTTTTTGCCCATTTTCTTCTGATGGGTTTTTCTTTTTCTTTCTTTCTTTCTTTTTTTTTGTATATTTATAGGAGTTCTTTAAACCATTCTGTCCTTATTTATAGGGGTTCTTTAACTATTCTAGAAACAAGTCATTTGTTAGCTATAGGTAAATGTCTTCCCCTATCCTAGGACTTTCCTTTCCACTCTCTTAACAATGTGCTAAGAAACGGAAACTCTTGATTTTAATATATCCCAATTTATCAATCTCTTTATGTTTAGTGTATATGTCTATTCTATTAATACTTAAGAAATCTTTGCCCATCCCAAGATAGTTTCTTCTAGAAACTCTGTTACTTTACCTTTTACATTTAGATCTACAATTCACTTGAAATTGTTTTTGTATGAGGAAGACACCCAAGTCTGTTGTTTTCCATGTTGACCCAGCACCACTTATTGAAAGGCTGCTCATTCTCTACTACTCTGTATTGCTGTTGCTATCTTTGTCATAAATCAAGCGTCCAGGCATATGTAGCTCTGCTTCTGGATTATTTATTCTGTTCAAATATCATACTGTCCTAGTTACTGTAACTTTATAATAACTCTTTAGTAGCATAAGCCCTTCAACTTTGTGCTTCTTTGTTTATGCTGGCTATTCTTGACCCCAGTGCATTTCCACATAAATTTATTTTACTTTTTTATTTTTAATTTTTATGGATATGTAATAGTTATACATATTTATGGTGCACATGTGATATTTTGATACAAGCATACAATGTGTAATGATCAAATCAGGGTAGCTATAAAAATTTTACAATCAGCTTATTAATGTCTTAAAAAAATCTCTACTCTCATTCTAATTTGGATTACATTGATTCTAGAAATCAATTTAAGGATAATTTACATCTTTACAATAAATATTAACTTCTCTAATCCATGTATAGATCCTTTTAAGTTACCTTAAATTGTTCTCAATGTTTTAGAGTTTTCTTTGTAGAAGTCTTACATATCTTCGTTATATCTATTCTAGGCATTTGATTTTTATGCTGTTATAAATGGTAATTTTAAATTTTATTTTAAATTGTTTGTTGCTGGTATACAAAAATATTAATTGATTTTTGTATATTGACCTTGATTCTGGCGACTTCACTAAATCCAACTATTACCTCTTATAGGGTATCCATAGATTCTTTTGCAATTTCCCCATATTCAATCTTGTCATCTGTGAAAATGACAACTTTATTTCTTCCTTTCTCATCCATATATTTTATATTTTATGTATTTTTAATATATTTTATGTAGGCATTTGTATTGGCTAGAGACCTTCAGTACAGTGCTGAATAGCAGGATGATAGCAGTTGTACTAGTTTCACTCCCTATCTCGAGGGTGAGCTTTTAATATTTCACAATTTGGTATCATGTTTGCTATAGGCTTTTGTTATAGACACCTTTTATCAGATTAACAAAGTTTGCTCCTATTCCTAGTTTGCTAGAGTTTTTCTTTTAATCATCAAAGGAT
This sequence comes from Mandrillus leucophaeus, assembly GCF_000951045.1. Lineage (NCBI taxonomy): Eukaryota > Metazoa > Chordata > Mammalia > Primates > Cercopithecidae > Mandrillus > Mandrillus leucophaeus. The sequence goes on along the minus strand of NW_012101865.1, from coordinate 1,254,604 downwards.
ATTAGATTTTATGAAAAGCTTTTTCTGTATCTACTAAACAGTTACTTCACCAAAAAAAAAAGATATACAGAGGGAAAATAGCATATGAAGGAATGCTCAGCATCATTAGTCATTAGGGAAATGCAAATTAAAACCACAATGAGATACCATTACATACCTAATTGGATGCCTGAGATTAAAAAGACTTCCCATTGCTGATGAGAATGTGAAGTCATGGAAATTTTCATGCACTAATAGTGGGGATGTACGAAAGTACAATGACTGTGAAAAATAGTTTAGCAGTTTTTTAAAAAGTTAAACATCTGATCTAGTCATTCCACTCCTAGGCATTTACCCCACAAAATGAAAGCTTATCTCCATTTAAAGACTTGTAGATAAAATGCTCATAGCAGTTTTATTTGTAATACCCCAAAACTGGCAACAACTCAAATTTACATCACCAACGAATAAACATCATGTTTTTATACAACGGAATACTACTCAACAATAAAAAGCAATGGAGTATTGATATATCAGCAACAGAGATGAATCTCTTAGTAATTACGGTGAGTGAAAGAAGCCAGATAAAAAGAGTACCTGTTACAGGTATATGATTTTTTTTTTTTAAATCTATTGAGATACTCATTTGGTTTTTCTTTTTTAGTTCGTTAATATGATGAATTATATTGATTTTCAAATGTTAAGCTATTTTGGCATTACTGGGGTTGGTCATGATGTATTATCTTTTTATATATTGTGTGATTCGATTTGCTAAAATTTTTCTAAGAATTTATGTATTTACATATATGAGGGCTCTTGATCCCTAGTGATCTTTTTCCCTCTTGTAATGACACCATATAGTTTTGGTATCAGGTAGTGGTTGTCTCATTGAATGAGTTTGGAAATGTCTTTTCCTCTTCAGTTTTCTGGGACAGCTTGTATGGAATTGATAGGTGGAGTGTTCTATAAATGCCAATTAGGTCAGGTTAGGTAATAGTTTTGTTCAAGTTTCATATATCTTTACTGATCTATTTACTTGTTTAAATTATTGAGGGAGATGTTTTGAAATCTCTGACTATAATTTTGAAATTTTCTATTTTTCTTGCAGTTTTATCAGTTTCTGCTTCTTATATTTTCTATCTCTTTTTATTGGGTACATCAGCATTTAGGACTGTTAGGTTCTCTTGAGGAGCTGACCCCTCATAATGATCCCATTATGAAATGACTGTCTTTAATGCAGGTAATATTTTTTGCTCTGAAATCTACTTTATCTGATAATATCTATCTTTTGCTTAGTGTTAGCATAATAAATCTTTTTCCATTATTTTACTTTTAACTTATTTCTGGGTTGATATTTAAAGTATGTTTCTCGGAGGTAACATATAGTTGGGTCTTTCTTTCTTATGCAATCTGAGAATCTCTGTTTTTTAATTGGGATATTTAGAGTATTTATGTTTAATGTGATTATTGGTATATAAGTTTGTCTGTCATCTTGTGACGTGCTTTCTATTTGTCCCATCTGTTCTTTATTTACCTTTTTTCTGTCTCTTGTGTTATTTTTAATGCTTCAATTTTATCTCATTTGTTAGCCTATTAGGAATAACTCTTTGTAGTATTTTCCTGGTGGTTACCTTAAAGCAATGGTTGGCAAACTTTGCCCCTTGGACCAAATCTGACCCCCTGCCTATTTCTATTAATAAAGTTTTATTGGAACACGGCCACCCCAGTTTGTTTATGTATTATCTGTGGCCGCTCTTACTCCATAATGGCAGCACTGAATAGTTGCCACAGAGAATAAATAGACTGCAAAGACTAAAATATTTACTATCTGGCCGGGCATGGTGGCTCACACTTGCAATCCCAGAACTTTGGGAGGCTGAGGCAGGAGGATTGCTTAAGTCCAGGAGGTCAAGGCTGCAGTGAGCTATGACTGCACCACTGCACTCCAGCCTGGGCAACAGAATAAGACCCTGTCTCAAAATATAGATTAATTAGATAGATAGATAGATAGATAGATAGATAGATAGATAGATAGATAGATAGATAAATATAGATGGATAGACAGATATGTACTCTCTGGCCCTTAGAAAAAGTTTGTTGATCCCTACATACTTTAGAGTTCATAGTATATATCTTTTTGTTGTTGTTGTTCTTTTTTTTTTTTTTGAGACGGAGTCTTGCTCTGTCGCCCAGGCTGGAGTGCAGTGGCGCGATCTCAGCTCACCTGAGTAGCTGGGACTACAGGCTCCCGCCACAATGCCCAGCTAATTTTTTTGTATTTTTAATAGAGACGGGGTTTCACTGTGTTAGCCAGGATGGTCTCGATCTCCCGATCTCGTGATCCGCCCGCCTCAGCCTCCCAAAGTGCTGGGATTACAGGCGTGAGCCACCGCGCCTGACCTGTTTTCTTTTTTTTTTTTTTTTTTTTTTTTTTTGAGATCGAGTCTTGCTCTCTCAGGCTGGGGCGCAGTGGCACAATCTTGGCTCACCTAGGCCTCCCAGGTTCAAGCAATTCTCCTGACTCAGCCTCCTGAGTAGCTGGGATTACAGGCACCTGCCACCATGCCTGGCTAGTTTGGTGAGGAGGCCACCCAAAGTGCTGGATTACAGGCTACCACGCCCAGCCTATAATCATTACTTTTTAAATGTTTAAAACGTTATATTTAAATTATTCAATTTATACTCATAATTTTATGTTTTCTATTTACCCACATATTTACTATTTCCAGAGCTCTTCATTCCTTTATGTGATTCAGATTTCCAAGTGGTATTGTTTTCTTTGACTTGAAGGGCTTCCCTTAACATTTCTTGTAGCTCCCGTTTGCTGATGATTAATTCTTTCAATATTTATATATTTTTTAAAATTTTTATTCTGCTTTTGCTTTTGAAGATGTTTTTACTGGGTACAGGATTCTAGGGTGACAGGTTTTATTTTTATTTTTTTTCCTTTTAGTGCCTTAAGGGTGTTGTTTTCAACACTAATCTGCTGTCATTCTCATATTTGTTTCTTCACATGTGACATGTCTTTTTTCTCTGCCCAGTTTTAACATTTTCTTCTTGTCACTTTTTAAGCAATTTGATTATGGTTGGCCTACGGTGTCGTTTTCTTCATGTTTCTTGTATTTGACGTTAAGTGACTTTCTTGAATCTGTGAGTCAATAGTTTTTTTTTTTATCAAATTTGGAAAAATTTCAACCATTTTTTCTTGAACTATTTTTTTTCTGTTTCTTCTCTCCTCATATTTCTTTTTTTGAGAGCCTGATTACATATATATTAGGCTCCTCAAAGTTTCCATACAGCTCACTAATCCTTTTTCTTGTCCTTTTTCTGTGTTTTATTTTGTATAGTTTTATTTCTATATCTTCAAGTTTACTAATCTTCTTTTTCTCTTCTAATTTGCTATTCATCTCATCTAGTGTATTTTTAATCTCAGACATCTTGGTTTTCACATCTGAAAGTTTGATTTGGATCTTTTCATTGTATCTTCCATGTCTACTTAATATGTTCAGTCTTTTCTCTGGCTTCTTGAACATATGAAATACAGTTAGTATAGCAGTTACAGTGTTCTTCTCCACTAATTCTATCATCTGTATCATTTCCGAGTTGGTTTTGATTGTTTATTTTCTCCCCACTTTGAAGTATAGTTTGTCCTTCTTCCTCCTATTAATTTTTTTATCAATGCCAGGTATTTTGAATTTTACCTCTTAGGTGCTGTCTATTTGTGTAGTCCCATAAACATTCTTGTGCTTTGTTCTGAGATGCAGTTAAATTGTTTGGAAACAGTTTGATCTTTTCAGGTCTTGCTTTAAAGCTTTGTTAGCTGGAACCAGAGCAGTATTTAGTCTAGGGGTAATTTGGCCCTATTTCTGAGGCGAAATCCTCCTGCATACTCTGTGTTCCATGAATTAGAAGGTTTTCCTGCTGTGACTCATGAAAACAGGAGCTATTCCTGGCCCCGTGGAAGCCTCCGGGATTGCTCGCTTGAATTCTGCCGGGTGATTCCTTCTCAGCCCTGGGTAGTTTTCTCATGTGCATGTGTCGGTCAATACCCAGGAACTCACTCAGGGGACCCTGTTGCAGAACTCCATAGCTCTCCATCTGGGTAGCTGTCTCTTCTCCGGTACTCTGCTCTGTGAACTTAGCTGTCTTGGCCTTTCTGGACTCCCAGATCCATTTCCTCACCTCAGGAAGACCACGGGGCCCCATCTGGATCCCTTCTTCCTGTGCTGTGGTCTGGAGATTTCCTCCTGGCAGAAAGCTGGGGGCCATCTTATTGCCAACCTCATTTATTTTGCTTCTCTCAGGGATCCCTGTCCTTTGTTGCCTGATGTGCAGTGTCTTGATTGCTTTGTATATCTTGCCCATTTTTAACTTTTTTTTTCCCAGCTGGGAGGGCAAATCTAGTCCCGTTTCGGTTAGAAATAGGAATTTAGTCATCCAGAGTGTTTTTCAAAAATTCTACTTTTTTAATTGTTTCATCAAGAGGGCTGCTCTGACAAATGCCATTCTGTTATAGCCAGAAGCCTTGGATCTCCTTTCCAGTCAGGCAGAAACCTCTCCTTTCCCCAGGAGAACGTCCCTCCAGTAACCTTTTTAAAGCAACTCTCTTTCTTTACTGCCTCCTCTGCACACTCTCTCAGCTGTTCTATAGGCTTCGGTTTTTAGAAACAAAAGCCAGTAAGTCTTGCAGCTGCTTCTGCCTTTGGATTTGCTGTATAGCTCTCTTAAAGCAAACAAACCCAAAACACAGCCATTCATCTGCTTAAATGGGGAGGGGAGGAGAAGAATACATTTACTGTATATTGATATCCCCAAATATTTTCTACTTAAACATGTATTCAGCTTCTTTTACTTGCTTTGTCCTCCACCCAGGCAGATTAGGCTCAAGTGTCCCTCTCCCCATTGTATCAGTCATCTGTTTATTGAGCGCTTGCTAGAGGCCAGCTCAGGAAGAGGAAGCACAGTTCAGAGCTCAAGAGCCTGGGCTCATTAGGCAAATCATGTTCACACCCCACCTGTTCCCCTTAAGTGCTGGGTGATTTGGATGAATAACTGAATCCCTCTAAGCCTCAGTTTCCTCATCTGTGAAGCTGGTTCATGATTGTACCCCTCGAGGAGTCCCTATTGTCTTCAGGCTTCCCACTCTGAAAAGGAGTATTGGTTTATTTTAAAAGTCAGAGATGAAGAAATGAGCCTTACTGATAGTCTCCATACACACCACCCCCTGCTATGGCTAACGCATACTTTCTTCTTTCCTTCCCTTGACTGTTTTTCCCCATTTCTGCACGTATTTTCTCTCTGAGGGTTAGGATTCTGGTGTTAAAATAATTTGGCTTACTGTTGTGAACAGCCTACAGAGTCAGGATGCACCCTCCCACCCAAAATTTGGTTTGGATGTCAAGACTTATGGTGCCACACACATGCTCATCAAGAGTGTAGGAAAAGGCTTATCACCCACATAGTGAGGCCTTCTGAGGACAGCAGCACAGCCTTCCTAACCCGATCCAATGATGGCTTGAGAGAGCAGGGAAAGGAGCCTAACTTGGGGGTTTTCTTCTTCTTTTTTTTTTTTTTAGACGGAGTCTCGCTCTGTCGCCCAGGCTGGAGTGCAGTGGCCGGATTTCAGCTCACTGCAAGCTCCGCCTCCCGGGTTTACGCCATTCTCCGGCCTCAGCCTCCCGAGTAGCTGGGACTACAGGCGCCCGCCACCTCGCCCGGCTAGTTTTTGTATTTTTTAGTAGAGACGGGGTTTCACCGTGTTAGCCAGGATGGTCTCAATCTCCTGATCTCGTGATCCGCCCGTCTCGGCCTCCCAAAGTGCTGGGATTACAGGCTTGAGCCACCGGGCCCGGCCGACTTGGGGGTTTTCTTGTGGTTGGAAAGCGGGGCTGGACTGAGGGCAGGGGTTTGCATGGTCTGAACTTCCAGCTGCTGCCACAGGAGGGAGCACTGGGCTTTCTCATCCACTTGCCCAGTGTTGGGGCAGAAGGGAATGAGGGAGTGGTGAAGCTGAAGAGCTATCAGCCATCAAACATCAGGAAACTGGAGTCAGAGTCCGTTACACTTCCAGGTTAGAGTCCATAATCAACCTGCTATGCAGACGGATGCCGCCAAGTTCTAGCAGTTGTGGAAGTCTCAGCAGGAGGGGAGTTTATACATCAGACATGCATTTACACCTCACAACCTAGACAAATGAACTTTTAACTTCAGTTTCTGTAGATAAGCCCTTTCTGCCTTTTAACCCCATGTCTGCTCAAAGCAGAAACGAAAACCTATGCCTGTCTTGCACAGTACCCTGGAAAGTAAGAGCCAGCCCCACGCTGGGATTTCCCTAACCTCTTTCGATTTTAACGGCCTAATGCTGGTGTCTGAATCTAGGCCAAGGAGCAGTGAGGACGCTTCCTCTGTCCTCTGACCGCGCCTTGTCCAGGCTGCTCCCAGAATAGTTTTGCTGTTTCCTTCCTGCCTGGCAAGAATGTCTTTACTATCATCTCCTTGCTTTTCCCCGGGACAGCCTGCTTTAAGGACTTTATGTGACCACATCTCACTAGTGTAAGAGCTGGAGGGGGAAGTCTGATAAATTGCCGAGAGGGAAAGAAAGTGGGGAATTTTTTTTTTGTTAATCCTGTTTCATGTCTATTTCCTGTCAAAAGGCAAGTTTCTCTTCTCTACCATTTAAAATAAAACTTTAATATACACCTTTGTGTTTTCCACATTTGTCAATCATTGTTTTGTATTCATTTTGATTTTATTTCATTTTTGTTGTTTAGGTTTTACTGCTGCATATCCAACACAATCCTCCATTCCTTTTAAATCTCAAGCTTCAGTAATCCCAGAATCAGAAAAAAAAGGATTCAATAGTCAAGCCAAGAGATTTTCTCAAAAGAAGGTAATGACGTTGTCTTAGGGGTTCTTTCGTTTTCGTCTGGATTTTAGCCTTGCGGGACAGGCACGTTCTGTCTGGCTGCTGTGTCTTTCTGTGGACAGTGGAGGGCAGTGTGCTCCCAGGAGCCGCGGCACCAGCTCCACTGAGGGGCACCGACTGGACTAAGTGTAAGAATGAGCCTAAAAAATGGGACATCCAGGGAAAAAACAACTATGTCTGGATTTATGGCGCCCAAAATATTGAACTGGACCAAAACTATTTTAAGGAAAAAATATATTTTAAAAATAATTATAAAACTGAAAAATTGCAAAAATTGCCAAGTGTTATCAATTAAGTAAAAAGTTAAAACAAAAATCTTCCTCATCCTTGTGAGAGGAAATCACATGACTTCAAATAACACAAGAGGAAAAGAAGAGTCAAATACATCTAGAATTACCTTTGGAGGGCTGGGCATGGTGGCTTATGCCTGTAATCCCAGCACTTTGGGAAGCTGAGGTAGGAGAATTAATTGCTTGAGCCAGGAGTTTCAGACCAGCCCAGGCAACAAAGCAAAACCCAATCTCCACAAGAAAAAAAAAAGTACAAAAATTTGCTGGGCGTAGTGGTGCGTGCCTGTAGACCCAGTTACTCAAGAGGCTGAGGGAGGATCACCTGAACCTCAGGGGGTTGAGGTTGCATTGAAGCAAGATAGTGCAACTGTACTCCAGCCTGGGTGACAGAGCGAGACCCTGTCTGAAAAAAAAAAAAAAAATTACCTTTGTAATGAGCCCTGCCCTACTTTAAAACAACAACAACAACAACAACAAAAAACAACTTCCTTAAACAATGTGTTATTAGCCAGGTGCAGTGGCTCATGCCTGTAATCCCAGCAGTTTGGGAGGCCAAGGTAGACAGATCACTTGAGGTCCAGAGTTCGAGACCAGCCTGGCCAATGTGGTGAAACCCCATCTCTACTAAAAATACAAAAATTAGCTGGGAGTGGTGGCGCGTGCCTGTAGACCCAACCACTGCCTCTCCTGAGGCAGGAGAATCGCTTGAACCTAGGAGGCGGAGATTGCAGTGAGCTGAGATCACGCCACTGGACTTCAGCCTGGGCAACAGAATGAGACTCCATCTCAAAACCACCACTACCACAACATGTTATCATATTCCTGTGTTACCCACCTCCCCCCCTTCCCTAAATCTTGCCGCATCTCTTTTCCTCTCTAACCTAGAAAGTTCTGCGTGGTTCCTGACCGGTCCTTATTTAATCTTTGGGATTTATGGGACCCGACTTTCTCGTCTCTCACCATCAGGGGACAGAAGCAACCAGAAGCAACTCACAGGCATCCTTAGAATCTAAAAAATTTTTCATTCCTTCATTCATTTAAGCAAGACCTTTAGAATAATGTTCTTTTGGAGGAGTCCTCATTTAACATGTCTTTTGCTGCTCTCTGAAAATGGTTTTTATCCTCTCACCTTGCCCAGATGGCAGAGAGGGAATGAGGAGATCTAGGTTCTGAATGGAGCCAAGGCATGGAGTGAGGGGCCTTGGCTAGCCCTGGTGCCCTCAACCTGACTCCTCCTTGGTAGATGAGAACGCTGAACCAGAGAAAGTTTTAAGTTTCTTCCACTTCTGATATTTTAGGATTCTAAGAAAGCAAATAATAAAGAATAGAGTGTACACACACAAATACACACACACAGTTTTAAATCACTTGTAGGTTTTCTCCAAAGACAATACATATTTGCTCAGGAGTTTTCTTCTCTCTCTAGTTTCTCTGTTTTAACTGTTTGATTCTTTCCCATTTTCTGTCTGGTTTCCCATTTGTCAATTTAATGGTAATATATTGTCCATCTCTAGGATATTTGCAGCCCAGCCTCCGATAAAAACAATAGCAGCCACCATTTACTTATCCTTACCATGTGTACTTCTAGACTGCCTTTTATCTCTAATCCTCGGAACAGTGCTGAAAGGAAGGGTTTATTATTTTAATTTAACACAAGAGGAAACCCAGGCTTGGGGAAGTTAAATGACCCACCCAAGGTCACACAGCGCAGGGTTTGGCACATAAGAGGCTCAAAAGAAATGTTTGCTGAATCAATGTTGAAAGAATTAGACCTCAACCCAGGTCTAGTTCACGCCAAAGCCTCTTGCTCTTTCCACACACTGCACCACACCTGCCTTTGTGGCCCGCAGAGCTGTAACTTTGTCCTGTGAAAGTCAGCAAGTTTCTGAAAAGGCCTTAGCAAAACAGACCAAGCTGAAGACAGGGGAGGATGTCAGCTAGCGTGGATGGGCCCCATCCCCCATGATCTAGTTCTGAGCACTCAAATTCAGAAAGCAAACGGGCTGACTTCTCAAGTTAGTGTTTGAAAAGATGATTGCTTCTCAGAACGTTTTCAACTGAACGAACCAAGGAGGCGGGTAGCCAAACCTACAGGCAGCATTGAATGAAGACAGGAATTGCTCAGAGATTGGGTTCCAACTTTTAAAATGTGGTCGTATTACCTGACAACATGAAAACCTTCATCTCGGCATTTGTAAACATTTTAGAAATAAGGATGGAATTTTATGGAAAGGGCAGGGGATCCATCAATCAGGCTTTCTGTGTCCTACTCTGTCACTGACTGTGTGCCTTTAAACCAGTCACTTGACTTTTCTGGGCTTCAGTCTCCTTAACTGAAACATAAAATTTGGATTATATAATTTTTGAGGTCTCCTCAAGTTATAAAAACAGAAAACAAAATCCTATTCTATGGTTCATTCTCATTTTTCCTGAGGGAAATAGGCATTGAGAAGTTAAAGATCTTGTTTAACATCACCTGATAATTTAGTGAGGCAATACAAATTAAAAACAGATTTTAAAACTCCAGGGCTTCGCCACCCTTCGTAAAGAATTAGTCACACGCACCCTTGCTCCAGGTCGAACATGGCTGCCTCCTCACAGTAGTCCTGTGGCCCACCTTAGCACATCTTTGACGCAGAGAATCAGTGCCCTTTGAAATGTGCACTTACCTTCTGAGGCTAACTTTGCAGTGAACCATCAGGGCCCCCTTGCCCAGCTCACATTCCCCATGAGAATCTTACTGCAGAGTACAGGGAATCCTTCACAAAGCTCAGTGTCTGGAATGGCAATTTTGGCTGCTAGAAATGAAGTCTGTTTTCCTGAACATTTTCGAGTTATTTACAGATGTGCTGGTAACTTTGCGTAGGTGAAGAGACACGCCTGATCTGTGTGACAGAGCATGGCCCGGCGGCCTGTTGGACATTTTCTACCCCCGCCTCTGTGTTTCTGTCTCCACTTCACCCTGGATTGTGGTCACTGTTTCCGAAACTGTGTACCCCTAAGGACACCACTTAATGTCTTTGCTTCTCTGTTTCCTCATCCTAAAAATAAAGATGTTGCAATAGGTAGGTAAGCCCTTGCCAGGAATGACTATTTCATGGTTCTAAACCTCATCCCTTCCAGGCTTGAATAAATAAATACTGGTAGAACATCGGTACCATGTGCTCTAGATGGGCACAACTTAAAAATGTATGTTAATACCATTACATAGTAAATCTCCCCTTCCAGACGGGAAGCCAGCCAGTGGTTAATTTGTGATGAAATCATACAAAGTTAATATTGTTCACTTATTAACTTGATATGACACTAGACCAGGGATATTTAAATGAAAGGAGGTTCAGTTTGCGGAAGTCACCATGTTCAAGCGGACAGCCGCCCCAAGTGTGCCCTCAGCTGCATATCTGACCCACAGTAGGGTCTGCCCTGCCTCCCTGCTGTGTGAAGCCTGACTTCTCCATATCCAGTCACCAGCACCCCTTCCAAAGGGGTCTGCAAACACTGGGCTGGCACTCATGACATGCCAGGTCCCCCTCAAAGACCTTTGCATTTATTACCTCATATAATCCCCATAATAACCCTGTGAGCTAAATCCCCTCATTATCCACACTTTTCAGATAATGATCCCGAGACGAAAACAGGGGGAAGTAGCTTGTGCAGTCGAGGCTGGGCAGAGTGAGGATGAACCCAGGTAGCAGCTCCTGGTCCTCAGATCCTGTTTCCCCAGTATCTTCCCCAGGTGGAAGCACCTCCCACAGTCCGTCTTATGCCCTTGACATGAGGTTAATGTGTGTGCTGTCTTACCTCCACCACCTGCCTAGGGGCTTCTTGGGCAGTGGTCATTGCTGCCCTTTCCAGACCCCACAAATCCCTCAAAAATGGATTGAATGACCCCAACTCAAGTCTGCACATTTCCCATCGAGTCACGACCACACATCCATCCATGAGCACTGTTGTGATGCGTCTCCTTCCTCCCATTCCTAACCTTGTGAGCTGCTAACAGGTTGCGCCTGTATCTTCCACCCTTAGCACAGGTCCTAATGCACAGTAGGTTTCAATCGGTGTCTGCTAAATTGCATGTTTGCCCCATTCCACTCAGGGGACTTCAAGAGGCTGCTAATAAGCTGCTCAGTCCCACTCTGAAGGTTTGTGACTCCCAAGGGAGGGTCCTGGCTCCATAGAGGCAGTAGTAGGCAACGTCATGCGTGGTGATGGTGGTGATGGTGATGATGATGGCGGGCTGCATCGGTGCTATTCCACCCGCTTTATGTGTATTGACCCCTTTAATCCTCACGCTAAGAGGCAGCGAAGGAGACAGCTGGTAGGGCATCCGGCACCGGGCTTCCATAGTGTGCTAGTAAATGTGAGTTCTCTTCCCGTCTCCCTCTCCGTACGTGTTTTTGTTTTGTTTGTTTATTTAGTTTTTGCCAAGAAACCAAGGAGTGGCTAAGTTCACACCAGTCACAACTTGGATTCTCGTTCTCTGGGATTTGCTCTGAGAGGCCTAAATTCATCCAAGTCACAGACGTCAGTTGCAGGAACTATTATCGCACAGGCGAAAGGTCTCTCCTAGGGTGCTATCCGCCCACCTCTAGAAGTTGCAGGAGAATGCTTGACATTCCCCTCCCGGAGACCTACTTGGGCATTGCACAAAGGTGGTGGTGTGCTGGTCAACCCCCATTTACCCTCCTTGAAGAAGACTGCTGAGTTGTAGCATCTGCCCATTTTTGTGGTATAAATACTCCCATCCTGGCCAGTTTCAAGCCACCACCAGCAACATTTTGGAATTTTTAACAGCTTTCCTCACAAGCTGCCGCTGGCCAGCTCCAGCTGCTGCTGCCTAGAGGACTGTCCTTTTGCTTGCTAAGAACAAACAGGCAGCACTCCGTTCCTCCGGGCGAGGTGGTAACAGTCTTCTTCCCATTTGCCCTGGACTCAAGCCAGTTTGCAAAGTGGCAGAATTAAAGTGTGGTTAAAGCCCAGGAAGGTTGTGAGCTTCAGCAAATGAAAATACAAGATGTCCAGTTAAATTAGAATTTCAGATAATGGCAACTCTGTTAGTACAAGTATGTCCCAAATATTGCATGGGATATACTAAAATCATCATCTGCAGTTTATCTGAAATTCTAATTTAACTAGGCAGGTAGGATGGAGCAGGCATTTAGGTCTTGTATTTTGTCTGGAAACCCTAGCTCCTCAGACACATAAGCGTGCTCAGAAAATTCTTGCAAACTGATGGTCAGGTTCAGAGCGTGGTGATAACCGGGAGCTAGAGGTGTGTGTCTTCACTGTCTGCTATTTAAACCTAGAAGAGTCACAGTGACATTTCCTGTGTCAGCTTTCCTAGATTCAGGGACTCCGGAAGCTCAAAAGCACCCCAAGGCCCAACACCTTGGACTTACAAATAAGGAAGCCCAGAGAGGTGACTTGCTGAGTATCACTTAGCGTGTGGCAGCACCGAGACTACAATTTCTGATTCATAACCCAGTGGGGATTTTTTTAATCCTATACAATCTCATTTGAAAGTTAGTTTGGTTTCGTGGTTAAGAGCAGACTCTGTGGTCAGAGTGCCTCGGTTCTGGCTCTGACATTTACTAGTTATGTGGGCCTTATCTCTTTTGGCCCCAACTTCTTTACAATGGAGATTAAGTGAGCTAATAGTACATGTAAAGTCCTCAGAACGGTGCATGGCACACAATAAGCACTCAATAAATTGATGCTTGCCTTGAAAACAGCTGCCTAGAAAAATCTCTTCCTTGTCTCCCCATAGCCCTTCGCATCTGCATCCACAACAGCAGGGTTCTCCTGAGCTCTTGGACTGGGGTGCTGGAGTACCTGGCTCCACAGTGCCTCCTGCTGCCTGCCTCACTCTCCATGACAGTCAGTTCCTCTTTTGTCCACCGGGATCATTCTCACCTAAAGCAGGAAGCAGCTCCCCTGTCTCTACCTGCCATGGGGCAAGGGTGAAAGGGCTCACTGCATTTAAAAGGCAGCACAGAAGAACCTGTTAATTGCACTTTGACTCTATCCCCTATATGAAACCATAATTATACACTGCCCAGCCAGACTGGAAAGTCCTGGAAGGTACTGATGGTACCTTGGGCTTTCTACCCTAAGGCAGGCAGTAGGGACGGTAGAGACAGGACAGGCCGGAGTGGCAGAGATTGGAGATGGCAAGCTCTGGAGTCGGGCTGTCTCGGTTCAGCTCCGGGGTTTGCCACTTACTAGCTATGGCCCAATGTCTCTGGGCCTCACTTTCCTTAAAGTGGCCCTGACCATATCTCACGGTAAAAAGCTTGTGTGAGGAGTCAACAAGACAGCACACACCATGCGCTTGGCACTGAAGTCAGGTACTGCCACTTACAGCAGTGGGACCTTGGGCAAATTCATCTTCATGTGCCTCAGTGTCTCCATCTATCAAAGGGGCAGTGATCCCTTCCTCACTGACTGATGGTGAACATGAGACCAACTTGGAAAAGCTTCTAGCACCAAGCAGGTACCCAGGAGCCTCTTGTGACAGTGGAGCATCCGTAGCGTTTCACACCGCTCAGCCAGCTTCTGTCAACATTTACCTCCCCTTGGTAACTAGCATGGGAAATGCGATGAAAGCCCAATGAGCTGCCGCAGCAGAAATGAACTTGGAAATGACCTCTCACTTATTCCTCTCTCACATGCCTGCATCGTTCAGCGCTTGAGCCTCAAGAGCTAGCCTCTTTTTGTCTGAGAGTTAGAAATGGCCTGGTTTGGGATGAAGGTTGTTTTTGTTTCATTTTGCTTTATAAACAGAGACACTCCCTGGTTTCTCTTCTGAAAGGCTGAGGAGGAAGCTGAGTCAGGTGGGGTGGGGTGAACGTGAAATCGCTCACCCTTCCCTTGCCGTGGGTCTGGCTTACCCAATCACTGCACACTGCCTTGTACATCAGCCGCGTTCACTGTCCCACTTTAGGCCCATTTCTCTAATGACATGAAAAACAACTGTGTTCTTTCGGAATGCGGCAGGGCATAGTGGAAAGAGCAAGGGCTTTAGGAGTCTTAGCCTGGCTTGGAATTCCAGCCCCACCACTTGGTAACTGAGCCGAAGATCGGGCAAGTCAGGAAATGGTACAGCCAGGCTGTCACCCGCCAAGTGGTGGTAGCGCCTGTGCTGTGGGATTACGGTAAGGTTCAGTGTTAATGGATGTAAATCCTGTGGAAAAGCACAATGGAATTGAAATATCTCCATGACGCCACCTTCTCTTCCCTTTCAGAATGAAATCCCAGGTCCTGGATTCTACAATGTCATTCACCAGTCCCCAGTGTCCAACAGTGTCTCATTGTCCAAGAAAGGAACATGCATGTTTCCCTCGATGGTGAGAACCACTTCTCTTGAGTAAAGCATTAACTGGTCAGTAATTTCCTTCATTCATTGCATAATTATAAATTGGACATCTGGTCCTTTCTCTCCAAAGGCCCATGGTTCTAATTAGGAGAGTAACTGCCTCCTCAAATTTCATGCAGGTAAATTGGACCCTATGTCTCTAAGTAACTTTTTCCCATCTCTACCCATTGCCAGGGTGGGAAGAGAAACCAGAGGAATCTTCAGGATTTGATCCTGCCAAACCAATTTTGTCATCAGTGAGTGGACTAAGCAAGTATTTTCCTGAGATGTTTAGGCATACCAGGAAATTGTTACTCTTAACACATCTTGGTGTAATATGATTTTTACAATGCTTAATCTAATTGGTTGTCAAACTATTGAGAAATCTGATAGGACTAAAAAGAAAGCCAGCAGTGGGCCTGAAATGTACTGGCCCACCCCATTCCTTCTCTTTGTAAGATATGGGACTTAATTTTGGTTGAGGGCTGTAGCAATCAAGCAGCTGTATGAATTGCCAATGACTCTGACCAGAGTTGGGCAAAGATAGGCTTCTTAGAAATATTTATACATTGTCAAGAAAAATAGATACAGCAAAATAGATAAATGATCAAGAAAAATAGATACAGCAAGGGGAAAGATACAAACTAGGGTAAGGCTACCTGAGGAAGAAAAGTGAAAAGTGTACAGGCATGGTGGCTCATGCCTATGATGCCAGCATTTCAGGAGGCCAATGCGGGAGCATCACTTAAGCCCAGGAGTTCAAGGCCAGTCTGGGCAACACAGTGAGTCTCCATCTCTACAAAATAATTTTAAAATTAGCCAGGAGTGATGATGTGTGCCCATAGATCCCAGCTACTCAGGAGGCTGAGGTGGGAGAATCACTTGAGCCCAGGAGGTTGAGCCCGCAGTGAACTATGATTTCACCATCACACTCCAGCCTGGATGAGAGAGGCAGACTCTATCCCCCCACCCGCTGCGCCAAAAAAAAAAAAAAAAAAAAGTGAAAAGAAAGCAAGCCCAGACTCTAACATTAAATTAATAAACATATGCCATCTTTTTCCTTTAAAAGTTATAATAATTTCTTGCACAGATGTATTCTGATGCCTGACATTGGAATTGATTTTTTTTTAACCACACAGAGGGATCATTTAAGACACACTAAATATAGCCACATCTTATTGGAATTCGAATTTGGCAGAGTTGGATACTCAAGGAACAGACCAGCTTTGGAGTTAACTCCCCATTACCGAAGAAGCTGAGTTTGTACATGGCCTCAGTAGGTTCACAGAACAACCATGCCTCTACTTATTTTTCTGCCACCAGCTCTGCTAGGAAAGAAATTCAAAAGAAGTGCCATCTCATGAAGTCCTGGTGTAGAAGACAAGACTTCAGACCTGATCCTGCCTCAGCTGTGGATTCTTGACGTGACCTCAAGCACGTCACCCTTCTGTGTCCCAGTTGCCTCATGAAAGTGGAGACTCCCTGGAGGCACTGGGCAAATTAACATTGCAATGAGTGAAATACTCTTTGAAACAGCAAAGCATTATAAACACGCTAAATATTATGATTGTTACCACCTGAGTCACAAACAATACTTCCTGCAACACCTAGGTTTTCTCTCCGAGAACTTCTTTGCTAAATAATGGCACTGCCCATTCCTTCTTGGTGCCAAAAAAGAGACTGAATCAGAGGACATGATTGGTTGTCTACAAGGCTTTGCGTGCGGTAACTTTCCAAATGAAAAGCCGGACTATCTGGAGGAGAAGGGGCCCAAGGCAAGAGCTGAGTGTTACAGAACCTAGCCACACCTTACAGGCCTTTAAAAAATTCAGAACCAAATCCCGAAGAAGGCAGACTTTTGAGCTGTTCAGGCTTCCCCCCTCCTCCCTTTCACAAATATGGGAATTTGTATTTATAGTTACGTTACACTCAAGTATAAACACTTAAGGTCCTGTACCTGGGGATGGGTGCCTGAAGTGGTCGATGGAGATCTAGTAGGAGATCCCTGCATCTTACCTCATTCCTGTGTGAACTGGATGAGAATTTCATATCCCCCCACCCCACTGCCTCTTTCAGTAACTTTCACCTTTAGCACCTCCTCCACTTCTGGATCCCAAGACTTGAAGGGAATTAAAAGTAGCTCTCATCAGAGAAAGATCAGAATGACCAGTAGGAATGTGACTATGGGTGAGGCTGACCAAAAAACTCTGTGGGTCTATAAATTTTTGAAACTTCCTCATGACTGTTGAAACAACTACACCCAACCTTTTGAGAGACCTGTCATCTCTCTAAGTCCGAATGATATAAAGAGCTTTATTAGTATATTCCAAATCTTTGCTCCAGAATCTTCCACAGTACTGACTAGGAGAAGTATATGAGGCAGGTGGGTGGAGAGTTTGATGGCCTGTCTGTATTTGCATGCTGGCAGGAGTGGCTCTAGAAAAGTTAGTAGGTGCTGGAGAGAAGTTCATAAATGCCGGTGTATGGTCAGATTGGAGGCCACAGGTCTGGCAAGTAAACCAAGGGGTGTGTAGTGTTGGTGAGTGAGTGTTACTGTAGCCACACTCTGAGACTAATTCTATTACAATACTTTATAAAACATTGCCTCTACTGGAACTTTTTCGGGAAGAATTTTTTTCATTTTCAAAATGTAAGTTGTAGGTGTTCTAAACCAAAAAAGAGTCTATGATTGAAAGGGCTTGCTGTTACCCCAGGGCCATACCACTCGACGTTTTCCTCTTTAGAATGGGATCTCTGATCCATGTCATGTAGTGGAGGCCGACTGCTTGGGTAGGAATGCTGGTCCTCCACCTGAATTAGCTAAGGAAGTTCAGCTTCCTGATCTGTAAAAGTAGAGATAATCATAAGATCCACTGCTCAGGGTTGTCGTGAGGATTCAACACAAAAACCCACCAAAGGTATTGGTTAACTCTTGGCCAGAATGAAAAAGACGAAGCATGTTCAAGGCTGGGGTGACCTTACTTCTAGGAGCATCAGCAAATCCTTACACACTGCATGCGGCCACTTCTTATTAGAATTCGAGTTTGGCAGAGTTGGATACTCAAGGAACAGACCAGCTTTGGAGTTAACTCCCCATTACTGAAGAGGTTGAGGTCGAGCAGGGGCTTGAACCCAGGTTAGGCTCTGAACAACTTAGGCTCTGGACAAGAACACTCCCACTTCTGGTGGTGCTACACCCACCCAAATGCTCGGGGTGGTCCATAAACCAGACGCTGAGGACCGTCACCACCAACCACAGAGTGAAGTAGAGGGCCCCTAATGCCTTCCTTTGGGCTCACCCATGTTCTGTGTTTGTGTAATTATTGATTCCTATCAAGTGAGAAAATCCAGGGCAATGTTCTCAAGCTTTTGACCATTAAATAGTAGGAAATATTTTGTTTTATCAGACTCTAATACTTGCCATGCGATCTTAGGGGAAAGTGATGTTATCACTGAGTTTCTGTAACTTTTGTCCCTGTTCTTTTGACAAACATTGATTCTGTTTGTTTTTTAACTGAAGATAATTTATCGTGGCTTCCTGAAAGGAGTGGGATTGGTTCTGTTAAACAGTGAAAATACTGTAGGATTTGATGAAAACAGTAATTTGGTGGAGAGTAGGAGGCACGGAGGGACAACAAGCCCCCTGGAGCTTTGTTTGAAGCAAACTCGTTGCTTAGGCAGTTCAGATCATTTAATCTTAGAAACAAGATGTGAGATTTTACTCAGAAGAAAAGCCTAGGCTGAGAAGAGCGTCTAAAGCTTCCTATCACGTAAATTACCCAACAGCTGATGAGTCAAGGGTAAGTGGCCTGGAACAGGATTGGGTGGAAATGCATTTATGGCAAAATCATTTTTGCCAAGTCCCAAACAGAAGATGAATAATTTGAGTTAGTTTACAGAAGCGAGTACAGGTCTGAACTTGTGTTTTCCAAGGGAAGATCCTTAAAGCCTGAGGTCAGTTTATCGTTGTTACCTGCCAGAGTTTTGCCTTTTATAGAATGCATTTAGACCTTGTGCTGGTCACCATCTCTTTGACATCTGTCCTTCAGAGCCACAATATTATATGACAATGCTGATTCCTTTGGTTGTCTCCTTACAGCGCGCCCGATTGGACACCATCATTTCTAAATACCCTGCAGCGAATGCGTACACTATCCCATCGGATTTTATTTCCAAGAGAGACTTTAGTAATTCATGTTCCAGCATGTTCCAGTTGCCAAGCTTTATGAAAGTTCTCAAATTTGAAACTCCTGCACCAAACTATTACAATGTAAGAACTCTGCCTTTGCTTGCTAAATATAGATCAAATGAATGGTTTACTAAAATAAAAGGAAGAGGGGATCTTGGGGACATCATATTTTAATGCAATTGTCAAGCCAGTTAGCATTTGTTGACTACCCAATGGGTGCCTAAGGCTGTACAAGTCTCTTTCAGGAAGTTTGCAGGCCCCGGAGATCAGGGCGGGCAATGTGGAGGCCAGTATGAAGTGGGGAGGCCACTGCCCTGAGAAACACATATTCTAATTACTCTCATCCTGTAACCTTTCTGGGACATAGTTTTCTCATCTGTAACAATGGGTGTATTATTTACCACTTTGTCTGCAGCCACTAGTGATTTACTTTTTAGGTTCTTCTAGGGAAAATAAACTTTCATATCAGAAAATAGGTGTTTTAACAGTTGTGCTCTGCTGTGCCAATTATGATCGCTTTGTATTCACTGAGGCAGAATGGCATGGATGGTTAAGAGATGGATTCAGGAAGGTTTGGTTTAGCTCTCGTCTCTGCCACTTTCTAACTGCGTGGCCTTGGGCAAGTCCCTTAACCTTTCCAGGGCTTAGTTTATTGATCTGTAAAATGGGGATGTATGTTCACCTCATCGTGTCAATGCAAATATTAAATGAGATAATGTATGCTGCATGCCCAGGACAGCACCAGTCACACAAGGACCACACAATACATGGAGATTGGTAGGGCTGTCTTTGTTAGTACATGAAGGGTATTTACTTACCCTTAAATATGAGGCAAGTAAGTGACAGCCCCCACAGTACAATGGAATCAATTCTACTTGCCCTACAGGGTTACCATAAGGCCACGAACATGAAAGCACTCTGAAGTGCGTAAGACATGAATTGTACTTAAGATATTAATGTTACTATGCCATTTTCCAAGCTATTTTGGTTTTATACATTTATTATGCCATTTCCTTTTTTCCTTCATAATATTTATAATTAATAATTATCTTTCTGACTACAAAGATCCTGCCCACCTTCTATGATGGATTCAAGCAATTATAATGTGTCCCAAGTAATATAAGTGCGTGCTAGGCCAGCACTGTCCACTAGGAGTAAAATGGGAGCCACAGACATCATTAAAGATTTTCTTTATTTTATTTTTTTTTTTTGAGATGGAGACTTGCTCTGTCACCCAGGCTGGAGTGCAGTGATGTGATCTCGGCTCATTGCAAGCTCCGCCTCCCTGCCTCATGCCATTCTCCTGCCTCAGCCTCCTGAGTAGCTGGGACTACAGGCACCCGCCACCACACTCGGCTAATTTTTTGTATTTTTAGCAGAGACAGGGTTTCACCGTGTTAACCAGGATGGTCTCGATCTCCTGACCTCGTGATCTGCCCGACTCGGCCTCCCAAAGTGCTGGGATTACAGGCATGAGCCACTGTGCCCGGCCTCATTTAAGATTTTCTAGTAGCCACATCTAAAAAGAAAAAGGGGCAGATGAAGTTAATTTGAGTAATATAGTTTACCCAACAGATCCAAAATATTATCATTTCAACACTAATCAATATAAAAGTTATGAATTTTATATTTGAGGAAGATTATTTTCCTTGTACTGAGTCTTTAAAATCCAGTATGTGTTTTATTCTTCCAGCACATCTTAATTTGGGCCAGCCACATTTCCAGGGCCAATAGCCACATGCAACCTGTGGCTACTATACTGGGCAGTACAACTCCAGGCAGTCTGCCCTCGGCATAATCAGAGCCTGAAAATAATGATGATGAGGAGGAGAAGGATGAAGCCCTTCTCATGTACTAAGTGCTGGTCTATATATTATTATATATATTATTAATATATTATATATATAAATCATATTTAATACTCACAAGTGAATCCATAACGTGGATTATCTTGTTCCCAGTATAAAGAAGTGAAAGCTGAGGCTCAGAGAGGTGAAGGGACTTGGCCAAAATTACCCAGCTTGAAGGCATCATTTGCACATCAGTGGGCACTGGTGGATGACTGGGGTGGAAAGCTGGGGAAAGGTCAGAGTCACCTCGTTCCAGCCCTGACAGGCTTCCCTCCGTGGATCCTATTGCTCCTCCGTGCCAGGCTGGTGATACAGCTTAGATTCCAGTGGGAAATTCAGAAAAGAACAGGTAAACAAACAAAATAATTACAAACTGTGATCAATTTGAGGGTCAGCTGGAGCCTGAGGGAGAATATGTGGGAGATACGGAGGTTGGCAGTACCACATACTTTAGACTTGGTGGTCAGAGAAGGTGCCGAGGCTGAGACCCAAGGATTGAGGAAGAGCCAGGGTTGGAGGAAGGGCATGTGCCAAGGTCCTGGGACAGCAAGGAGCTCAGCCCACGAGGACCTACAGGAAGGTCGAGTGGCTAGTGTAGCATGAGCAAGAGGAGGGGGAGAAGGGGGCACCAGACAGGCAGCGGCCAGTTCACGCAGGGCCCTGAAGATCCCAGGAGGAAGTTTACATTTTGTTCTCTGGGTCCTAGGAAGCCCATGAGGGGGTTGGAGGTGTGGGGTGGCGTGATCTGATTTTTTTTTTTTAGATGGGGTCTTGCTGTGATGCCCAGGCTGGAGTGCAGTGGCACAATCTTGGCTCACTGCAACCTCTGCCTCCCCAGTTCAAGTAATTCTCCTGCCTTAGCCTCCCAAGTAGCTGGGATTACAGGCGCATGCCACCACGCC
>NW_012101865.1:1219235-1233037 GCF_000951045.1 Mandrillus leucophaeus | reverse complement strand
GTTTCACCATGTTGGCCGGACTGGTCTTGAACTCCTGACCTCGTAATCCACCCACCTCGGCCTCCCAAAGTGCTGGGATTACAGGCATGAGCCACTGCATCCAGCCATTCTGATGTGTTTTTTTAAAAGTTCCTTCCAGCTGCTGTGTGGTGAATGGACTGCAGTGTGGGTTGGGGGTTCTGAAAAACCAGTGAGGAGACTATTATGCTGACAGGAGAGATGGCAAGGTGTGGTCCAAGAAACTGATCAGAAAGGGGCTTAACCATTGCCCCTTTGCCAATCCCAAGTGGCAACCAGGCTACTAGGGAGACAGATACAGGAATGGACTGTCTGTGCGGATGCCCCTCTCTGCAGCCTCCCAGTTGTAGCTGAGGGACGCCACCGTCAGTGTTTCATGCGCCATTCTCCCCAAATCGCTGTCTATTCCTTCACCCGGCTTCCTGTCTCCAATGCCCAGCACAGGTCCTGGGATGCAGTAAGCATCCATCAGTGTTTATGATATCAAAGGAATAACTTTCCAGTAATATACAGTTGTTAATCTAGAAAGGACCACTCCCCAAGTCAGAATTGTGTCCTTCTGCCAACCGATACATTTAGGTGCATATTTTTTGTTCATTATTGTCTTAATATGACCCTGAAAATAATACACGCTCATCATAAAATATATTCAAGCCCTGTAGAAACCCATGAATTAGAAAGTGGAAGTCCTTTATAATTCTATTTCCCAAAGCAAACCACTGCATTAGAAACCAGGTGCAGACTGGGCACAGTGACTCATGCCTGTAATCCCAGCACTTTGGGAGGCCAAGGCGGACAGATCACCTGAGGTCAGGAGTTTGAGACCAGCCTGGCCAATATGGTGAAACCCTGCCTCTACTAAAAATACGAAAATTAGCCAGGCATGGTGGCACACACCTGTAACCCCAGCTACTCGGGAGGCTGAGGCAGGAAAATTGCTTGAACCCGAGAAGCGGAGGTTGCAGTGAGCCAGCATCGCACCATTGCACTCCAGCCTGGGCAGCAGAGTGAGACTCCATCTCAAAACAAAACAAAAAAACAAAACAAAACAAAGAACTAACCAGGTGCAGTTTCTTTCCTATTCTCTCCTACCTCTGGCCCTCCACCAGTGTTAGCATTATGCTGTACACAGCACACATGCATTTTCTTCTTAGATTTCTTTCCATGGCAATACAATAAATCTGCTTCAGTCTTTTTTAACCTGCTGAATATTTTCCTGGCCCCATGGAGAAATCTTCCAGTGACGCACACTCAGCGTATACAAAAATGTTCCCTTTTTCAGTTGCTTTTCTGTCTGGGTGAAAAATAAAGCCGACATGCTGTTTTGTCTACAGGTGGCTTTTTTTCAGGCCAGGAGAACAATGGTTGAGTCAACTGGTGAGGAGTAGAAATGCAGTAATCCTGTTAGCCACACTGTGCTTTGAGGTCTGTCAAAGCCTTTCTCTGCCTTTGCTGCCACCATCCCTCACTTGTATATTCGAGTCCTCTTCCTTGGTACTGTGTTATTACCTTCTCTCCGGCAACCTGGCTCCTCTCCCCCACTCCCCATGTCCAGTAATTAACCTGTCCCATCTGGTCTCTTTGTTTGCCCTCTCTGCATGTCGTCTAGCCATTAGGGCCCTGGGAAAAGCTAAATTCCTCCACCTTTGTAAACACAAAATCAAAATGCCATCTGCATTTCTCAAGAAACATTTTTTTTGACAAAGAAGTATCACAGCAAATCAAACCATCCTGGCCCCAGCAAATAGTTTCACTCATTCAGCAAATATCCCCAGCAATCACAGGTTTAATTTGTATTGCCTCTGTTCTCCAATGAATACAGGAGACTGCAAATTGGCATTTAAAATATTTATGATTCATGTGTAACAGAAGAATGATCTCAGGGTTTTTGCCTATTATTTTTAGAGTTCTGGACACATCACACACTCTCAAATGTATTTCATGAGTCGGCCAGAATGCTTAATTTCTGATCAGTTCAGGAAAGTCGAGACAAGGGAGTGCTTGCAAATGTGATCACAATGTTAAATGATACGACTTTCTTGTGTGCCCCAAATGCTGCATTTATAGAAGGGCTATTTGAACAGTGAACAGAGCACCTAGGAATGAGGATGGGGATGGGTAGGACTGTGTGTCCTGAAAACAGTAAAAATAGTAGAAAACCAAGTGCAGTGGCTCATGCCTGTAATCCCAACACTTTGGGAGGCCAAGGTGGGGAGATCATTTGAGTGTAGGAGTTCAAGACCAGCCTGGGCAACACAGTGAGACTCTGTCTCCAAAAAAAAAAAAAAAAAAAGTAGCAACAAAGTGAAGATAATTTTCAGGTGTAGCATTACACACTTCAAAAAAAAAAACACTTTCCTAGAGGTGATCTCTGTTGGCCCACCCCTACTCCCTGACGGAACTCCACAGCAAGTGGAGCCGACTGTCCAATCCGTTTTACAGATGAGAAAACTTGGTTTCAGAGAGGTTACAGATGCAGAACCACACAGCCTGTCCTAACAGAAGTGAGCCTGGAAGCCAGCCTGCAGCTAGCTGTGTGCTCTGTTCCTTGTTGAGTGACCAGCATTTTCTGGGGATCACAGACTCATAGACCACTTGAGCTGGGATGACGGGGAAGCCACAGCCAGTGTGACCTTTACAGCTCACATCTGTACATTTGCTAAGAAGGACGGGTTTCAGTTTGAGTTTTTTTTACGTAGATTTGCCACTTGTCCAGGCACGATGACAAAGACAAAGAGAGGAAAGGCACTGAGTACATTGGGTGTATTTTCTCCCCGCAGGCCTCTGTCTCTTGCTGCAAGCAGAGAAACAACGTCTGTGCCCGAGCCGGCTTTATGTCAAAAACCCAAAGAGGATCTTTCATTTTTGCTGAAAAAGGACCTCCCCCAGGTAAGCAGCTGCTTTGCCCTGGCCTTGACCTAAGGGTTAAGTGTCCCAGATTTGATTTGCAGGGCACCTACTTCTTCATAGGGAGTCTTTGGAAGGATTTAGTCTTTGGGTGGGGAGGAGTAGCAGGCAGGTACTGAACAAAGAGGAGAGGTGAGAAGACAGCCAGCTCTCCCCACCAGGAGGACAGGCTGGCTCTGGAAATGGGCCTCCCCTTTTATGACCTGGCATACCTGCTCTGGGCAGCCAAGTGGAGAAGTGACTTCTCACCTCAGAAGTGTGCACATTTGTACACCCCAGGTGCCATCAGAGGCCACTGGGGAGGGGTGGGAGATACAGGGCATGACTATACATCCTGTTCCTTCTACACTCAGCTGCCATGTTCCTTTTCTCCTATGCCAGAGGTGACTTCATCATCTAGTCATGAAACGGAGGAGGCAGCTCTGTTTCCGGGGCACCCACTCGATGGTTTCCATGCAGTCTTGCAGGTCTGCCCTCGTAGGTTCGTCCACTTAGCCCTGCTTTTCAGATGAGGAAATGGAGGCTCAGAGAGTTGAAATGACTTGCCCAGTGTCACACAGCCGGTAAATGGCAGACACAAGCCCAGAGAGATCTCACTAAGGAGCCCACGTCCTCCATCATTCCATTGTCCCTTCTGGAACCTCCAAGATGCAGGAATAACAAGAGCTTTCCTCCAAGTGTTTCCCCTGCTGGCCTTGGGGAAAGGTGTTGCACCTCTCCTGTGCTCTCTGACCGCCAGTCCTGGAGCACTCATTATGTTAGATTATCCCAAATAGGTCCCACAGACCACGCCCCACCCCCAGGATCCTTGGGCCCAAACCAGGAGGAGCAGGGAAGGTTTGCTTCTGCAATCACGCCTCTTGCAGAGGGGTGTGGATAAAATTGTAGTGCATGTCAGATTTCAGCAAATCCAGATTAAAGTTGAAAAGATCAATCTGAAGCTGAATAACAAAACCAGCGCTAATTAGGAAGCTCAGCCCCAGTTCATGCTCCCCTGCCTTGCATCATCCATGGGCAAAACCCCACCTTGTCTGTTTATACAGAAGAACAAAGCCCATCCCTGGGGTTGGCCAGAGTCCCTGCCAGTGAGCCTTGGGATGCGGGCACCTCCACAGTCCACCACCTGCTCCTGCTCCCTCCTTGTGGGGGGGATCCTGAGAAGCCCCCAGCCCCTTATAACACAGAACAGGAAGGGAAGGGCGGGTACTAGCATCTGTTAAGCTCCCCGTGGGTGCCGGGGCCTTACATTCATTATCTCATTGAATGCTCCAAAGCCCCATGGAGCAGGCACTCACCACGTAATCATGTGCTCAGAAAGTGTGAGCTCTTCTTACTTTATCCCCACTTCACCGACAGAGGTAATAGAAAAGCAGGTGATGGGCCCAGTGTCCCACAGCTGGATTTCTTTTAGTTTTTGTTTTTGTTTTTTGGAGATGGAGTCTTCTCTGTCACCCAGGCCGGAGTGCAGTGGCACGATCTCGGCTCACTGCAACCTCCGCCCTCTGGGTTCAAGTGATTCTCCTGCCTCAGCCTCCCGAGTAGCTGGGATTACAGGCATGCGCCACCACGCCCAGCTAATTTTTGTATTTTTAGTAAAAACGGGATTTCACCATGTTGGCCAGGCTGGTCTCAAATTCCTGACCTCAAGTGATCTGTCTGCCTTGGCCTCCCAAAGTGCTGGGATTACAGGTGTGAGCCACCACACCCAGCCCCACGGCTGGATTTCAATCCAGGCTCATCTAGTTCAATACCTGGTACCTTCTCACCCCCCACCCCAGCTTCCTGGCAGCTGGTTCTCTCTGGTAGTGGCAGCATAAATGCCTTCTATTCCTTGCTTTTGCTTTTCATTTTTTTCCGTATTTTGTAATTCAAGTGTTGCTATAACCTTTTTAGTGGAAATATATATATGAAACAAAGAATATGAGAGAGTTATCCAATATTGTAAATGCTGCTGACATCTGCTTTTTTAAAAATTTAAGTATATACTGGGAAATTTTTTTTTTTTTTTTGAGAAGGAGTCCTGCTCTGTCACCCAGGCTGGAGTGCAGTGGTACAATCTCAGCTCACTGCAACCTTCGCCTCCTGGGTTCAAGTGATTTTCTTGCCTCAGCCTCCAGAGTAGCTGAGACTACAGGCGCGCGCCACCACACCTGGCTAATTTTTTTTGTATTTTTAGTAGAGATGGGGTTTCACCATATTGGTCAGGCTGGTCTCAAACTCCTGACCTCAAGTGATCCGCCCACCTTGCCCTCCCAAAGTGCTGGGATTATAGGTGTGAGCCACCGTGCCCAGCTGATACTGGGAACCTGTTTTCATGTTAGTAAAAATCCTTTTGGAACATGATTTTAAATAAATATATAGTATATTATTATATGATGGTACCATAAATTAAGGAAGCAGTATTGTCTTATTGGAAACTGTGATTGTTCTGAATTGATTGCTAATATGAATAGAGTAGTGGAGAACATCCATGTGCAGCGCTACTGACAACTTAGGGGTGAGATGGCTTCCTCTTCACCCCAGTTTTGGTCATTCTCTTCTTCCTTAAAGCTTCGTACACAAATTCATTTTATTCTGTCACAGTTTCTCAAGACAGGGCATTGTGGCATGGTGAGGAAGTGTGGGCTTTGGAGACAAGCAGACCAGTCTCTACATAGTGGTGCTCCATACATACATGTTAGCTGGGCATGATGGCTCACACCTGTAGTCCTAGCACTTTGGGAGGCTGAGGTGGGAGGATTGCTTGACCTAACGAGTTCAAGACCAGCCTGGGTAAAATAATGAGACCTCATTTCTACCAAAAAAGAAATTTTTTTTTTTTAAATTTTCAGGACGTGGTGGTACATACCTGTAGTCTCAGCTACTCGGGAGGCTGAGATGGGAGGATCACTGAGCCCAGCAGGTTGAGGCTGCAGTGAGCTGTGATCGTGCCACTGCATTCCAGCCTGGGCAACAGAGCAAGACTCTATCTCAAAACAAACAAAAAAGATAGTTGTTGATTGCATGATATTTACAAAGCAACCACTATATGCTAGGAACTTAAAATATTATTCAACTATCATAACAACTCTGTTGTCAGAAGAATTATTATTCTTACTTTGTAGAGAAGGAAAACTGGGCTTCAGCAAGGTGGAGAGATTTATCTAAGTCCCTGGTTAGATGAATGTCCTTTGGCAAATTATTTAATATCTCTGAGTCTCGGTTTCCTCACATTTAGAATGAAAGCAGTAATACTCATCTTGCCAGGCTAGTGCGAGAACTAAATCAGCTAAGTGTGTGCTTCCGGTGCCATCTGTTCTCTGCTTGGTGAGGACTGTTTTTGTTTATCTCGGGCAGCCCTTCCACTTGACCATCCTAGACTGGTGTTGCCTTGCAGCCATCAAGTGTGTTCTTAGGGGTAAGGTACTACTTTTTATTTACTTGAGAAGAGTTCCTTATTCTGTCATAAAATTTCTTTCTCCGTAGGGCATTATGATATCAACGAATCCCTTGTGAAGCAGTCGCCAAACACATTAATGTCTTGTTTTAAATCAAAAACCAACCGTGGATTAAAACTGACATCAACAGGCCCGGGACCCGGTTATTACAACCCTGGCGATTGCACAAAAGTTCCAAAAAAGACTCTTTTCCCGTGAGTCCCAATCATTCTGATCTTTCTTTTGAAAGGTGGTTGTGGGGAAGGAGCCCAACAAAGAGAAAAGGAAGGGGTGTCACTGCTTGGCAGAACACAGTGCCAGGCCACTCTTCAGGGGCCCTTAGTCACACATAATGGTGCTCAATAAATGCCTGTTGAATGCCTGATATTTATTGAGCAACTACTGTGTGCCAGGAACTTAAAATTGTATTCAATTATTACTATAATCCTGTTGAAAGAATTGTTATTCTTACCCCGTAGAGGAGGAAGCAAGGCTTCAGATTTGGCGGGAGATTTGCCTAAGTCTACACAGCCAAAGTGAGGAGCCACAGGGAATTGGCTCAGGACGAAGTCTGTCCTCATTCCCTGTGATGCTGGATTCCCCTGGTGCTGACATTGTTGTATTTTTGTAACATAAAATCCTCGCTGGAGTGGCAGGACATTCAGAAGCAGTCCGGCTCTCGCAGCTTTATATTGATGGAAGTTTAAGCCCCGACTTTGGAGTTGGTGATACCTGCTGGATTTGTACTTCAGCTCTGCTGTTTTTATGCTCTGTGACCTTGGGCAGAGTTCTAACCTCTCTGAGCCTCCATGCCCTCATCTGTAAAGTGGGAATAATTCCTGCCTCATAGGATTGCTTTCAGAATTAAAAATACATGTTTGGCTGGGCGCAGTGGCTTGCACCTGTAATCCCAGCACTTTGGGAGGCCGAGGTGGGTGAATCACTTGAGATCAGGTGTTCGAGACCAGCCTGGCCAACATGGCGAAACCCTGTCTCTACTAAAAATACAAAAATTAGCCAGGCATGATGGTGCATGCCTATAATCCCAGCTACTCAAGAGGCTGAGGCAGGAGAATCACTTGGACCTGTGAGGCTGAGGTTGTGGTGAGCCGAGATTGTGCCACTGCACTCCAGCCTTGGTGACCGAATGAGACCCTGTCTCAAAAAAAAAAGGTAAATAAAATATATGTTTGGCATTGGCATTGCAGCTGGTGACTCAATATTAACACAGATTTTAAAAAATAAATACAGGGATTTGTGTTACCCTGTTTAATATCCTGCACATTTTATATTACTCTCACCTAAGAGTCTCAAACACTCACAGGGCTTATTTATTTCTCGAATGGTTCTAGAACTTCTGGAACTAACAGCAGTTAGGGTTAGTCCTCCTGTTACCATCTCAGCTCTCACCCTGGTGCAGCCCCTCCAGACACAGCTGGCCAATGGGAGGGCTGGCCAGGTGGGACCAACCATATATCCACCTGGGCCCCTCTGGAGAGATCAGGCAGGTGGTGGGAGCCATAGCCACAGTGGGTCAGAAGTCCAGGCAACCCAGGGAGGCTGACAACATTGGGCATTGTCTGATCATCAGCCTAGAGCAAGGGGACCACGGTTAGAGAGAGGTGAGAGTTGTGAATCTGCCAAGTTGAACTTAGAATCTGGAGAGGGGATTGAGACCGCTGCAATCCCCCAGAGGAGTCCCTTCGGCCCTCCAGGGCTAGGGCTCTGCAGGCTGGCCTTGTACAGGCTGTAGGGCTAGGGGCTGGGGCAGGCCAGTCTCCAGGAACAGCTCTCTCTCTGGAAAGTCTCTCTCCAGAGACCTCCCGCCTCCAGGCTGGCATGCAGCGTCTCTACAAGCAACTGTTCCTTTACTCTGCCAGAGGAAGGTGGTCAAGAGGACAGGTATTGGGGTTGGTCGACCAGAGTATGAATCCCAGCTCTGTACCTTCCAGAGACTTCTCTCTGAGCCTGAGTTTCATGTTATTAAGTAGAGATAAGAATCTTGTAGGGATTCCGTGAAGATTCGATGAGAAGATGTTGGAAAATAGCTATTACCGGCTGGGCGTGGTGACTCACGCCTATAATCCCAGCACTTTGGGAGCCCAAGGCAGATGGATCACTTGAGGCTAGGAGTTCAAGACCAGCCTGGCCAACATAGCAAAACCCCATCTCTACTAAAAATACAAAGCTGGGTGTGGTGGCGGGCGCCTGTAATCCCAGCTACTCAGGAGGCTGAGGCAGGAGAATTGCTTGAACCCAGGAGGTGGAGGTTGCAGTGAGCCAAGATCACACCATTGCACTCTAGCCTGGGTGACAGAGCAAGACTTGGTCTCAAAAAGAAAGAAAATAGCTATTACCCTTATAATGATAGCTGTGGTTATTGTATATCCTATAGACATGTTAGGCTATATTATACAATATGGCTGTTATTTGGCATGGCAGCTCAAGCCCCCAGCCCAAATTTGGAAGCTTCTTCAAGGAAAATGGTGAAATAACATAAGAGTGGAGGACACTTGGTTTTTAACTGTTTTATCTGGAGAAGTATCTTCTGGCTTTTGCTCAAGTTTGAGCAGATGGTTTGAGATCATTCTTATTTTATGGTGGTTGCATTTGTCAGTCATCAGGCTCTATAGATTTCTAGTTCTGTACTGGAGGCTCAGGTGAACAGGACACCACGCCTCCAGCCAGCCTCATCTGGGAACAGCCTCGAAGCCAAGTGGAGGAGCCTGCAGCAAAATGCTGGGTTAGGTGGCCTCAGGGGTGTGTGACCATGCACATCCCGTGGGGCCATCTTCCCACTGGGCAGTGCAGCGGGGCTGCGTGTCTGGGGCTTCTAGGGATCGCTGGCTATCTGTCAATGCTTCATAAATAAAAGGTCTTTGGTTAATAAGTCTGAGAAGCACTGCATGGTAACCCTCTGCCCCTGAGAACATCGCAGTCTGCACAGGCATCTTAAAGGCTCTGAGAAGGGCAGGGAACAGCTGATCACGTCTCCTGGGGAGGCCATGGAGGCGGCGTGAGCAGTGGATTGATTAGCGCAGACTCCAAAGTCAGTACCGTGGAACCTCCACTTTCCCCTCTCACCAGCCAGGTGGGCCTGGGGGAAGGGAGGTCACTTAACTTCCGGTGAATTCAAAGTCGTCTTTGGTGAACGGGGATAAGAATACCTCATAATGTGGTTGCAAGGATAAAAGGAGATAACCCACAAAACTCACATGGTAACTTGTATTTTTATCAAAGCAGGTGAGCAGGTCTTCCGAGTCTTCCTAGGGTTTCTAGTGTGGCCCCTTAGGGCAGATGCTGTGCTGGGGGCTGGCTGTTTGTTAGCACTGGCATTTCTGAGCTCCTTAGCTAAAGGTCACACCATCGGGTGTTCCTTGGCCATGGCCACCTTGCTGAATCAAAAGCTAAGAGGAGTTCTCAGCTACCAAGGTGTCTTCAGAAGCAAAGTGAAGTGTCAGCCAAGGTTTCACTTCTGAGGTCTTCAATATCCGTCACAGTGGTGACTCAATGACTTAGGGTGAGTCAGGGTGAGAGTTTTGGAGATCAAAATAGTTCCTCCTAGGCACTGCCTTCCAACTCATGCTCCCCGGCAAGGAGGTGCAACACTCAGGGTCATCTTTCTAACCCTTGATCTGCTTCCTGGAGTATTAAGCCACTGGATTTGCACAGACACGCTGTCTTGTCACAGCTCGAGCTGAAAAATCAAGCCCCGTTGGCCCCACTCCAATTTTGGTAATTAGATTGGGCCCACCTTAACTTCCCCTGGGATTCTCAATTCGATATGGGATGCTTCCTCCCAAGCGGCTGTGATCTGTCACCCGCCACCCTGTTAAATAGATACTGCATTCCACCCCAGAGGCAATCGGCTGCCCTTTAATGATGAGAAAAATTGCCCCTTTATCCCTCCCAACCCTGGGAATCCCTGAGGCAGAGTGAATGTGTGCCTGGGAGTGGCTGGAGGGTCTCGGATGCCTTCCCCAAGTGGCCTGCTGAGTCCTCTAAGACATTCATTATTCTTAGGTGATTTGCAAACAGCTCGCATTGGAAGCTGCAAACACATTTAATCCAGCTGTGGCCAACTCAGAGCCTTTGATAGATGTTTTCTTTCCACGGGGCAGGGCCAGGTTGGCTTTTATAACTGAGTAATGAGGCTCATAAAAGCCCTGGTCACAGTGCACTGTGGGCTGCCCTGGGTTTGATCTGGCCTGACCTTTGTGATTTGCCAGCCCCACCTCGACATGGAGGGACCAGCCCTGGATGAGGATGAAACTGTCATGTGGGCCTCAGATGCCTGGGCGCCTTTACTTGCTGCCAGCCCTCTGCTTTTCTCTGCACTTCAGCAAATGTTCCTAGGATAGGGCTGGGGGCCTCAAAGCTGAGGAAGACACATTCCCTTCCCTTAAAGAGCTAGGCAAGTAAAAGCCATAGAAAATGCAACATTATAAGTGCAAAGGAATAGCCAGAATGTATTCAAGGGCCGTATACTCTGAGCTGAGAGCTCTCAGATGCGATCTGCCGTCATCCTTCCACTTCTCCTCCAGGTGGGCGTGTCACTCCGAGTTTACAGTGAAGTGCAGGCTGTTTACCGTGGTGGGGCTGGGATTTGAATCCAGGTCCCTCTGCCTCCAAAATTCATCTCCAAAACCCGTGTTCCTCACTTGAGTCACAGGATGGGAACATCCAAGACAGTCAGGTGCGGGGTGGTGAGATGGGTGTCGGTGGAGGAGAGAAGTTTCCCTGACGGAAGTGAGAACGTCAAGAATTGAATTCAAGTTTGCGGGGAAAGTTGGTGTTCCTCACAGAAGGAACGGCAGGGACAAAGGCATGGAGTTGCTGAACTGTGTCGTGTTGAGTGTTTCTGGAAGGTAAAACGGAAGCAGCAGTACGTGGGAGATTAGGCTGGATTGAGAGGCCATAAATAGATCTTGCCTTTAACTTTTCATCAGGGTTTGTAAGTGGGGAGGGTCAGAAGCCAGTGAACAACCCAGGAACTCGCCGGTGGATGGAGGGTTGAAGGCAGTCTAGGTGCTCAGCGTCTGTCTCCTTGTGTCCCAATTCCTTCCATAACGGCTACAGCTTTCCCCATTCCGTGCTTTTGCGCCTGCTGTTCCCTCGGCTGGAAATGCCCCTCACCTGAAGACTTTCTGGATTTCTGGGTGGATTTCTGGATTCATCCTGTTGGAATTAATGTCCGTCTGTCTCTCTCTCTTTCTGCTCTCAATGCAGTTTTGTTTGTTTGTTTTGGGGTTTTTTTGGTTGTTTGTTGTTTGTTTTTGTTTTTTTTTTAACCTCTATTCTAACAGATTTCATGTTTTTAAACAAATGTTACAAGTAAAGCACTAGTTAATCTTCCTAACAATCTGGGTGGAAGTATTATTTCCACCATTTTACAGATGAGGAAATTGAGGCTTAAGGAGGTTAAGAGCCTTTTCTAAGAACACATAGCTGGTGAATGGAGAAGAGGGGATTCAAACCCAGTTCTGTCTGAGTGCAAAGCCCGTACTGCCTGAAGTTGTCACCAGTCATGGCTGTTGCTGGCGGCGGATTGTCAAGCCCTTAAGGACACTCGGGTCCGTGTCTTAGTACAGAACTGCCTGGATTCCCAAGCATGTCTGGCCCAGAGTCACACACATGGCTGGTGCTCATGAAAGATCCATAGAGCTAGGCTGAAGGTTCTGAGCCTCTCCTGGGCATATTGAAGGAATGGAAGGCAAGGGACCTCTCTAACCCATCTTGCCAAGAACACTGGTGAGTCATTAACTCAGCATGCTCCAGCCTCCTGCAGGCTGTCCTTGGCTAAGAAAGCAGACACCTCATGGTGTTCTCAAAGAACAGGGTGGGAATCTTGGGCATGGAGTGACCCAGACCAGTGATGGGGTGACCTCATACAATGGTTGGTTCATTCCAGCTTTAATTTCCAGGAATCAAACCTGTCTCTCTATGATGCCAGCCACAAACTCATCAAATGTCTGGAGGTGTTTTGAAGGGGGAACCGCAAGCCAGAACAAGGAGAAGCCAGCTTTTATTTATAAGGGGAGAGGTTGTTGATTACACCCTATAACCAGTTCTTCCATGCAGATTCACAGCAAACAGGGAGGCAGCATGTCCCCGCTTTCCCTGTGGGTACCTTTGTTCTAAATATAAGCATCCACGCCAGCTGCTCCTCCACCACAAGATGTGAACCCAAGCACATTTATGATGACTTTCAGTGTCCTCCCTGACAAGGGGGCTGTCCCCTGCCTCAGCATGACTCTGAGGTGGAAGGGCCCTAAATCAGTCTTTTACGAGGCTCAATTGCCTGTCTGTCACCAAGCAGCACACAGTGACGCTGACACAGGGATCATCAGAAGAATAACAACTATCTTTATTGAGCACCTACTATGTGCTGGTGCTCTACTAGGTGCTTTACATACCTTTTCTGTAGTCATCGTAACTCTTTTATAAAGTTAGTGTCATTGCTCCGTGCCATGCTGTGTATACTGACACTAAGCTATAGAGAGATCAGGGGCCTTGTCCTACAGCCAGGAAGTGGCATGACTAGAATTCAGCCTCAGGTCTTTGTGACCCTTAAACTCAGTCCCCTCCGCCATCATGCTTTCCTCCATATTGCTAGGTGCCAAAGACTTGAGTTCCATGCCAGCATTCCTATGAACGTGCCTATAACTTTGGATCAGTTGGATCTGGACACCAACATTTTTAGAAAACTAAGGAGGTTGAAGAAGATATCACTTGGGTCCCCTCAAGCTCTCTGTGTTTGAGAAGTTGTTGGCTAAAGTGCAATAGTGCCCCCGTGGCCAGGAATCCCAAGTCCCCTCCTTTGCTTGGATGGGCTGGCTCCCTTGGTCGTTGAGTGCTGGGGGAGGCTCCTTTGGCCATTCAGTGCAGAGTACCTCCTCTCCCCTTTTGGTGAGAAGCCTTTTAGAAGAAGCCCTGGGTGTGAGCCAGAAGGAGGTGGCCCTTCTATTGCATGGTTGGGAGAGTAGCATGATTCCTGTAACAAGCCCAGAAATCTCTGACAACTCAGTAGAACTTTGAATCAAGGCCTGATGAAAGGTCACAGCAGGAAGGGACCTCAGAGGTCATCTTGTCTAATTCCTTCCTTTTACAGATGGGGAAACTGAAGCCCAGAATGAATTAATGACCAAGCTGGGACTCAAGTACAGGTCCTATTTCTCTTTCATTTAATGTCTCAATATCAGAAATAAAAGATAGACTCCCTTTCTTTTTTTTTTTTTTTTTTTGGGAAACGGTTTTTTTTTTTTTTTTTTGAGACGGAGTCTCGCTGTGTCGCCAAGGCTGGAGTGCAGTGGCCGGATCTCGGCTCACTGCAAGCTCTGCCTCCCGGGTTCCCGCCATTCCCCTGCCTCAGCCTCCCGAGTAGCTGGGACTACAGGCGCCCGCCACCTCGCCCGGCTAGTTTTTTGTATTTTTTAGTAGAGACGGGGTTTCACCGTGTTA
>NW_012101865.1:1182015-1219185 GCF_000951045.1 Mandrillus leucophaeus | reverse complement strand
GGTCTTGATCTCCTGACCTCGTGATCCGCCCGTCTCGGCCTCCCAAAGTGCTGGGATTACAGGCGTGAGCCACCGCGCCCGGCCGATAGACTCCCTTTCTTGAAGGAGGGGAAGACAGACCTGAAAACAATGACAGTGGAAGTGTAAGGGTTATGCAGTCTCTTGATTTCCAGCCCAGTGCTTTTCCACTCATGCCTCCTGCCTCCCCAGGATGATATTTAGTAGGATTCTGGAACATCAATGTTACAGTGGCCTCTAAAGACCTGCTGGTCTTGGGATGGCAAATCTCTGGGCTGTGGGATGCTTCTTTCTCTTCCCTGATCATGGCAGACATCACAAGTGGCTCACCAAGGCCTCTTCGCATTGAGTCATGTGAGGCCTCAGTTTCTTTCACAGAACTCCAGCTAGGCACTACCAATCAATCAGAGTTGGCACATGAGATATACACTGCCTGCCATTTCTGATTAGCTCCACGTCTCCAACAATGCACACTGAGCTCTCACTGTGTGCCAGGCCCTGTCCTGAGTGCTGTGTTTTAGGTGCATCATCTCATTTATCCTGACAACCCTGACCTCAAAGTAGTTACTATCATGATTGCCATGTGCAGATGAGGAAACAGATCCCGGGGTTCCCAGCTCACTACCAGTGGAGCTAGGACTCTGCCCAGGTGCCACGTCCAGTCCTCTTCCAGACAACCTGGTGCTGTGCAGGCCTTGGCTGCGTCTAGAAACTATGCCTTCCCCACTAGACTGCCTTAGTGACATCTTCCCGTTTTTATCTTTCCCAAAGGAAAAACCCCATCCTGAACTTCTCTGCTCAGCCTTCGCCTCTGCCCCCGAAGCCGCCTCTCCCAGGTCCTGGTCAGTATGAGATCGTGGACTACTTAGGCCCCCGCAAGCATTTCATCTCGAGCGCGTCATTCGTGTCTAATACCAGCCGGTGGACAGCGGCGCCTGCTCAGCCAGGCCTGCCTGGCCCAGGTCAGAGGATTGTTTTAAATGATTATAAAACCCAAATCTTCTGGAATTGTCATTCTTGGGTCGTCACATGCCCCTGATTTATAGGTTGTTTCCCAAATAGGTGACAGGGATGAGAGTAGTTTGGAAGCGTTATCCGTTCACATTTTCACAGTACAAAAGTGTTTTGTTTTTTAAGGTGAAGGGGCTCTTAGAGATGGTCCAGGCCAGGGATTCGTACTGAGGACCATGAACATCTAAAAGGCTCAAAGATAGTCTTGAAGGGGTCTGTGACTCTGCAGTTGGCTGCAGACTTGGCACATATAGACATTATTTTCTGGGAAAGGAGGCCATAGCTTTTGTCAGTGTGTCACAAAAGTTCTTTTTCTTTGTCATTATTAATTTTTTTTACTTTTTTTTTTTTGAGATGGAGTCTCGCTCTGTCACCTACGCTGGAGTGCAGTAGTGCAGTCTTGGCTCACTGCAACTTCTACCTCCCAGGTTCAAGCAATGATCGTGCCTCAGCCTCCCGAGTAGCTGGAATTACAGGCACATGCCACCACACCCAGCTACTTTTTGTTCTTTTAGCAGAGACGGGTTCTCTATGTTGGCCAGGCTGGTCTCGAACTCCTGAGCTCAACTGATCAGCCCGCCTTGGCCTCCCAAAGTGCTGGGATTACAGGCGTGAGCCACTGTGCCCAGCCAGAAAAGTTCTTTTTCTTAAAAATATTTAAACTAGGCCGGGCGCGGTGGCTCACGCCTGTAATCCCAGCACTTTGGGAGGCCGAGGCGGGTGGATCACGAGGTCAGGAGATCGAGACTATCCTGGCTAACATGGTGAAACCCGTCTCTACTAAAAATACAAAAAACTAGCCGGGCGTGTTGGCGGGCGCCTGTAGTCTCAGCTACCTGGGAGGCTGAGGCGGGAGAATGGCGTGAACCCAGGAGGCGGAGTTTGCAGTGAGCCGAGATCACGCCACTGCACTCCAGCCTGGGAGCACAGCGAGACTCCGTCTCAAAAAAAAAAAAAAAAAAAAAAAAAAAAAAAATTTAAACTACTGGTCTAGTGTGGCCAGGTTATTTTACAGCTGAAGAAGCCCTGGAGAGCAGGTTGGCCACAGGTCCGTGGCGAATTCATGGCGGGCAGTGCCAGGCGTTTCCCCATTTGTGCCTTGTTTGTTAATGAAATTAACCAGGGATTGTCCAATGGAGCAGCACTTTTCAGCCATCTAGCGCCACACCCTTTTTACGGGCAAGCATAAGTAGGGATCCCCTGTTATATCTGGGATCTAGCTGGGAGCTAATATCATGAGGGACTCACTCCAATGGGCAGTCTCTGTGCTTCCTGACCTATTTGTAGCTCTCTATAGAGCACTTTTGCTATTACCACACCTTGACCATGGCCAAAGCACTGGGGACTGACATGTGTGGCAGGTGGCACAGGAGGACGAAGGCAGAGCTACGATGGCCGCCAGCTTGGTTACACTCAGCCTTTCCATGAGTGTTGACGATGCTCCTGTGCTCGGGAGCCAAGATGACCTAGGCCCTGGGTTTGTCCCCAGAGGCTGCAGTCAGGTAGGGAGACTCCTGCTCCATACTCACAGGTGAGACTAACATAAGGCAGACTGGGCAGGGAGAAAGTCACTCGCATAGCTTTGGCCTTGCAAATGTGGTGATAATCACACCAGCAAGGCTATAGAGGTTTGATCTGGGGCTCATCTGGTCAGTCAAGGAGAACTCAGCATTGCAAACATGCATATGCTGTATACAAGGGGTGAGCTCCAGAGAGGGCAGGGCATGGGTGGGGATCCTGGCTTGACCCTGCTCGGCCACATCCTCTAGAAGCATTGCCCGAATGACTTTTCCATGCCATTTGTGGTGCTAGGCACCTGGCACACAGAGACAGGCAGCTCCTGCTACTCTGATCACCCATGCCAAGGTGGGCTTCTGCGAGGGGTTTCCTGGGCACATGTATGTGTCGGCATCTGCCTGCTCAGCTTCCAGTAAACTCAGATATACCTGGACTGCCATGGGCTCCCCTCAGCAGCTTCCCAAGAATAGGAACAGAGAGGCCGCACACAGGACCCTCATTAACCAAGTCAGTATCAACATGAGAGTTTCCGGTCGCCTGGGGCTGTGATTCCCAAGCCCTGTTCATCTCCTAGAGAACCATGTCTGCAATTGTCATGGCTTCTGCTTTTATGGAAATCCCTGAACTAAATCAAAACAAGACCCCATGAAGCTAATACTTTGCTTCAAGAATATTGTTTTACTCAATTTCTTTTCGAATTTCATAGAAAATAGTTTTGTAAATTTTGTTCTGTTAAAGAAGTTGAAAAGAATTAAAGAAGGTAGGAAGCCAGAGTTTGACTCCTGCCTGGGCCCGTTAAGAGCCAAATAACCTCGGGCCAGTTCCTTCCACTCTGTCTCCCCTCGTGTAATATACAGGGGCTGGCACAGGGGTCCCCAGGCCTTTCCAGCTCTGAGGTAGAATGCCAGAGACTGCAGCAATGGGCCTTTTCTCTCTTAATGCCTCCTCCTCTCTCTCCCCTCGCAGCCACGTACAAGCCAGAGCTCCCGGGAAAGCAGTCCTTCCTCTACAACGAGGACAAGAAATGGATCCCGGTGCTGTAGGGATGTCACACAAGGTCGAGGAGAACCCCTGCCATCAGCCCGTCCCGCCCAGCTTCCCCAGGACATTCCTCAGGAGGAGACTGACCATGTGTGTGGCAGCTTACAACTTGGGGGCCAGCTCTACCACTCTGGCCTGGCTCTACCACTCTGGCCTGGTGTGCTAGCCGGACTGCTGCCATTGCCTTTGTCTTGAGCTGGAGACATTGCTCCCTGGAGACTGCACCCCAGCCCCACGGACTCCAGTGGGTTCCTGAGCAGAAGGGAGGAGTGGACAGAGCCCCTGGCTGCTTCCCCACGCACCCATCCAGGCTGGCTTCCGGCACGACTCCCTGCCACAGACTGAAGGGACTCCTGAGGTGCAGACTTCAAGGAGGAGCAGTCCACCCTGAAGGTGGCCAAGCCTGGAAGCCCCACCCTTCCCTGTGTCATTCCTTCATTCATTTACACATTCATTCATTCCCTCACTCCTGCCTTTCTCATTTGTCCCTTTCTGACCTCACTCACTCACTCACTCACGGTATATCTACTGGGCGAAAGCTACCTGCAGGCAGGTGATGCTTTTTCCACCAGTCCACAGCTTCCTTTCTAAAGTGACCACCTGTTTGGAAAAGCCTCTCTTTACTCCTTTTAGACCTTTTTCTTCTTTGGAGTGGGAGATCATCTTGGAATGGCAGTGGCCGGGCCCAGGGGCTGTGCTTTTCCCTGACTTCCTCTGCTGGCGGGACTGAATTTTCTCAAGGCTTACAGGCCCCTCCATGGAGTCCACATGGCCTGTCTAGGCCTGATAGCCCTTGTCTCTTTATGTGGAGGCAAAAAGAAATGTGCCCTGGTGGTTTTGGTGGAGGCTGCACAGGTGCACGGTGGGTGGGGAGCTGCCAGGTTCCTTCCCTCATCTCCCAGCAGACTTTGACTGACGCTGTAAGTCTCTCTGTGCATTCACCCTGCCAGATACTGAGAGGTTACAAAGGCTCCAAGGCCTGTACGTCTGTGGCCTCTCCAGAGAAGTGGTTCTCCGCCTTGACTGCACACTGTAACCACCTGGGGACTTTAAAAAGTACTGAGGCCTGGGGCCCATCCACAAATGCTGATTTAACTCCTCCAGGGTGGGGTCTGGGCAGTGGGGAGGCGGGGGGGTAAAAGCCACCCAGGTGATTCCAGTGACAGGTGAAGGTTGAGCAGTGACACCTTCCAGCTTCCTGACTGGCTCTGGGAGGGGAGCTGGGAAGGACAGGAGGTGGGAACTTTATACACACGGAGCACCTACGGCGTGGCTGCGGTTCCACACTCCTGTCATTTAACCTCCACGCATCACCTCATTCTGACATCACGGGGGCGTCACAGCCACAGTGAGGCCTGGCCTGGCAGAGCAACTCTGGGTGCCCCACTGGGTCCCTCCCACAGTGGCAGGCAAGCCTAATGGGAACCCGAGGCAAAAGGAAACATCAGTAATACGAATCCTGTCTTCAAAACTGTGATGTTTTGTTCACCATGCATTTTTTTTTTGCCTTAATTTAAAAAATATTGCATTAAACTTATTTATCTTGATTATTGAGCTTTTGGGCACTCCTTAATTTTTGTGCCTTAGGCTAGAGACTCACCTGCCCGTAGCCTTGACTCTAGGTAGGGGCTTGGGAATTAGGACCACAGACTCTGTCAGCGCTGGAAGGTTCTTATAGGCATCATGGTTTTCACACTTCTTTAAAAAAAAAGTTTTATTCAGACAAACGTTTACAAGAAATCCTATTTAAATGGGGAGAAGCAGAGCTGTGGTGATGGAGTTGGGGGGCGGATACACAGGGCCTGCTGCAGCCCCTTCCTCACTTTGTAGTGACCTTGGAGACCCACCAGTGAGTCCTGAGGCTCTGAAGATGATAATTACAAACAAACAACGGAGATCATGTCCTGCATTTCATACCAGAGAAACTGAGGGCTACAGGTAGCAGTGGCTGGAAAGTCTGCTCTCCCAAAGGAAGAAAGACGCACTTCAACTTGGCAGCTCAAAAAAGCTAAATGAGGCAATGAAGGAATTGAACTAAGAGACAAAAACTGGCCGTTCACGGTGGCTCATGCCTGTAATCCCAGCACTTTGGGAGGCCAAGGGGGGGCGGGGGGTGGATTACAAGGTCAGGAGTTCGAGACCAGCCTGGCCAATATGGTGAAACACCGTCTCTACTAAAAATACAAAAATTAGCCAAGCATGGTGGTGGGCACCTCTAGTCCCAGCT
Source organism: Mandrillus leucophaeus (assembly GCF_000951045.1). NCBI lineage: Eukaryota > Metazoa > Chordata > Mammalia > Primates > Cercopithecidae > Mandrillus > Mandrillus leucophaeus. The sequence continues at coordinate 1,213,370 of NW_012101865.1, read as the reverse complement.
ACTCGGGAAGCTGAGGCAGGAGAAATCGCTTGAACCCGGGAGGCGGAGGTTGCAGTGAGCGAAGATCACGCCACTGTACTCCAGCCTGGGTGATAGAGTGAGACTTCATCTCAAGGAAAAAAAAAAAAAAAGATAAATGAAAAGAAAGCAAGCCTGAATCTGTGATTTGTTCTCTAAGGAAAATAAAGGCCTTGACTTGTAGCATTTGTCAATTTCTGACTGTCACCATGGCTGATTTCAGTGTGCCAGCACGACCACACTGCTGCAGAGTTGGGACGAGACGCGTGCGATTGCTTCTGTGAGCTGTAGGAGCTGGCTCTGGGGAAAGTGGCTTGGCCTAGGGAATGGGGCAGAGCTGGCACAAGACTCAGGTCATGTGGCTCCCAGCCTTGGGTGCTGCCTGCTGGCCCCAGCTGTGAGGTCCTCTTCAAGCTCATTCTGCACCCTTCCCAGGACTTTCTCTTCAGAGTCAATGATCCTGAGGTTGTAACATTCCAAGACAAACATCTGGGCATCAGGAATCTGCTGCCTTCCAGAGGCGGCACCTCTGCTCCACTGGTGCCCTGCACGTCCCAGCATCCTTCAAGTCCAGGACAACCCGCTGTCAGCACAGAGCCAGAGCGAAGGGAGAAAGAGGAGCAAGACCCCGACCACTGTGGCCCTCTCTTCCCAACAGACTCTCCCAAAAAGAACGAGTGCAGCATGTGAAGTAATATGACGTAATACATAGGTAGATTTTTATTACTAAATACCACGTGAGTATACAAAATGCATCACTGAATAACAGCTAAAAAACAGCCCAAGAAATGTGAAATACACATTTTTTGAAATGATAAAAACATATCCATGAAAAATATAAAATGTTGCATATATGTACAATATATTTATATATATATATAACATAAATGAAAATCGTAAATAAGAAATGTATACAACAGTAAGTGGCAAGGCAGTAGTTTCACACAGCAGTCACTTTGTCCAGTCAATCGTTGGTGCTATTTACATCTTGCGTTGAGGAAGTCTGAGAAAGAGACTCCACTATAGTGTCTTTTAAAAGTCATTTGCACTGAAAATCAAGAGTTTTCAAGTTAACTGACCAAAGGGTGAGAAACCCTTTGTCTGAAGTTGAAGGAAGACGGAGAGTGGGGGTCGCACCAGCTGGCGTGATGCTGCGGGAGGGAGCGTGTGCCGCCACCATGTTAACGGGCAGCCTGCAGGAGCGCCACTGCAGACAAGGGTCTTGGGAGGAGGGAACAGTCTTCTGGGTAGGTGGTAACCACGGTGACATTGTTTTGGGCTACGGGGAGGCACTGGCAGGAAGTTCAGGGAGCAGATTCAAGCATGCCATGGGGGTTCAGGCCAGGGAATCCCCCAGGTCTCTCCCTGGCCCTGACGTCTATGGGTCTGTGACTCAAGGGCCTCTTCCCTCAGGGAAGGCATTCAAGTAACAGCGCTGAGGCATGTGGAGAGGTTGTGTGTGGCGTGGGGCCACGTCCCTGCTGGCCCCTTGCAGGTCGCGAGGGTTTGGATGCTCGAGAGGCCTTACAGCTCCTTAAGGATGATCTGAATTTTGCCATCCAGCTCCCCCATGTCCAGCAGGAAGGCGACGTGGTTGCTGTAATGCTGAATGATGTTGTTGTCCATGTTGACTAAGATGCTGGAAGGGAAGAGGGGATGTGGTTGGAACACAGCAGGCGCCCTGTTTTCAGGCCTTCTGAGAGACCAGGATGAGTGACGGGTCATACCCATTGGGTACCTGCCACATTTTAGGCACCTCACAAACTTTCCCTCTGATCCTCACAACAACCCCGCAAGGTCGGGGAGTCACAGTCTCCTTTACTGCACAACTGCCCAGTGGCCGAGCCACAACTCAACCCAGGCCTGCTGGCCCCCACGATCACAGCTATTGCGCCGGATTGCCTCTGTCCTGGTGCACCCGAGGATGGACACTCAAGCAACTAGTATGTAGATCTGGGGGGGATGCAGTGCTCCCTTAGTCACCATATTGAGGACTCAGACATGAAGTGAGTTCAAGTCCAGGAGGGGTGGTGGTTTGGGTTCAACAAGAGGCCTGGATGTGTCACTCAGCCATGCCTGCCTGAGCCTGAGGCAGCTGCCACACAAGCCCCTCCCAGTTCCATTCCCAGGAAGCTGAAATCTCAGGAGGATTGTCCAATAGACTTGAGGGGCTAGGCCCACTCTCTCCCCATATTCTCCAGGGAAGGACCTGGGTCAACCTGAGAGAGACAGAACCTTCATGGCTGTGGGCCCCTGCAGGGAGTCAGAGCCATTGTTTATGCCAAAGAGCAGCCCTCTAGGAGCTGCTCCTGATGAAGGACCCACCAAGATGTGACTTGAGCTGATCACATCAATCTTCTCTTTGCCCCTTCCCTGCTGTCTTCTGAGCATGTAATGGAGTTGGCTATATCCACCCACACATTCACCATCCACCATCCATTCACATATAGCCCCCATCCATCATCCACCCACCCAACCACAGCCCCACCCACCATCTACCCACCCATACACACCTCCATCTACCATGCACCCACCCACTCACATCCCCATCTACCCTCTACTACGCACCCATCCACCCACTCATGCACCATCTCCCCACACAGTCACCCATCCACCATCCTCCATCCACCTGCCCACCTGGCCTTCATCTTCCCATTCACCCCTATATTCACTGAGGCCTTTCCATGTGCAGGGCCTTGCTCAAAAACAAGGACCATAGGGAGATGAATTAGACCTAGTTCCTGCCTTCCAGGAGTTTTGAATCTAGTAGGGACTGGGAGGATGAATCCTTATATTACCCCAGTTCATAGATGGGGAAGCTGAGGTTCAAAGAAACAGTTATTTGTCTAAGGTCACACATTTCCTAGATGGCAGGGCTGGGATTTGAACCTCTGTCTCTTTCTACTGTATCATTTTTAGAAGGAAACAAAGCCCTATAAGTACAAGTTCGGAAGCAGTGGATAGAAGGAGGGCAAAATCCAGGGCTATGGGAGAGTTCTTTGAAGTGGCGCAGGAGCGGCAGGCACGAGGACCCCCCGACCCGAAGGCATGGCCCACATCCAGTTTTCTCTCCCTGCCACTTTCAGGAAGGAGATCCAGGCTTGTGCTCTCAGTGGTTTGAGTGCTGACTGCCAGTGTGTAATCACAGGCTCCCCTTTCTTGGGTCCTGCCTGGAGTTCCTTCATTTCACAGAGGGCTCTTTGTCTGGGCACTGGAGGTCGGAAACAGACCAGGGGAGACCAGAACTGGGCAGAGGGGAGGGCGCTTTGTCAAAATCAGGGTGCTTTTGTTTGCCATTTATTGGGTGCTTCTAGCTGCCAGGCACTGTGAAGTACCTGATGTGCACCAGCTGGAAGGCTGGATCCCTCCCACTCCCCAGCAGGGCCTTCCAGCACGCTGAACTCACACCTGCCAAGCTCACACCTGCTCACACCTGCACAAGAGGGTTTCCAGATGGGCTCACAGACCCCTCCTCTCATAAGTCAGTGACAACAGGCCCCTGAGAGGCAGAACCACTGTCACCAAATGTCGGCCTCTTATTATTTTCCACCTTCTAGCTGTCTTCAGTCCTGGGTCACATTAAACCCCTGGCCAGCTGCCAGCAAAAACAATGTATTTGTTCATCTTTCCAGCACTTTGTGGTGCCTGTAAAGCTGATTCTATCCACCTTCGTCCAGAGGACTTTCGGGAGGGTTTCATGAAAATAAACCAGGCCTTTGATCAGAATTTCCTGTTTCTCACATGAGGACTTGGAGGCAGGCAGAAGATGAGCCTGGACTCTCCTAAGAGGTATTTTGGGGAACACTGTCATTCAGACATTTCAGACAGTCCTGGGGCTGAGGTTTTCATGGCCGTGGGGGTGTGTGGGGTGCCTCTGAAGGCTGCTGAGTGATGCCCTGGGCTATGGGGCTGGACAAATAAACTGAGCAGTCTGGCTGCATCCTTTATTTGCACATTGCTTAGCGGTTAGAGGTACAAGCAGGAGGCAGGATAACACAGTGGATGACTGTACAGGCTTTAGAAATCGGGGATGCTTCTGCCAGTTCCTAACTCATGACCTTGTAACTACTGCAGACCTCAGTTTCCCCATACATACAAACGGAGATAATCATACCCAGCTCAAAGGGTCCGTGAGTGGTGCTCGGGAGGGATGCAGCCCAGTGCCTGGTGTGGAGGAAGTGCCCCATGAATGGGAGGTTTTAGAATTATGATTTCAATAGCTGGCTGGGGCTTAAGGGGAAGCCTCTGGCAACTCAGTCAGTGGGGCTGGGGAACATCCTTTAGGCACGCCCCACCCTCCCACCCCCCCACGCAATCACACAGCCTGGCCTGGAGTGGGATTGGTAAGGGAGGCCTGCCACAGGTGGGGCTGGAGCCAGGGGGCGTGGGCACCGGTGCTGAAGGGAGAGTGCGGCTGGGCTTGTCTGGGCAAAGCAGAGCCTGCCCTTCGCCATGAAGTGGATTTCACTCTACAGAGCATGTGAGACTCAGTTGGAAACCGAAACTTGGAAAAAAAGACACACAAAACACTAGACATGTATGCGACTAAAAACAAAAAAAAACCCTTCCCAGGGGCTGCAGGGATGGACACCTTGCCCCACGCTCAGCCTTCTGTGGAAGGCTAGGTAGGAACCAAGGAGGAGGAAGGAAGGCAGGGCTGGGCCTGTGAGGAAGGCGGCCAGGCCTCTAGGCCTGATGAGATGGGGACTCAGCTTGAGTATAAAACCTGCCTCACTTTGCAGAGTCTTCTAAAAAGGAAGATCCACATGCAATAGCCACAGGGCAAGCGGCTGAGCACCTCCAAGGGGCTACTAGCAAATGTCGCTGGAGTTAGACTGTCCACAGCAAGAGGATCAGATTGGAGCTATGCGCAGAGGGGCTGGGAGTGCATTTCCTAGGGCTCTGGTTCCGGGGTCTCTGGGCTGGCAATAGCAGTGACAATTTCTCACTGTCTGGGGGCCCTATGCCAGGCTGGTGAAGTCACCTACTCAGGAAGGGCTGCAGAGGCCAGGCTCACTGACTCTGACCAGGGGACAGATGTCTGGAGGACAGTTACCATGTGACCCTACCTCTCTTTCCCAAGGGATCTTCTGAGCAGACAACAAAGGTACTGCGGTCCTCAGGAGCCCACGGTAGGCAGCCAGGCGCTGCCTGCCCCTAGAGGGTACAGCTTTACTCTTGGCCTAGTCTGGCTAGCAAAGGTGGAGGAGGCCTGTGGAGCATCCCTGGCTGGATTCCCTCAAAATGACTCCCAATCACAATTCCTTTTCCAGACTCATCGCCAGCCACTCCCTTCCTGCCTACGGCTCTGTTAGTAGCAACTTTGTTGGGCCTGCCTGCCTCATGCCTTTGATCCACTTCTCCTGCCCCTGAACACTGCTTATTACCTCTGAGCCTCAGTTTCCTTATCTGTCAAATAAGGACTCTTAGTGTGGCTGTGAGGGTTAAGTGGGGTGTGTTCAGCCTAGTGTCTGACACAGTGAGTGGTCAAGTGGATGGTGGTCACTATAATCATTATAATCAAATGGCTTGATTTCCCAGTGGCCTTGAACCTGGGTCTTCTGACACGTGACCCTCCACTTCTCTCTCCACCCCACTCAGCAGATCATATGTGAAGACCCTTCCACTTGTCTCCCACTCCCATCCTTCCCAATTGTGACCCATGTCTTGTCTCTGCAGATGGAGAGGTGACCAGTGGCCCTGGCCTGGCTGGGGGGCTGTCCACCCCCACTCCACAGCCCCTCAGCCCCTTCACAAAGGCCAAGTACAAACATTGCTCAGCACTGAGCAACCAGCTGGGGGAGGGTGAACTAGGCACTCACCCTCGCTTGCATTTCTTGTAGACTTTGTAAATGTTCTCTTCAGGGAACCCATACTTCTCAGAGATCTGGAAGGAAAAGATAGGTGATTCATTGCCTGCTGCCCACGCTAGATTTAGACAAGTCTTTTATGCCATCACTTTTTTTACTTCCTGATTACAAAAGTAAAATATATGCATATTGTGGACAAATATGAAGAAGAAAATTACAACCATCTATAATCCTGTTTCTCAGAGACAGACACTGAGTATGTGTCTTCCCATCTTTTCTTCATGTGTACGATTATGTGTATAAATGTTTCTAGGCTCCACCTGGTTTTATATATCTTTTTACTTATCATCCTATTACAAGCCTTCCTATATCACAACAAACAGTTGTCAAGCAGCATTTTTAGTGGCTGAAAAATATCCTGAAGAGCATCTATCACTGCCCTGAACTGGTCCATCAGACACTGAAACTGTCCTAGTGCTGCGGGTGCACCCAGGTACCAGCTGGCCGGCCTCGTGCAAGCTACCTGTGGACACAGAAACAGTGCCCACCTCAGAGGGTTGCTGGAAGAATGAAGTGGATTGATCCACATTAAACACTTAGGACAGCTCCTGGCGCGTACTGAGACCTGAATAAGTGGTCAGTGTCGTTTTTTTAAGAAGCAGAGCAATGAGGATGCTTCTTGCCCTGCTGTGACAGGGGAAAGCCCAGACATCTGCCCCGTCTAGGCCGGAATTATTAACCCCATTTGATGGGCGAGCATGCGGAGCTCAAACAGGATAAGCCACGCACCCAAGGCCTAGACCCCAGGTTAACTGACTCCATCACATTTGAAAATGTTGGAACTTAGTTCCCTGCATGAGGACACTATGGGTCAGAGGCTTGTTGAGTGACCTGCCTGAGATGACAGAGCCAGCGTCAGCCTGTCTCCCCAGAGCTTCTGAAGATTCCTCTGGGGCAGGCAGATCCAGTCTGGTCCCAGCTGAGCCACCTGAACATGCAGAACATTGGACAGGTCACTCTTACTTCTCTGCGCCTCGGTTTCCTCACTTGTAAAATGGGCATAGTAATAGGATGTACACACAGGGTAGTTCTGCACATGAACTGAGACAAGTACGTAAAGGGCTCAGCCCAGTGCCTGTGCCAGGGTAACAGCTCTGTAAGACATCGGTGTGGATTAGTACCAGCTGCCTAGAAGCTGCAGCAAACCTCAGGTCCTGGGTTTCAGGTAGAGGTCATCCTCTCTGGCATTTTAGAAAAAGGATCGGGTTCAACTTCTCAGTTATTCTCTGCCCTAACAGAGATTCCTCCTGGCAAGAAAAGTTCTTAGACTACTATTTCTTTTCATGATGATGTGACTGAAAGCTACCAGGAAGAAGATCTCAAGTCAGTCTGAGGAAGAACTCAGGAACTGTCTCACCCCAAATTGGACAAATTGGACAAAGACACCATGGCTGCCCCCCAGGTAGTGAACTCTCCATTCCTAGAAGTACACAGGTCAGAAGTGGGCACCAGCTTGGAAGCGCTGCTGGAGAGAGGGAGCGCAGGCACTAGATGGGGAGCTGACCCTTTAAGTTATTGTCCAAAGCCTCTGAGTCCATATTTAGGTGACATTAATGGTCTTTGTGAGCCCAACTTCCTGGGGCTGATGCCAAGCAGGGCTGACGATGTGTAAAGAGCACGCAGCCGAGCAGTGTGAGGAGAGCCTGGGCTGGCATCCCGGCTCTGTCACCTGGAACTGAGGAACCCTGGCAAGTCACCCGACCTCTCGGAGGCTGTATCCTCAGGAAATGAGGAGATATGAATAGTACCCACTTTTCAGGGTTGTTAAGGGCACATGATGAACCAGCACAGGTGGCATGTCTGACCAACTGCCTGGCACATAGTGGGCCTTCAATAAAGGTCAGCTAGTGTTACTATTTGATGCCATTTTCACTCTGCCAGCCTGAAATCTTGACACCATCTGGCTTTTCTGAGTGGTTCTACCTTCAGGCACAGCTGGCCCTGGTGGAGGCTGTTTGCTGAGTTTTTGGTGGAGCCACAAAGCTGGCTATGGGTTTTACTCAGGACTGGGCTGTTTTGCCCGCTCTCTGGTGGTTTAGGGGGCTGGGGAAGGTCTCCTTGCACAGACATTGCCTTCGGCCACCCCAGCCAGTGGCCCCCAGCCAGCCACAAGCAGGCGGAATGAGGCCCCCTGGGAAAGAAAGAGAGTGTCTCTGGGGCCTGGCCTTTTTGGGTTCCATTCCCATTAAAACAGAAACAGGTTTACAAAGCCAACAAAAAACCCTGGCCTGTCAGACAGCAGCCATCAGATTAAGGAGGATTTATGGTGTGTGCGATTCCCAGGGTGCAGTCAGGGTTCTGACTGGGAGATAACATCGCGGAGGCACACCCCCACCGGCAGGGCCCCTCAGGCCCCCTGAACAGGGTGGGACGGGTAGGCCACTGGCAAGCCAAGGTTCCCTCCTGTGGGAAATCAGAACTGCATGGTGAGGAGTGGGGACAGGAGCCTAGAGGGGGTCTGCCATGGTGGGCGGGGTCCACAGGCAGCTTACCGCATTCCTCAGCCCCTTCAGGTCTGGGGTCTTCAACATGAGGGCGTCAAACACCTCCTCAGTCTCCCTCCGCACATACAACAGAACTGAAAAGAAAGGGGCAGCTTGAGGAGTGCGAGGAAGAGAATGTGAACAGGATCATGTCAGGGGCTGCGGAATCTGAAAACGTGACTTGAAGACTGACTTCTGCTGAGGGGCTGTGCCCAGCTGGGACGCCCTTCAGCCAGCTCTGCAGATTCCCATGTATCTTCTTAAGCTGTGCTGATGTGAGGGTGTCTGAAGCCCTGCTCTACGACCTGCCAGCCAGGTGACCTTGCAAACGTGATGTTAACATCACGGAGTCTCATTGTATTTGTTTATAAAATGGAGGCTCTGTCCGCTGTTTCGTAGAGCCATTGTGGGAATTGATGGCGGTGTCTGGAAACACGAGCTGCCGCGCATAGCTCGATTCACGGCTGCTGGAAGCTTTTGAGCTTAGCTGCCAGTTGGTTGCTTTCTAACGGTCAGCTACAGCCCCCAGAGGTTTGGGCTTGTTCCCCACCCCGAGAAGTCACAGATTTACAGGGTCAAAGCCAGAAAGCCAGACATCAAAACCCCACCCTTCTCCCACTCCCCATTAGAAAAAGTGGGGGAGGGGGACCCGCCCAGCATACTGAGCCTGTTGACTATGCCAGCTGCCCAGGGTGCCCACGTCCACACGAGTTCAGGAGACAGAAGCCACCAGTCCTGTGGTGGTCTCTCCAAGAGGCCTGAGGTGCCTTCCTTACCCCCACCCCCAAGTCTTGACCTAAACCTAGCTCCAAGGGGTAAGGCAGCTCCTCGTGCCCTCTCCAGGACGCCATGAAGGAGGGGGAAGCTGGGGTGGGCTCGGTGAGTAAATGTGGAGGGCGGGCGGTCACCTCTCTGAAGGTCATCTTCCTTGGCCTGCTTGGAGGGCAGAGGCTCAAACTCCTCAGCGAAGGGCGAGCAGGTACGCTTCAGAGGCAGCCTGTGGGGATGGTAGTTGGGGAGCTTGTGAGGAACTCGGGGGCCCCTAGAGGCTGAAAGACCCTGCTGGGCCTCCAGGGGCCCTAGAAATGGGGAAGAAAACACAAGGGTGGACACAAAGCAGAGGGACAGTGGGGATAAAGCAGCAAGTCTGGAGTTGGACTGCCTGGGTTCAAATCCCAGCCCTGCCACGCACTAGCTGTGTGACCTGGGTGCATCTATAAAATGGGGTGATGAGAAAGCAATGATAGCAATACTTCATAGAGTGGTGTGAGGCCACAGGAGACCATGCACACTGCTCTTAGAACACTGCGATGCACAGTAGGGCCTCAATAAATGTGGACTCATCGTCATCATCATCGTTCCTTTTTAAAAGAATTCAGGTCAGATGTGAGGCAGTGGGGATGGAAGGACTGTGGGCTTTGGAATAAGACAGACTTGGGTGCCAGTCCTGCTGCTGTGACTTAACAGCTGTGTGACTAGAAGGCACTTCACTTCTCTGAGCCTCAGTTTCCTCATCCATAAAGTAGGGCAATAACCCTGCTTGCCTAACTCTTAGGCTGTTGTGAGGTGACAGGTGACACAATTTGGGGTGAAAGCACCATCTGAAAAGTACATTTTGTTCATAGGGAAGAAACTGATCATAACAACAAATGATCTTCATAAAGCGCTTTCCCACTTACGAAGATTCCATATCCACGCCACCCTCCTCACCCTCTCAAGGCTGTTTTCCTCATCTGACAAATGTGTAGGCTGAGGCTCAGAGAGGGGAAGGGACTGCTCAGGGCACTAAGTTTGTGGCTGACAGAAAGAAGGACACGAAGGCCCTTCCTAGGCCCCAGCTAGGCCCCCCAGTGGGTGTGTGTTGGGGAAGGAGATGGAGGGTTTTCATCCCCTAAGCCTCCAGCACAGCTTCCCTCTTCTCTCTGAATCTGCACCGCCACAGACTCTTTTCCTTTCCCTTTTTTACAAGCGGGTGTCTCGCCAGAGATTCGCCAACTTTTCACATAAAACAAACCCATAAAAACCCAGGCAGTTTCAGTGAGAAAGGAGCATGGATCTAGCTTGGGAGCTGGGGTAGGAAGCCTGTGGCTTCCTCCTCTGGCCCCACGCCCTAGCTTACAAGGAACAGGGAGAAAAGTAGGCTAGGGGCAATGGGCATGGTACAGAGGGCACAGGTGTGGAGGGGGCACAGGTGTGGAGGGGGCACAGGTGTGGAGGGGGCCCCGGTGTGGAGGGGGCACAGGTGTGGAGGGGACACAGGTGTGGAGGGGGCACCGGTGTGGAGGGGGCACCGGTGTGGAGGGGACACCGGTGTGGAGGGGGCACCGGTGTGGAGGGGACACCGGTGTGGAGGGGGCACCGGTGTGGAGGGGGCACAGGTGTGGAGGGGGCACCGGTGTGGAGGGGGCACAGGTGTGGAGGGGGCACAGGTGTGGAGGGGGCACCGGTGTGGAGGGGGCACAGGTGTGGAGGGAGGCGTGTGGTTGCTGCTCTCCATACCTGTTGGAGCTGCTGGGTCCTGCCGAGGGGGCTGCCTGCAATGAAGCGAAAAAGACATTTTCCATCACACACAGAAGATGAGAGGGGCCCCTGGCTGCTGGAGGCTCTCTGGGAGGAATATTTTTGGTGGGAGGTGGGGAGAATACTGTTACAATGCCTTTCTAGCCCATTCTGCTCAGACAAGTGCCCTTAGGTGACCTGAGATGTTGAGTGGAAAGGAATCACCCAGCCCAAGCTGGACGGGTCAGGGACTCAATGAACACACAGGAGGTGCTAAAGCCGTGTTGTCAGAGCAGAGCCGCCCTGAGCCCCACCTGGGCCCCAGCATGCCCAGAAGGGCCGGGAATTGCAGATGGTCCTGTGGCCAGTATCTAGGCAGTTGGAGCTGAGGGCCAAGGGGGCGATGGGAAGAGGGGGTTTTTTTTGTTTTTTGTTTTTTGTTTTTTTTGCTGGAGGGAAGTCTCCCAGACTGGAGCGCAGTCCCACCATCACAGCTCGCTGCAGCCTCGACCTCCTGGGCTGAAGCAATCCTGCCGCCTCAGCCTCCCAAGTAGCTGGGATTACAGGTGTGTGCCACTAAGCCTGGCCACAGGCCCTCTTCTTGGACCCTACAGTGTACCTGGCACTGTCGGTCTGGGGCAGGCATTACCCAGTCTTGTGAGGTAAGAAGCCGAGGCCTAGAGAGAGCAGAGAGCCTCTAGAGATGACACACACGGCAGGAGGAGGAGTCGGGGTTCAAACTCAGGCTCTCTGTTGGCTGTTGCCCTGGGCTTCCCCTCTCCCAGGCTCACAGGTGTGGAGACTGGCCTGCCCTCATCCCCCACAGGTTGACTGTCAACCTAGCCACAGGGGCCTTCACCCTGAGTGGTCATCTCCTTACTTAGGGCCTCTAGTTGGTGAGAGAGTGAGGAGAGTCAAGAGAGAACAGGTTCACACAGCCGCCTGTGCTGTGGCGCCACAGTGCTGCTCCCAAGGCGGCAGAGAGAGGAGGGACACAGGCAGTGCTCTGCGCCTGTGCCAAGCTCTGTCAGCACTGGCTGCTCTTCTCAGCGCCACTGTCTACCTCACTGTCCTAAGTCAATACACTAGACATGCCTTGTACACCGAGGTCCATTTGTATAAATATTCCTGAGGAAACAGTGCGGAGCTGTACCCCTAAAGGAAGGAAGTGCTCAGACTCTCCAGAGGAAGGGCACTGGGAGACAGGCTCTGGGGTCTTGACCCTGCCACTGAATTGCTGTGGGACCGTGCCTGGAAAAGGGGGTAGGTGCAGTCTCTCGGAGGACAGCTGTCACAGGGAACCCAGCCCACTCCTGGCTGCCAGGCACTCAGTCCCGGCTGCTTGAGAGGTGGAGCAGCTAGTGGGGAAAGGTGTGGATTCTGAACAGGTGCCTCAATCCAGATCCTGGCTCTGCCACTCACTAGCTATGCAATCTCAGGAGGTTTCTTAACTTCTCTGTGCCTCCATTTCTACCCCACGGATCCAGGGAGACATTATTATTGACTTCACAGGGCTGTAGAGAAGGGTAAGGAAGGTGATGCCTGGGAAGCGCTCAGAGCCACACCTGGCACACGGTGAGCACCCCAAGTGCTGCCATGAGAATTCCATGTGGCTGCAGTCAAATTTGGGGTCAGATATCAGAAGCCTCCTCTTTGTATGCCCTAACCATGAACATTTTAATGGTTACGATATCTGTTTCTTCATAACATTCTTCTCTTCAGTTCAATAGGTCACTGAAGCTATAGGACCATAAATACATGTTTAAACCCCTGTGATTCAATAAAGGTCTTGAAACTGGCCGAGTGGCAGGCTGCTCCCCACTGGTCTGCACTAAGGCAGGCCCCACCCAGGAGCCAGAACCCTCTCTCGGCCCCTCCCGGAGACCCCAGCCCTGGCCTCACCCCTCCAGAACGCTGCAGGCTGGAGAAGTGCACGTTGGGGATGAACAGCACAGGTGGCGTCTCCAGGTCGGTCTCTGGCCGAAGGTACGTCGTCTCATTGCCCCTGAAGCCTGACAGCAGGCAGCCCTTGACGCCTGATGGGAGAAGGAAGCCCATGTGCCCCCAGGTCCTTCCACTCAGGTCCCTCCCACCTCTGGTCTCCTTCTCCCCTTCACGCCAGACCAACCCACCCAGGCCCTGGATCCCCACTGACCACTGTTACTGGAGTCAGGGCACTTGACCTTCCTCCGGAACTGCTTCCGCTCGTCATCGCGCATCTTCCTCTCAGCTCCCTGCAGGGGAGAAGGAGAGAGGGTCACCAAGGGCCTGGGAGGGGCTAGCTACTTTCACAGCTGCTGCCTTGCATCTTAAATATGGGCCAGGCTTCTGGTCCTTCTTTTTTCCAGAACAAGACCAGGAAATGGGAAGGTACCAGCACTTACCTGGCCCAGCCTGGCCAGTGGGGCCTGGCCCTGCTTGCCTGAGGTCAGTAGAGACCATGAGAGAGGCAGACAGACAGAAGACAGAAAAGAAGAAACTCAGAGAGACAGAGAGATGGAGGAGTGGGGGTGGAGGAGGAGACAGAGAAGGAGGAGGAGAAGGGATAGAAAAACAGAGACAGACAACCCAGAGAGGCTAGGAGGATGCACGGGTCAGGGCTTGGCCCTTCTACCTCCCCGGGACCCAGCAGAGGGTCTGCCCGGTCCAGTCACCTTGTCACAGAAGATCTTGATCTGGCAGACAGCACGGTGTACCAGGCGCTCAGTGCCCGAGCCACAGTCATAGGTATCAATCTGCAGGTTCAGGGGGACACCCTTCACCCCCTTTTGTGAGGAAAAGTCTGTGCTCAGACAGTTTACGCCGATAAACACCTGGAGACAGAGGGGGCCGCTGGGTAAGTGGCCTGCCCAGGTGGCCAGCCCCACCGTCCCACAGTGATCCTGTTTTTCTAGCGTTCTGTGTGCCTGCTGCTCACCCTTACGTCTCACTGGGCCCCTAGAAGGCAAACATCAGCACTCCTCTTTCACGGATGGGGAGCTGATGCTCGGCGGGGGGCAACTTTCCCGCGGTGACACGGGCAGTGTGTGGTGCAGCAGGGGTTTGAGCCCAGACTCACAGCCCAGGCCCTTCACCTCTGTTGGTCCAGTTTCTGCTAGACTGCCAAGGGCAGCCCAAGGGGTGGAGACTGGGGGGGATGTCAAGAGTCCTGCAGGAGCTTAAGATCCAGAGCCTCATTTTTCTGCAACTCAGGACAAGGAGGTGGAAAAGGGCTGAGTCCCCTGTCCCCAGCACAGGGACACCACTTTCCTGCTGGTCCAGAGACACAGCCCCTCTCCACCCCAGCCACCCACTCCAGCCACAGCAGGACCCTCTAGTGAGAGGTTCTGCCCGCTGATTTGATCCCACCCCACACACAGCAAGGGAGCGTCCTAGTCACCCCATCTTACAGTCGGGGAACTAGAAGCTCTGCGCAGGGCCATAATTGCTGCTGTTCCCCCAGGGAGTCAGGCGTGAGGCATCACAAAGTGAGCCGGGCGGTGGGGCCGCCCACACCTGCCGCAGGAAGCTGGGCTCTGCCGCTCACTAGCTATGTGTGGCTTCAGACAAATCCTTTCACCTCACTGAGCCTCAGTTTCCTTGTCTGCAGAATGAGGATAATGAAACCTATCTTGTGAGGCTGTCGGGGGATGTATGCTTGATATGTTGTGACTATTGCCATGAGAGGGACAGCTGGAAGTCTCATCCCAAAGCCTATGCCCAATTGATGGTCGCCTGGGGTCGGTCTCAGCTGGGCAAACCCTGGCAAGATCACCTGGTGATTGTCCTTCTCCGGGGCTCCATGGGAACCCCGGCCCCTGCACCGCAGGCTGTTCCCTGGTCTTTGGAACATTTCCTTTGGAAATGACCCTGACCCAAACAGGATGTAGGGGGTGTGTCTGAGCAGACCCCCTTCTTTCCCTGGCTGTGCGGCCCAGGCCCCCAGGCACATGCCAGACATACCTCCCCCTCAGCCAGCTCTGCCCTCATGCAGCCCCCGCCCAGCTCGCACCTGAGAAAGACCCAAGCCTGGGGGCTTAAGAGGCTGTGAGAAAATCCCCACCGAAACCCATTTCTCCCTTCCCATGAAACTCCCCACCTCCCTGAACCCGAGGCCCCAGCTTCTCCTCCAGTCGGTGCCTGTCTGAATAATAATAATCCCTGCCTTTGTGCTCCCTTTGTGTTTTCTGAGCTCCTGCACCTCCATCTTCTCCAGGCAGCTTGGCCATCCCTGGAGGCAGGCAGAGAGGCAGGAGTTAGCTCCCCAGCCTCTCCAGGCCAGAAATGCCCCTGAGATGAGCTGGACCTGACCCTGGTGAGTGAGGTAAGCCTGGTCCAGGGAGAGAAGGGACAGGCCAAAGGTACTCAGCTCCCGACTCCCACACTAGTGCCTCTCCACCAGGCCGGCTCTCTAAACAGCAAACTAAGACACAGCGAGGCCCATGAGCACACGGCAAGCCCCCGCCTGGGCTCAAGCACTAAAGCTGGAAGGATCTTAACAGCTTAACTAGTGGCATGAAAACATCACCAGAGGCTCCATCTCTCAGGCCTCTCCGGTTTGTAGACATGCATGATCTTGTGGGGTCTGCACGCCAATCCTAGCAGACAGATTACTGTTCTCATTTTTATGAGCTCAGAGAAGTGAGATAACTGGGATTTAAGCCCTCATTCACCGGACTCCTTCGCATTTCTCCTGCCTGTGACATTCTGCACTGGCCAAGAAGTCAGGAAACCTGGGTGCCCCCAGTGGCTTGCTGTGTGACCATGCAGAAGGCTCAGTTTTCCCATCTAGCAAATGGGTGGACTGGAGTAATATCAACAGCTGCCACTTTTGGGCCAGGTGTATGCTCTACCTGTTACTTATCTCACCTGCTCCTCACTACAACCTACCAGTTGGTGCTATGATGCCACTCCTATTTTATAGGCAAAACAACCGGGGCTCAGAGGGACTAAGGCACTGGCCCAAAGTCACACTTTGGACCAACAGATGGAAAGGTGGGATGCAGACCCAGCCTGCCTGGCTCCAAAGCCTGAGCTTCCACACCACACTACGTCCTGCCTCCTCCATGGGTACACTCGTCAGAGCAAATGCCACTCTCCTAGGTGCAAGAAAGCCTCTCCCCCAGAATAGGGACTTCCAGGCAGCCCAGTCCCATCCCAGCCACTGCCCTCAGCACTGACCTTGGCCTCTTCATTCACGTTCCACACAAAGGACAGTGCATTGTAGGCCACCTCCTCGATGTGCTCCACAGTGTTGAAGTTTTCTTTGCAGTCAGCTGAAACCACAGGAGACCAGAAGCAGAATCAGGAAGGAAGGGATCTGGGGCCACTTGACTGGGCCTGACTCTTGGCAGGGGCATACATCCTCTCCCCCAAGAACCACACTTCAATCCAGGGAGGAGAAGGGATTCCTGTGCCCTGGATTACAGATGGGAAAACAGATCCAGCCTGAGAAGCAGATCTGCCCCAAGCCCCAGGCTTTGCCAAATACACTCATCATATTGGGGGTGGAGGTTGTACTTTTCACCATGGCTGTGATTTGAGAGTTCTCCCAGATGAAGCGGCAGCAGCAGTATGGTAACAACAGTAATAGGGGTAGTAAGAGCAATAGCAAAAGTAGTAGGATTAGCAAGTACCATTCCTTCAGCACTTACAACATGCTAAGCCCTTAGTTCATCCTCACAACTATGCTTTGAATATTCAGTTTATATATGAGGAAAACGAAGCTCAGAGAGGTTTGGTTACTTGGCTAAGGTCACTCAGCTAATAATAGGCAGAGTAGGGGCTGGAGCTCCGATCTGTCTGGCTCCTGAACCCATGCTCCTTACTACTCTGCTGTCCAGCCTCTCGGACAAATCGTTAAACAGTCCCCTGTGTGTATCGTGTTCCCCAGTGCACACAGCTCCAAAGCAGAAATCAGCACTGTAAGCAGGCAAGGCAGCTGGCCTCAGCCCGTTTGAGAGGTGAACAGACTGAGGCTCAGGAAGGTGAGGTGACACAGGTCACACAGCCAGGAAGGGAGGAAGGGAGCCAGAAGCTGAAGACTTGAGGGCGGGCTGTGCCTCCCACTTGTTTCAGGGCTAGGGATGGGGACCAGGTGGCACCCACAGAGAGCCTTTCCTCTGCCCAGCTCCCAAAAGCCGAACATCCTGTGCTGTGCCTCAGGCCTTCGGAACCACCTGCTGCCTGCACCTTATCTTGTCCCTTTGTGTCTTCATCAGCCTCCTGATGGGGACAAACAGGCCAGCATCTCAGGGGCCTATTTATTTCACACTGCTAGGGTCCCCAGGGCCCTGTTTATCCCAAAGCAATACAGAAGAGAGGCCACGACTTCTCGTCAACAGATGCAAATCCTTGCAAACCCCACAGTGTTTGACCTGGAGACAGAGGTCAGAGCCGGGTAGGGAAACAGGGGTGAGCAAGAAAAAGGCCTGATTGGTGCGGGGTGGGGGGAGAGAGAAGAGCTGGAATGGAGGCTTGAGAAGGCTCTCACCCACGTCGATGACCCGCTGCTTGGCAGTGGGTTGCCGGGAATGCCAGTGCTTCCAGAAGCGCAGCTGCTCCACTGGGACCTTCTCATTGTCGAAGACAACCATCACCACACTCTGCAAGCACAGTTGGTCACAGTCACTCCCGGCCTCTTCCTAGAGCCTGGGTCCGGTGGCCTGCCCTTTTGCCTCAGTTTCCCCAACCCTGCGGCCATGGGCTATTATCAAACAGCCTTTCCCCAGGGTCCGTGGCTAGCCCAAGGAGGAGGTATATCTTGCCCCATTCCAGCCCTTCCGAAGCTGCTCCACGCCAACGCACCTTGACTTTGTTGGAGGACAAGGCAAGGCCTTTGCCACCTGCTGGGGTCCGCAGGGTGACGGGGTAGAACTGGCCTTTGTTGAGGTAGGCCATGGGTGACTCGCCTGACTTGATGTGGATGGCTTTGGGGGAGCCCAGGGTATATTCAAAGTCACTGCAGGGAGGAGGGAGAGGACAGTGAGGCTGGGCTCCCAGGCAGGAAGTACTCTAGAGAGCAGTGGGGCAGGAAGCCTGAGGCTGTGTTACAGACTTGCTGTCCGACCTTGGAAAATAACTTTACTTCCTTGGGCCCCAGTTTCTTCAATGTTGGGGTTCTATTTAATGGCTTTGTTGAGCCACAATCCTGCTGAATAATGAGGGCCCAGTGAAAATTAGAGAGAACCTTGAGAGGTGACAAAACCAGGGGCAACTAAGGATAAAAGAACCTCAGTTTTCTAATAAGGTGCAAGTTCTGAGCTCCCTGTCACAGCCCAGGGACAGGAAGTGGGAATTGTTCTCTCTCCCTCTATCTATCTGCCTTCATCTCCCACTTCTCATTAATTGATTGTGCCTGCTGTGCCCTGGGGACAGTGTGGGGCTCTGTCTGCAGCCTCCTGCCCACTGCCCAGGTGTCTGAGGGTCCAGGGAGACCAAGTTACCTTTTGAGGCTGGGGTAGTCCTCTGGACATGGGGGTTCCGGGGAGGTTTTCAGGATATCCGGGAAGAGCATTGACTGCAGAGAAACACAGCCCCAAGAGAATAAATGATCACATTCACTCCGGCAAGCCTCAGCCCAGGGCTGTGCATTACAGCTATGCAGGTTGTACAGTGTACAACTTGGACAATAGTACATGGCAATCCTGTCTCAGCTCTAGGATGCTTTCCCCCATGGATTCCAAAGCTCTGATCTGTTCACTATCTTCTCTCCTTCTGTACATGCACACACATATCTATGCTATAGGGAAATGGGGATGGGCCCTCACCTCCTGTGGGTCATCTTTGAAGGTGCTGTCTGGCTGCCAGCGCTGTGTGGGCGGTACCCCATGAATGCTCTCAAACAAGGAGTTGAGGGAGCCATTATCATATATATCACTGGTGGGCAACAGGTAGCTGTCCACAGAGCCGGTCTCCAGCTTGCTGGGGCCTGCAGGGAGGGGAGTTGCCTTGCCAGGGGTGGGCAAGGCCCCTTCCAAGCTCATCAGGTTATTCTTCTTGAGCAAATCTGGGTACTCCGGGGTTCCAGACACGTTCTCTGTCAGGAATTTCATGAGGTGTGTGGGGCTTTCAAGCGGGGTGAGGTCCGTCTCATATTCCATGCCATGGTAGTACCTGGGGAGAAAGAAAAGGGGCTCAGTATACTTCTCTCTGGGGGTAGAGGGGGGTCCTTGGCTAGAGTGGAAGGCAACTGACACGCTGGCCTTCGATCCAGTGTAATGTTCAGGCCCATCCAACATGCACGAAATAAGTCACTGTAGCAGCCCAACTGGCTACGGGGATGAGCAGGGAGGTGTTGAGAATGGAACCAAGTGCAGGCTCAGGGTTAAGGGAGCAACATCTGTTTTATCCATTATAGTACTTGTTAATTTAAACAAACAAACAAACAAAAAACCAAAAAACAAACAAACAAACAAAAAAAACCCTGAAAGTTTAATCATTTATTTTTAGCCAAAGTCAAATGTCTCTGTGTCAAAATGTCCCTACTTCAAAACAGCTGTATGGAGTCAACCCTAGCGGGGTGTGTACGAAGTGGGGAGGGTGGGGGAAATGTGTATCTGTGAGTATAGTTAACACATGTTTAGAAAAAGGTCTGGAAGGATGTACCCCAAACTGTTCAGCGGGAGAGGGGTACAGGATTATAGAAATTGTTTTTTTTTTACTTTATACATTTCTGAAGAGTTTGAATCTTTTGCAAGAGACTGGTGTTGCTTTTGTAATCAGAAGAGCTAATGATATTTTTTAAAATTAGTTTTGAGAAAGGTCCCCATGTACCCAAACCCACTGTTCCTGGCAGTGGAGGGGACTGGCCCTGAGCCAGCTGCAGGCCCAGGCTGGGTTATGAGAAGAGCTGCAATGCCTGTTTGAATTTTTCAAAAGGCTTCCCAGCAGAGGCACGACAGGGTCATTTGTGAGAAGTCACCTGATTGGCCAGGACGGAGAAAGTGGAGAAAGAGAGGCAAGGTCTTTCCAGTGCCCATCTAGCCATAAGCATGGCCTGGGCTGCTCTCTGAAGGAAAGGACCGTCAATGCCCTGGGGCACTAATGCCAGGGGAAGAAGTATGGGAACCCAGATGTCCCTCCCCCAACACAGGTCTCCCTCTCCAAGAGGCTGTGGGACTGCAGGGGAGAGGGTTTTGAAGCTGAGAAAGAAAAGCTGCCTCCAGGGCTTTTCTATTACTAAGGCTTTGAAGTTTGTTTTCAGTAAACTCCAGCCCACATGGCCTACAGGCATCTGGGGGGAGGGGTGTGTGTGTGTGTGTGTGTGTGTGTGTGTGTGTGTGTGTGTGTGTGTGTGTTTTCAAGCTGAGTTTCATTAGGACTTTCAAGAGCCCTAGGCTCTGCCTTCACTGGCCCCTTCCAAAATATTTAAAAAATATCTTTAATAAGTACATTGGTATAAAGACAAATACAATCCAAGTTGGATTATATTGATTTTTTTCTTTTAATTTTAAAAGAAATGAAAACACTATCATGGATCCCAAAATGTGTTGTGGGCCCTCAACACTGCGCCTCCTGTGCCTAATGGATAAGTCAAACCTGTGTGGAAGAGGCCCCAGGTGGAGGTGGGGAAGGGCAAAGAGGCAGAGGGTGTGGGAAAGCCTCACCTCTTTCCTTGGTCATTCCTGCCCCCAGTGCTGGAGGACAAGATCCGCTTCTCCTTGGGACCCTGAGAGGAGAGAAAGGAAGGATTTATGCATGGCTAAGCTTTTGCTGGTAGGAGCCTCAACCCCCTTTTGCAGCTTTGGCCAGGCAGGGGAGTAACTTTGGTGATATGGTTCAGCTGTGTCCCCACCCAAATCTCATCTAGAATTGTAGTTCCCATAATCACATGGGAGTGGGAGGTAACTGAATGACGGGGGCGGTTACTCGCAGGCTGCTGTTCTCGTGATAGTGAGTTCTCATCGTATCTGATTATTTTATAAGGGGGCTTTCTCCCTTTTGCTCGGGACTTTTTCTTGCTGCCGCCATGTGAAGAAGGATGTGTTTGCATCCCCTTCCGCCATGATTGTAAGTTTCCTGACGCCTCCTGGCCATGCTGAACTGTGAGTCAATTAAACCTCCTTCCTTTAAAAATTACCCAGTCCTGGGTATGTCTTTATTAGCAGTGTGAGAACAGACTAATACACTTGGTCACTAGAAAACCCTCCAGTCCTTCCCACTGGCTGGAGCTCTAGCTATGATTGGTCTGAGCCCCAAGTCAGGGAGTGGGAAGAAGAACCTCAAGCTTAGTAGTTTAGGAGCGTGAAATTTGGAGTGAGACAGGCCTGGCATAAGTCCTAGAAATGCCACTTGAAAATGCAGTGTGACTCTGGATAAATGACTACGCCTCTCTGAGACTCAGTTTCTTCATATGTCAAGTGAGTGGTTATAATACCTACTTAAAGGGGATTATAAATATTTGTTAATAAAAAATACTCACTTTTTTAATAGAGTACTTCTTATGGGCTAGGCCTCGTACTAAAGTGCCTTCTCATTTCTAAGTTAATCCTCACAATCACTCTGAGATGTCTACTAGTATCATCACCATTCTATGGATGAGGAAATGGGGGCTCAGAGAGACTCTATTGTCTTAGTACTTATGAGCATGGACTCTGAATCCAGATTTCTTGGGTTCAGTTCCTAGACCTACCACATGCTAGCTGTGTGACCTTACACAAGTCCCTTAACCTCTCCATTCCTCATATCCTCATCTGTACAGAGATCATAATATAATACCAACCTTAGGGGTCACTTTGAGCGCTCAGAACAGCGTCTAGCACATGGAGAGCACTATATAAATGTGACCTTTCACGAGTATAATTATAATATTGTTATATCTTAGAACATTCTAATTCATTTGTCTCTAAGGCTGTTACAGCTAGAACCAGGACCCCAACCCAGCATAGCCTCCAAAGCCTGTACTCTTCATCACACCCCATGAGAGTATGAAGGAAGGTGCCCGACACAGTGGTGGACATTCAGTAAGAAATGGTAACCAGTTGCCTTTAGCACTATATTGCCCAAAGCCACATTTGTGGCAGGACTAGGTCTCAAATTCCTGACTTAGTGCTCCTTCTATACCATCAGACCATGTCCTCACTGTCCAGGGGGCTGCTCTGAATCCAGAGTGCTCTGGAATGGGGAGGCCAGGGCAGGTGTATCTCACTGAGACACTGTACTTCGCGAAAACCAGTATTATCGGTGGCACCTTCAGAGCCTCTCTTCTACCATCCTGGCCCTGGAATGGCTTCTTGCCAAGGGGACAAGGAGTCAGGTTGTAATTTATGGTCCATTCTCAACCTATAAATCCCAGGCTGGAGTTTGAACCTAGATCTAGAATTCTGGCTCCTACCATGGCCCCAAGCTGAGGCAGCCATTCAAACTCCTCTCCCACTGACCTGGGCTGAACACTCACTGGATGCTACCAGTCTGCTGGGGAGGAAGGAGGGTAGGGTAACCAGACCATTCCAGAAGGAGAACCAAAGCCAGAGGATGGTTTTGGGCTTTCTCCTGTCTGGAATCCCCTTGGCCTCTGAGTTCATGCAAAGAATGTGCCTTTATTCTTGAGGTACAGTGGATAAAATACTTCTTGGGCTAGTTAAGTTTGAGGTCTTATGTACAAGGTGGCTTTAAATCTTCAAGTTTCTCAATAATTGGCTAGCTGTGTGTCCCCATCCCCCAATCTAGGACAGTTTCTTGGAGCAGTTACCCAGCCCAGAGACAGCATGTCAGTTTGCTGTCTTGTGACAATTCAGACAGATGGGTAGGGCCTACCTGGACTACTACATTGACAAAGATTCTGCAGCCACCTGTACCCTTCATGAGAATGCAGGCTGCAATCCATTAGCAATGTCTGGCACATGCACTGGAGTTGGGGGGGGGGGCGTTGTATCATGTATTATACCCTTGTGATTCCTGACTGGCCCAACCCCTACTTATCAGATATAGGAGGGCCTAATTCCTATTCTTAGGAGCCAACAGCCTCCCAGAGACAAGGCCAAGACCCTGGAAGTAGGTAGAGAACAGTAAAAGACATAATGTCAGCTGGAGTAGGAAGGACAGTAAGACCCTTGGGAGAGGGAGATGAGGTGGCAGATGGCTTCTAAGAGAAGGTGGGCCTTGGGAAGGGCCCTGAAGGAAAGTTAAAGAGCAGGAGGTAGGCTCCAGGTGGTGGGGCTATACCACATGGGTGGGGATGACAGGGAAACGTAAGATCCGAGGGACAGGGGCAGAAAGAAGATGGTGGGGTACAAGAGTGTTGTGTCATAGAACGTGCTTGGACCAGGCAAGGGGTGGGTCAGGCACTGTCTACTTGGTCAGCACGTGTCATGCACCGTGTGGCAGGCTGTCTGGTGGGCTGAAGACTCGGTCATGATCCTCTAGGAGCTCAGTCTCATGCAGAAGATGGAAGAAATAAATGTGTAGACAGCAAGCTTCTAAGCATTCTTGGTAGCATCAAGGATGACGATGGTGGTTGCTGAGGGCACCCAGACAAGAAAGCCTCCCCTCCAGTAAATGAATGAAGTGACACTTAAGCTGAGACCCAAAGCTGAGAGTAGGGATTAGCCATGGGAAAGGGAGGGTGCCAGGCAGAGGGAACAGCACTGTGCAAAGGCCCAGAGACGAGGGGCTGGGGTGGTCATGGTGGGCTGCTGAGCCATGAGGCCTGAAAGCGAAGACACCCATTCAGTCAAAAGGGGGGCATGCCCAGAGGGGGCAGGCGTACCATGTAGTAATCGTAGAGGAAGCTCAAGGCTGCAACGCTGTCATCATCTCCATTGACTCTCATCATGGCCTTTGTGGCAGCTGTCAACGGGTTTTCTAGGTACGTCTTCCAGGCCTCATCCTCACTAGTGTAAGGGAATTTCTGCAAGTTGACTGGATCGTTCTTTAGCAGCCGCACAGACCTGAAACTGAATGCAAGTAAGGAGGGTCAGATTTAGGCTATCCCAGAGGAAGGTCCATGAATGGGCAGCTGCAGGCCAACGCTCAGGAATTCAGAGTTATTAGCTTTGAAAACATGAAACTGTCTCTTCTGCCACCATTAGGCAGTGTGGGGCAGCGGAAGGGACACAAACTCTGGTGCCGGATCAATTCCAAATGTTGCCGTGTAGAAGCTGATGACCTGGGCCTTAGTTCCCTCCTCCGCAGCATGAGGGCCATCATCCTGATCTTCAAGACTACAGAGTGGATTCAATAAAATACTTTCATAGTAGGTACTTATTCAAAGAGAATTCGTGTAAAGAATGGGAAATGCCAATGACAAGCTGCAATGTGATAGGAATACAATTTCCAGATAACCCCTCATGAGTTCTACTGAAGAAGTTGTCCTCAAGACTGTGAAAGGCACAGAAGGCTGTAGATCATTTCAAGTCTGGGAGAAAGTGTGGTCTATGACAGAGACAGCTAGGGCAAGGAAGCCCTTAGGCAGAACCTGGTCTGGGAAATGCCATTTCAGACCAATTTTATTATAGAGTTTCGAGCAGCTGCTCAGAAGCCAGGAACTGGAGTTGAAGGCTACAGAGCACACAGAGGCAGGCAGGACCCAGGTACTGGTGCTGAGAAGCTTGGACAAATACAAGGCATTATATCGCTTGAGAGACAAGCCACAAGGGCTCAAAGGAAAGAGATCAGGAAAGGCTTTCTGGAGCAGGCAGACATTTTAGTTGGGGAAACTCAGCACAGGGGATTATTTCACTCAGCAATCGGGGGAAGGAGCAGGGACCTAACACAGAAAAATAATGAGAATGGTAAAAATAATAGTATTCTTTATTGAACACTGACCATGTGTTAGGCATTAGCTAAGCACATTTCGTAAATTACCATGTTACTTGAAACAACCCTGCAAGGCAGATACTATTATTATTCCTATTACACAGTGGAGGAAACTAAAGCTCAGATAAGTTGAGAGTTGTCCAAGGTCCCAGTAAGTGAGTGGCCCAGAGGGGATTCAAGCTCCTTCAGGGTGATGCAATGGTACAGAATAATGTTCTCAAACTTTAGCTGCATGAGAATGACTTGGAAGGCTTGTTAAAACACAGATCGCTTTCACAGCAGGGTGACTACAGCAAAGAACAATGTAGTGTATACTTCAGGATACCTAGAAGAGTAGATTTGTAATGTTATCATCCCAAAGAAATGAGAAATATTTAAAGTGATAAATATGGCAATTATCCTGATTTGGTCATTATACAATGTAAACGTGCATTGAAATCTTACACTGTACTCCATAAATATGTACAATTATTATGTGTCCTTTATTTTAAAATGTTGCCGTGTATTAATTAAAAACACACAGATTACTGGGCCCCACCCCCGGGGTGTCTGATTCACTGGCTCCGGGTGGCTGAGAATGTGCATTTCTAGCAACTTCCCTGGTGCTGCTGATGCTGGTAGGCTGGGGACCACATTTTGAGGAATCACTGGTTACTGCACGTGCTCTTAACCACAAACAAAGGCATAGAAGCAGAAAAGTTCTGGTTGTGTTCCATTTAGAGCAAAGAGTGTATGAAGATGGGATGGTCCAGGCTATGAAGAGAGAGCCCCAGTGATGAAGTGGGCACTGACTGGTCTCCTGGTTTCCCAGTGCCTCCCTTTCTACATGGGCCAGGCAAAATCTCCCTTGTTAGGAACCTAAGAACAAGGCCGGCTGCCACTTACTATGGTGCGTATGAATGTTCTGCGTTCATTAGCCCTGCTTCTTACAAGGACAGTACAAGGTAAGGATCATTTGCGTCTGTTAAGGTAAAGGAACCTGTGTCTTGCAGAGAACAAGAAAATGTCCAAGATCATCCAGCTGGTCCATGAGACAACGAGGATTTCAACTCAGCCTTATCGAGCACAAAGGCACACACTTGCCACTCGGCCACACTGCTTTTCCATTGATGCAGGGGCACAGTCTTTATCACAGCAGAAAAATGTGTTTGTGGTAAAATTGCAGCACAGCGGCAGACTAGTGGGTGGGCAGAGACCCCTATAATCAGGTGCATGAAGTACCCTCCTGCTGCCAGGCCACTCGGGCCCATATCCTCAGACTGCAGTGGGAACAGCCGGCCAGGCCATACCTCAGCACACAGGAGGCGGCAGCTCTCCCAGTGGCTTCATCCAGGACAGCGTCTCCCATCCCACCGGCCCCGAGGTGTGAGGAGTTGGGCTCTGAGAGGAAGGGAGGTGGAGCTGTCACACAGGAAAGAGAAATGACAGAAACTTTCCTGTTCTAGGGGTGCGGGAGGCACACCCTGAGTTTCTGTTGCTATAAATCAAGGGGCCTCAAGGAGAGGTGCGAAGAGGCCCCTCCTCATTGCCTCCTGGGCCTGGAGTTTAGAGGAGTTTACTGAGCAAGTCCAGGGTGACCACCCTCACTCTCTGCCCAACCCTGAGCTAATGGAAACTCCCAACCAACGAGGCATGGGAAAAGCAGGGAAATGCCTGATCGATCCCACCCCCTGGGTCAGTGAGGACCACCAGTGCTTAGCAGTGTTCCTCATTTGTAAACAAATCTAATAAAAGCACCCTCCACTAACATAATGAAGATAATGCATCAGCACAAGAAAAATGCTTAAAACTGTGCCTGGCACAAAACAAGTGTGCAATTCATGCAAGCCATCACTGCGTTCCAGGTCAGCTTGGGGTGAGACATGGAGGGGCTGCAAAGTAGTAGAAGACATGGTTACTCTGCAAGTCAGTGGCAGGTCTGGCCCTGGAGCCCAATCTGCTGACTCTAGGGGTTGACCATTATCAGCTTTGATGCTGAGTTATCTTACCCTTTAAAAAAGATAAATTTTAGAAAACAACAATAAAGTAACACCGAAACAAAAGAACAATGTCTGCTATTCACCTGGGTGGGTCTCCTGGCCTATAAGGTCTCCAGTCTATCCTGTTGGGATCTCAAAGTCTGATTCCTTGATAAACAGCAGCTTCTGTACTTTAAACACTTACCACTGGCAAACACAGTGCCATCTGTTTTTGTGTGTCATCTCATCTACTCCACACAATAGCCCCGAGAGACAGGAATTATCATCTCCTTTTATAGAAGGGGAAACTGAGACTCAAATAGGTGACATCACCTGCTCAAGGTCACTCAGCCAATAAGTGACGGAGGCTCAGCTTGAACTTGGAGCTGTCAGACTACACAGAATAGCGCTCAACCCCTGTGCTAGTCTCTTCTCTAGATGCCTTTCCTATTCTGGAAATTTTCCTTCTCAAAACACATTGAACTAATTCTCTGCTGCAAGGCAGAAAGGAATTTCCCACCCACACAAGGCAGGAGGAAGGTGGCAAGATGATGACTGTAAGAGTTTCTGGTCAGGGGCTGGGAGTCCCAGTGTCCTGGTTCCCATACCTGCTCCTGCCACCAATAACCTCATGTTCTAGAACTAAGCATTTGGCTTCTAGAAAGTCTTAATGGATAAGGTTAGTATTGACTTGTGTGTTGAATCCTAAAATCCAAGAACTTTTGGCTCTCTGCTCTCTTAAAGATTACAAATGAGTATTGAGGAGCCAGGAGGTGAGAGAGAGGGGAAAAAAAAAAAAAAAAAAAGTTGTCCCAGGAGCTGATACTGGATCAATGTGAAAAGAGTTCTAAGAAGGAGTGAGTCCTACTCACGGGTGATAGGGCCAGAAGAAAGAAAGGAAACCAGGGGACTCCCAACCTATGAGGTCAGCTTCCCTAGGGCCTCCACAGATTCTCTGTTGGTGTCCCTGTCCAAGACTGAACTAAACTATCAGAAAGTGAAAAGGAAATGAGGGAGGAGGGAAGACCTGCCATGGACAGCCTGCCATCAGATCTCTACCAGATACAGCACACCAGAACCTGCACCACCATAGAAGGAGGCAGCACCAGGGTCACAGTGTATGGGTGTGTTAACTACATGTCCTTGGGTAAGGCACTTAGCCCTTCTATTTCCTCATCTGTTAAATGGGTCTACTGAGTGTCTTCTATGTGCCAGTCAGGGACTCTTCTGGGCACTGGGAATCAACTAAAATGAGACAGATAAGTCTCTGTTTCCATGGAACTTACAGTCTAACTGGGGAAGACAGACCATAAACAAGTAGGTAAATTAGTTATTTTTAGTTAGTAATAAGTGCTGTGAAGAAAATTAACATAGTAAGATAATGGAGAGTCATTAGGGGTGGCTAGTTTAGAGTAGGGTTTGTCTCATGGGTTGTTAGGAGAATGAAGTACATTAAGGTAAGAAATGTGTTTAGCCTAGAGCCTGCCAGAGAATAATTGCTCAGTTAATAGTAGCCATCATCACCATCATCATCCCAGAACCTCCAAATGGGAGTAAAGGGGAGACTCTGCCTGAGGTTTTATCATCCCCCCACCAGCCTCCTGTCTGTGAATGGGGTTCTGTTCAAAAGAAACAAAAGAGATAGTGTAATAACACCTTGCCCAACTTCCATTATCTCACAGAGCCTCCCGACATATGTGATGTGTTATTATCCCTACTTTACAGACCAGGAAATATACAACAGAGATGTGAGGTGATCTGTTGCAGGGGACTGGATGACTGAAGCCAGGACTTCTAGGGTCTGGCCTGGGAACTCCATGGCTAGCACTTTTCCAAGAAGGAAAAAACCACTACTTTCCACGAAGGGATGTAGGAGAGATTTAAAAAGCAATAAACCTGGGTGGCATCCATCCATGTAACCATCCATCCCTCATTTTCAACAAATATTTATCAAGTAACTACTATGTGCCAGAACCTGTCCTGGGAGAAAAGATAAGGAGGTCATCCCTGCTGACATGGAGGTTGCATTTTAGTGGCAGCAAGACATACATGACCACAAAAACAAGCAGTTAACATTAGATAGGTGAGGAGAGCTATGAAGAAAAAGAAACAAGAGGACTTCTGACCTGCCTCAACCCAAGGGAGTGACAGATGTTGGTTGAGAAGAGGGGTGGAGGGGAAGAGGGAGAATGGAGATGAGTTGGGAGGACCTTGGACCTTCCAGATGAAAGGAAAGGCAAGATCAAAGGCATCAGCCTGGGACAGCTCCCAGAGCTTGTCCGCCTACTGTGTGCCAGGTGTGAGCCAGGTGCTTTGCATATGCCACCTTGTTTTAAGGAAAGCCAGCCCACTAAGGAGGAAATCCAAGATTTGATAATCCCTCACATTTGCATAGTGTTATATTTTTCAATGTGCTCACACATCTGTCATCACCTCTGATCCTGCAACGCCCTTGCCAGGGAGGGAGGGAAGGTATGACTGTCCTCGTTTGAGGAAAAACTGAGCCATGGAGAGGGCCACTGGCTTGCCTAAGGCCACCCAGCTGGTACGTCAAGGCATCAGGCGTAGAACTGAGGTCTCTGGCTCCCAACATCCAGAACCTTCACAGAGCCGCCTCCTCAGAGTCTCCCGTCTGGCTTCTTCTCCATTTAGGAGAGAGTTGGCAACAAGATCAAGAGAGAGGAGCTCAGGGGTCTACCTGATAGGCCTCACTTTCTGAGGCCTCCTGTCCAGTCTGTGGGGAAGTGCAAATTGCCAGGGCCGCTGCTCTGGGAGGGGGGGATAGGACCTTTCCCCAGTTCACTGGCTCTCAGCACAGCAGGGGTGTGGTGCCAGCTGCTCCATGTCCATTCAGCCTCAGCCTTCATGGCTCCAACATGCCTCCTTCTGGGCACCAGGATGGTGAAAGTCTAGAGTGGTAAAGTGGGTTTTCATCCCAACAAGTCTCTTCTGACTCAAAATGCCCACTGCTTTCTGGCTGAGCTACTTAAAACCCCCAATAAGGCCAAGGAAATGCCGTCTCAGCCATTAGTTGAGAACTTTTGGTATCATTTCCTTCTGTTAGAATCCTAGCAATTGAGGATGCAGAGAGACCTCAGAGATCTAGTTCCAGAGAGGGACCTGCCTAAGGACATGAAGCATACGGCAGGATGGGACTCCATAGTTAAGCTACGGACAAGAAAGTACTCCATTTTCCAGAAGGTGGGAAGAAAACCCAACACCAAAGGAGGTGGTCTCAAGTTCCACCAAAGGTGTGTGGCACAGGACAGATCCAGCGGGCTAGACCCCACTTCCCTTCAGCCAGAGGAGGAAGAGTCCCAGGGGCCGCCTGAGCTGGGTGTTGACACCCAGATACTCCCAGTCAATGACTTGCTAAATCCTCCCATGAGCCACCCAACCTCATTAACGGTGATCAATCACTCTCTAATCACCCACAGGGAGGCCCTGACACAACTGCTCACAGAGGAATCATTTTCAGTCAGCCCCACACACGATGTTCTCTGGGCACGACAGGGGTGCCCCAGGGTTCTCGTGCCTGCCAGTGGCCCATCTGGTTTTCTGGGTGTACAGATTGTGAAATGTGCCTTGTCACATGGGCTGGGGGCTCATTTAGGGGCCTCAGTGGGGAAATGGCAGAGTGTAGGGCATGGCTCTGTAATGACTCCAGTTTGAATGAGGCAGTATGAACTCATCGTTATGGGAGTGGGCCCAGAGTTTCGCAGACCTGGGTTCCAGGTCCAGCTCTGCTACTTACTGTGTGACTTCAAG
Organism: Mandrillus leucophaeus; assembly: GCF_000951045.1. NCBI lineage: Eukaryota > Metazoa > Chordata > Mammalia > Primates > Cercopithecidae > Mandrillus > Mandrillus leucophaeus. The sequence continues at coordinate 1,183,037 of NW_012101865.1, read as the reverse complement.
CAAGCAACCTGACATCTCTGTGCCTGTTTTCTTACCTGTAAAATGTGAGGCGATGAGAATGCGAACCTCACAGAATTATTATGAGAGCTACCGTTCATTGAGGGATTACCAAGTACCAGGTGCTGGCTGACAACAACTTCTAATCATTGTCTTATTTTTTTACAACTTTGTGAAGTATTACTGTTGGAAGATGCAATGAGATAATGCAGGTAAAACAATCAGCATAGTGCCAGCACCTAATAATGTGAACTATTTTTATTATTATTACTAATACGTTGTAGGGCAGTCCCCAGCAAATTGCACAACTCACAGCCTTTCTCCGGCCTATGAATTGGGATACCTCTTCCTAGCTGGCAGAATCAGACCTGATGCTTGCAGATTTCCATTTAAGAGGAACACGCACTACCAGCTTCATCGTCAGGAGCCAGGCGGGCAAGCTGACGGTGGTCAGGCTCCAGCGGACACTTTTAGTTGCATGTAAATTATCTAGGTGCCCTTTCCTAATTATAGCAGAAACTCTCTTTCTTCGCTTTTAAAAATTCTTCTCTGTATGGGAATTTTTCCTTCGTGCTATATTCTCCTCTTGGTGTCTTATCTAATTTTCCTTACCGTGCCCCCCGCCCCCATCTATTGTTCAATTGAGGTGTGAAAGAAGTTGAAATCCACCTCTAAACCCCAGGGTGCCACATCCCTTCACTTATTCACTCACAAACATTTACTGAGGATTACTCTGTAAATGGCCACGTACTGGGTGCTGAGGACAAAAAGGTGAAGGCCACTGCCATTCATGTGGCTACACTGTTCTGTCCCCTTTCAGTCCCTGCCCTGAAAGTTCCCAATTCTTGCTGACCTTCTGGAAGCCTAGCAAAATAGCACCAAATAACGGTGAGATAATTTCCCTTCAAGACTTTCACTAGGTCAGTTGTTCTAACCTTTTTAGGAGGCAAAAGGAATAGAGAGAGGGAGGCAGCCAGCCAGGATTATTTGCTGCATTTTAGATGGGAACGGTGAGTTCCAGAGAG
>NW_012101865.1:1161127-1181595 GCF_000951045.1 Mandrillus leucophaeus | reverse complement strand
GAGGTGGCTATTTTTATCATCGTTTTATATGCGCAAAAACTGACAGGTTAAGGAGCTCATCCAAGCCACCCAATCTATAGGTGGCAGACCTGGGCTTTAAACACAGGTGTGATCTTAGAACTAAGCTCTCAGCCTGCTGACTCAGCAACAACACTGCAGGTCAGTAGTGGATTTGGGAACCTCCTGCTTCCCAGTCCTCTGCCTGGTCTCCCAGGCCAACAGTTTTACAACTTGGACACGCATCAGAATCACCTGGAGGGCCTGTGAAAACACATAACGCTGAGCCGTACCCCCAGTTTCTGATTCAGTAGGTCTAGGGTGGGGCTGAGAATTTGTATTTTTAACTAGTTCCCAGGTGGTGGTGGTGATGATGATGATGATGATGATGGCCCACGGGCCACAGTTTGAGAACACTGTTCTAGGTGTTCTCTTTCAAAATAATGACTCCCTCTTCCCCCTAACAATTCCAAAGGTAACATAGGTTTGTAAAATACAACAAATACATAAAATGTGGAACCTACAGAAAAATAGGAAGAATGGAATTCATCCACATTCTTCTGCTCAGAAATAACCACTCTTAACAGTTTGGCGTATTTCTCTGCCTTCTTTTCAGAGTCTAAGCACAGAGGAAGCAGGGTGGCTTATGGCTGCTCGGCTAAGACGCAGTTATAATCCCAGTGCTTCCGTGAAACCTTGGGCAAGCCTGAACCAAGTCTGGGTCCCCTCTTCGGCAAAACTGCATTTACACTCCCATCCCTCATTAGTTCGTTGGGAGGGTTAAAGAAAAGCGTGTATTTATCAAGGACTCGACACAATGTCAGATGCGGAGTCAGCGCTCCATAAATGTTGGCTGTCATTTTTGTTCGAACATAAGAGAAAGCCGGATGATCCCATTTGGGTTTCAGCCCTGTTGCCCCTCTTCACTCCTCCGGTGGTTCAGTGGGAGCTCTGCCGACCGCCTGGCTGCGGCCACTCACTGCTGGGACTGCGCGGCCTGCCCCTGGCCTGGGTCCGGGCGCCTGTCCGCTCCCAGCAGCTGGTGGAGCCGCAGGACCCCCGCGCAGCCCGGGCCGCCGCCGTTAGGGTTGGCTCAAGCCTCTCGGCCCAGTCCGCCAGTTTTATAGCCCGAACTCAAAGAGGGCTTTTAACTTTTCATTCAGCAGCAGCGTAGCTCCGACTTTTAATAACACACCTCGTGCACGACAAAAATTTGCTCCTGGCAATCATGGTTTCGACCACAAAACCACAGCGGGGAGGCGTTCCTGGTTAACTCTTTCAGCGCTCCAGGCAGTCTGGAGCCGGCGCTCCTGGAGATCAGATAGACCGGCGGCGGCGGCCGCGGTCAGGACTGCGACGCTTCTCGGCCCCATCCCCCAACCGAGTCGCGCCTCTGCGAGGCTGAGGGGGAGACTCCAGGCGGCGGCGGTGGGGCCCAGAGAGCACGGAGCGAGGCTGCGGGGGACGTTCCGGCCTCGGTGCCTTAGACCTACTGTGTGCCAAGCCCCTTTGCGGCGAAACTCTACTGGGCTGTCAACGGGGCCTGCCTGGAGGGCCGGGGGATGGCAGGCGCTCCAGCGGGGAACAGGAGGTCACCAGCGAGGTCGCCAGCGGCTCCAATTCCCCGGGGCCCCGACGCACCTTCAGGAAAACCCGACGGCAGCCACCTCGCGGGCTCTAGCTGTTTTCCCGCGATACCCGGGCGGTCGGCAGCGACTTCCGGCGCCCTCGGCCGCAGCCCAGGATCCCTTGCGCCCTGCCGTAGCCCGGGGCTGCCCAGGGCTGCGGGCTCCAGGCACCCAGAGCACTGCGACCACATGAAAGGCCCGGCGCTCAGCACCCGCCAACCACCGCCAGCTGGTTTCTAACTACACCGCCGGGGCCTCCATGCTTCTCAGGGGCCAGCCTTCGAAGTGCCGCCTTACACCCGGGGCCTGCCCACCGGGCGGGCGCGGATGGAGCTCCCGGTCCACACTGGGGAGCTCACAGTTGTTCCTGCCAGGTAGGTGTTACAGACAAATGAGCAGACTGAGTGTCAGGGAGGACAAACAAATTCACCAGGATCCTGCTGTTGGTAAGTGGCAGAATTTAGAGTGACAGACAAGTCTCACTTTTTCCACTATATCAAGGCCTGGCCAGAGTTGGCCATTCCGTGAGGGCCCAAGCTGTAAGCTATGGCCAGTCCTCTTGGCACTTTTTAGGAGAATGCCGAGGCCGCAGCAGCAACAGCAGCTCAGAACTTGCAAGCCAAGCACCGGGTGTCCTCCCCTTATCAGTAGGGGCAGCCGAGCCCCCAGGCTCTGCCATTGTAATCTCAAATGGTGGCTTGGAGTCCGCCTGCAGTTACTCAGCAGGCAACTGGCTTTCCCTCACCCCACCCCAAACTGAGAAGCCTCAACTGTCAGCGGATCTGACTTCAAATCCAAACCATGAGGGAGGAGAAAAGCAGGAAACCTTTCTGTTCAAGTAACCCAGCTTCAGAACACATACCCCCTAACGTACAGCAATGAATAGATTCTGTAGCCTCCGCAGTTTTAGCCAGCAAATTTAAGTGGGATGGAGACACATCTCAAAGATTTTTTGTGTGTGTTCAAAGTATGGAAAAATAACAAGAGGTTCGGGAATGCTCATTGATTGGTTATTTCTACATGAAGGAACAATGGTGTTACTAGCATGTTCTCCACCAGCCTTAAAAGCAATCACTATTCTAAAGTTGTCAAATCCCCTAACAACCCCATGAGGTGGATACTACTGTTGGCCACAATTTACAGGTGAGGAATAAGTGACTTGCTCAACATCACACAGCTGTAAGTGCTGGAGCTGGGACTTGAACCCAGGTGTCAGCACCAATGCTCCTGCTCTTATTCTCATTGTGGTCCAATTGTCAATACATTGTCAACCCCGGGAAATTCATTCGAAAGAAATGTGCCTGTTAAACCAAGTGATTGTGCTGTGAACATGAAGAGCTGAAGGGCTAGCTAGAACATAGAATCCTGTCTGCAATCAGAACCTGGCACTGCTCTGCCCACAGATCTTCAAGTTCTTAAAACAGTCTGTTGAGGAGCAGTTAGGAAAAAGATGGTACAATCCTTGCCTCTGCCCACTCACCTCTGAGGGTGGCAGGAAAAGGAGAGCCTATGTTTAAAGGGTTCCGGCTTCTGCCAGCAACCTGAACCCAATCTAAAGCAGTCCAGATCCCAGCCTCATCCTACCTTCTCTAAGGTCTGGACCCCAAGAAGGACACCATGGTGAAGATGAGCATAAGTCAGTCAGGATCTTAAATCTCAGATGTGGGCAGGAAAGCACATGCATCCTGCCAGCCCACAGAGGTGACCTATCAAAAATCCCTTCTCAGCTTCCCCAGCCTTAGAACTGCCTCTGAATAAGATGAACCACATTTTACTGAACGCATCTTTGGACCATAGCTTTACGCTAAGCATTTTACAGCATTTATCACACTTAACTCTTTCAAGAATTCTACAAAGCATTCTTGTACCTGTTTTCCAGATGAGGAAAATGAAGCCCAGAAAAATTGAGATCACCCAGGGACAGAGCCTGGATTTGAACTTAGGTCAAGCCCACTACAGAGAGTACACATGCTTAACCACCACACTGTAACCTTCCCACTTGGGACTGTTCCAGCCCACTAAACAAGTCCCTTTAGAGAAACTCAACTCTGCCTAAGACAGCTCTTAGAACTACCTCAAAGAAGTTCCTTTTGGCAAGAAGATAGAAAGCCTCGATGGGACTGGGATTGTCTGATTTCCAAGGCCCCTTCAGAGGATCAAAAAGTGGTGCCAGAAACCTTCACAGTTTCAGTCTTGTGTTTCCCTGCCTGGCTCGAAACTGCTCAGCAAAGAGAATGAGAAAAACTATTTTCCCAGGGAAACACTCACCTCTAGCTTGAGACTGGGGCTTGCCTTGACACGCCAAAGTAAGATCGTCAGCCCATTCATTTACCCTTACAAATTGCTCTGTGAATCCCGGTGCCGGCCTCCCCGCTCTTCCCCCTCCAGGAAACCCCATCCAGCCTCCACGCCCCGAGAGCAGCAGGTATCCACCGATGTTTACTCACTCAAGTTCATTCGACATCTTCCTGCTCCCAGGCTCCGACGATCAGCACTGAGGTTCTGCTGACCGCTTGTCTCTAATTCTTGCCTGACACAGACATTCTCTGCCCAGGGAAGTGTTTGATTTATGTTGAGGTTTGGGTGTCGAGATTTTGCTGACAGGTAGGTTCCCAGCAGCGCTGGCGCTGATTGGCTACAGGTACAGGTGCCCGCGACTGGAGGTATACCTCAACAGGTGCAGCTGTTAACTCTTAGCCCGCCGAGGAGGGCGGAGCTATGGGGGACTGGCTGGGTGGAGCTGGCCAATTCCTTCCTTGGTGAGGGGGTGGGGGGTGGAGATGAGGGAGGAGGGATGGAGAAAAAAATGTTGGAAAGAAGCAAGATAACTAGAGGAAAAGTACAGGGACAAACAGATAACCTGGCTTAAAGGAAAACTTGATTCCTGTTTCTAGTGGTCCCAGATACCCAGAAACATCCCCACCCGCACATTTCTTTGCCCCCTCCTTCTGTACCACTGGGGAATTCTCAAAGGAGAGAGCAACTTTTCCCAGGTAGATCTTTGTATAAGTTCCCTTTTTTTCGGTTTCCCCTTTAAGATAATACTTATGAATAATCTTTTACAGTTACTCAAGTGACTTCTTTTGGTTCTTAGAGTAACCCACTGTGATAGATTTATTATCGCTTCCCCCTTCCTCTTCAACACACATTTTACAGATGAGGGAGGAAACGGAGGCCAGAGAGGCAAAGCGCCTTACCCAAGGGCACAGCTAGCGAGGTCCCAGCCCAGATCCAATCTGCAGTCATCTCACTGCAAGTCTGGCTGCCCCTTGGGCTGAAGTCAGTGGCCTCAATTCAGCAGACATCCATTGAGCACCTGTTGTGTGCCAGACCCTACTCTGGGTTCTGGAGAAACTGAGGCCAGAAAAACAGGGTTACTGTTCTAGAGGAGTTTACAAGAGTTAAACAAGAGTTTATCTGGGGGGGATGTGTGTTGGTGGCAGGGGGTGGGGGAGTAAAGGAGACCAGGCTTTTATTGGGTGTGAAGGGGGTGTGGGCAAGCCACATACCTCTGCTTAGCACAGAAGGGATAGAAAAGTTGAAGGCGCCTCCAAAGCCTCAGCCAGCTGGTCATTTCACAGGCGCCAAGTGCTTCGTTCTGTATGGGGAACTTGGGAGAAATTCAATGCCTGATAGATGAAGTAATTGTGGAGTAATTGCTGTGAGCTGTCTTCTATGAAGAACAAGCTTGGTAAACCCCAGAATATCCACAAACACAAACAGGAGAATGTTAGAGCTTTTTAAAGAGCTTCTTCCAGGATTAGTTTGAAATTAAATCTAAGCCAGAGATCTTGGCATCTTTGTTTCCCTCTCTCTTTCAATTCTCCCCTCCCCCACCCTTCCCCTTTTGGCAAATTATCTCTTTGCTGTATCTTCCTGGGAACCTCAACTTGGCCCACTCCTCTCTTTCTCTTCTCTGGGAACGGCAAATGAGGTTTCAGCTACTCCTGCCAATTTATGGAGGTTTTTCAGGGTAAAGTGGGAATTCAAAGGAGCCCTCTTGGGGTGGGGTCAGGGCTGTGGAGAGGGGGTACTGGGTTTGAGAACTCTCGGAGGTTGGCTTCTCCCTGGAGGCTGTGTTGGGGGAAGCCCAGGGGACCCTAATAAATAATAGTAAATAATTGCTAATAAAGCCACCTCCTCAGAACAGCTCTCTTCAGTCACTCTTGTTAATAAAGTAGACATTCAGTCACTCTGGATCACACTACTGTTTGTTCTCTGCAGAGCCCTTTTGACTTATGATACAATGTAATATGACCTATGATATTTTTCTAATTGTTTATTGTCTTTCTTCCCTTCCTCTGGAATGTAGACTCCATAAGAGCAAAGACTTTGTTTTGTTCACTGTGGAATCTCCAGTGTCTAGCACCTAGTAGGTGCTTCATATACCACAGGCACCGGGCTGGACATTGTGCCAAGCCTTTGCATGCATTGTCTCACCTAATCCTTACAGCAACCCTGGGAGAAAGACACTTTTGATATCTCCATTTTATAGATGAGGAAACTGCAGTACAGAATACTGAAGTAAACTACTCAAGCTGCAGAGCTAGGCAGTGGTAGAGCTAGAGCTGGGATTTAATCCAAGAGCGGAGCCTGGGTACCCAACCGCTTCACAGAGGTTATTGGTGGCCGAAGGGCTATTGGGTGCCAACTGTAACTGCAAAACTTATTGCAGTCCAAAGGATGGCACACTCCTCTGTATGTACCTGTCTGCCCACCTCTTGGAAGGCTGTGGAGTTTCTGTCAGCCGTGTTGCAACCCACAGGTGAAGGGCTGTAGGTGACTCATGCTGGCTGGGCTTAGGGGAGGCTGGGATTCCAGGTGGCGTGTCTGTGCTCGCTAGGCTTTTAAAAATGGGTCCTCTCCCTCTGCCTCTAGGTCTTGCCTCTTTCATCACCTGTGCCCATCTTCAGAGATCAGCAGAGACCCAAATCACAGGGCAGAGGGCTTCTATGTCTCCACACACAGGAAGGCCACAGAAGTATCCTGGATGGGATAGAAGGACCGGTGGTCTGGGCTAGGTAGGCAGGGATGCCATGAGCCAGTTTGTAAGGTCACCAGACCCCTCAGTAGGAGTTACACCTCCTGGGCAGGAGGTACAAGTGCTGTTCCAGGCCTTCATCCCAACAACCCAGAGATGCCAGGCCTTTAAAGAGATGCCCCCCATGCTTTGCTGCTGCCCCCTTCCTGCTCCCGTGGGGCTAAACGAGGCTGGCACCTACTTCCCCTTCATGGATCAGCACAGCTCTTGGTTCCTCTGCAGAGGAGCTTTAAAACAGAACAGCTATTCCAAAAACAAAACAACAAAAAAGTTTAAAAAAACATAAACAGAGACCAGCCAATTACATGTAACATAATAATTATATCCACAATAACGACAGTAAATAATGAGGGCTGCTGTTTAGTTAGCGTTTGTATTTTGCAAGCACTGTGCTAAGACTTACCTATGTGATAAGATAGTATTGTTCTGAGACTCACAGGCCTCCTTTCAAATCTCAGCCCAACCACCTACTAGCTAAATGATGTCAGGCAAGTGGCTATAGCTCTTTGAGCCTCAGTTTCCTCACCTGTAAAGGGTATATAAAAACTGTATTCCCCCCTTATGGGGTTATTGTGAGGAGTAAATGAGATAATGCGTGTGAAGCACATTATCTGTACCTGGCATCTAGCACTCAATACTTGTTAGAAAAGCCTTTTTCTTTGTCTTATTTAATTCTCATTGAAATCTAATGAGGACGGTATTAACCTTATTTCACAAGTGAAGAAACTGAGACTCAGAGGTTAAATGATTTGTTGGAAGTCAAAAGTTAGCTGGGTGTGGTGGCTCATGCCAGTAATCCCAGCACTTTAGGAGGCAGGCAGATCACTTGAGATCAGGAGTTTGAGACCAGCCCGGCCAACATGGTGAAACCCTGTCTCTACTAAGAAAACAAATTAGCCGGGCATGGTGGTATATACCTGTAACCCCAGCTACTTGGGAGGCTGAGGCAGGAGGATTGCTTGAACCTGAAAGACGGAGGTTGCAGTGAACCAAAATTGCGCCACCACACTCAGCCTGGGCAAACAGTGAGCTTCTTTAAAAGAAAAAAAAAAAAACAACAAAAGCTGGTAAGTTAAAGAATTGAGATTTGAACCCACATCTTTCTGATTCCATTCTTGCAGGACTGGACTAAGTTAGGGAGTGCCCTGGGCTCAAGTTCTGCCTGGCCTCTGGCCACTTACTGTGTGACTGAGTAAATTGTCTCCTCTCAGAGCCTCAATTTCCCTCTCTGTAAGACCAGATTAGTGAATCACTATGAGGGTGGAGTTCCCTATCAAAATCATCTTGATTTGCTTTTCTAGATTACTGATGTTCTTTCTCCAGATGTTATGATCTGCCCTCTTGGAGGATTGCACTGTCCTTCATCCCTCCCCTCATTTCCACGATCATGCCTGTCCAGAAGCCGCTGTTCCCAAAGAGTATGACACTTCTCCGTGGCACGCTGGGGAGCAGTAAAAGTTAGGGCCACTGTAAGTGAGCCCTGAGAGCCAGGGCTCCTCTGTGTGTCTGTGAAAGTGGTGTACTGACCAACGACGGCACCGTTTACCAGACGGGACACGCGCTGCTGAACATGAGGACCCTGCTGACAGCCGTCCTTTTCTAACACTTGAATGCTTTCTAATTATCCAGAACTCGTAATGCAAATCTGTTGACCTATATTCAAGTATTGAAAGAACATATACCCATATGTGAACAGTGCTTCTCTGTGGGCACTGAAATACTAGGATTTCAGTATTTTCCCTGTCTTCCCCCAAATGGGCTACGTTGAACTTGCATTGCTTTTGTAATTAGAAATTCTATACAAAGCCCCGGTTTAAATGTCATTAAACCAAAATAATTTCCCATTGACAAATGACCATTGTGTCCCCATCCTTCCTGGGGCAAGGGCCGGGATGAAGAGAGTGAAGACTGAGTCCTTGCCCAGAGATCCCCAGGAGGCACAGGAATGGAGACGGGGGCGCTGTCTGGCTTGCAGGCTCTCAGCAGTGAGCTTAGCTATCTGATCTCATTTTGATTTTCCAATTAAAATTACTATCATTTATTGAGCACTTAACGTTGTAATGCTAGCTGTAGATGCTCTATCCCATTCCTACCTGTAAAATGGGGTCACATGGTTGGCCAAGTTACTAAAGAACGTCAGCTCTGAGGGTGACTGCCTGAGGCCTTGGACAAGCAACTTCGCTTCCTTCTACCTCAGTTTGTCCTCAGTGAAATGATTGCTGTGAGGATTAGATAACAGTGTCCACAGTATGTGTCAGGCACTATTCTAGTGCTTGACTTATATATCATGTAATTCAAGAGGCCTCAAAGTAGCCGCCATAAGTATCCCTGTTTTACAGAAGACGTTAACAGTCCCAAAGCGGTGATATAACATCTAAGGTCACCTGGCTCTCCCCTTAGTGACAGATGAAATCAAACCAAAGTTGGCCTGATCCCAAAGTTGTGGAAATAGTCCTTTCAAGCTTCCTACTCCCTTTCTGGAACAAGGTCTAGGATAGATAAATAGAAGGGAGACGGGAGGGAGACGGGAGGGAGGGAGGGAAGAAAAGCAGATAGGTTGGTTGATAGTATCTGCAAGGCAGATAGGATTTGTAAGCTTCTGGAGGGCAGAAACCATACAAGGAAAAATAAATCTCACATAGCACTTGTCCTGTGTCTCAACATAATAGGTGTTCAATAAATGTTTGTTGAATAAATGAAAAAGGATGAATGAATATAATCTCACATATTACTGACATTTTTGGCAAATTAAGTATTGCCTTCTACCCCACCCCCCACCACTACCCAAGGGAAGACCTCCAAAGTTTGAATTCCTCTGCTCCCTCTTATTATCATGCACCAGTGCCTTCTCTTTGCACCCATGACTTCATGTCTGTAAGTAATTTCCCATCATACTTCAGTGGCGTCAGCCTGGGGATTAAATTAAATGAGATATTGACATAAAATCTATGGCAAATAGGTACCCAATAAAAGATAGCTGGTGTTATAGGGAGCAACCAGCTTAGAAAAAAGGCCTCTCAGCCACTTGCCATTTCCAGCCCCAGTGCACAGCTAACTTCACAGCATTCAGCCCTCAACCTCCCTTAGAAACAGTCTCTGCTAGATGCAGAGCTCTTTTCAAAGTGTTTTCCTGTGCTTCATCTCCTCTGATCCATACAGCTGCCCCCGGAGGAGGGGACAAGAGTGCATGGTTGGCCCCATTTGTTAGGTTCAGAGAGAGTGCCCCTGGTTACATGTAGAACTTTGGATTGACCCTTGACTTTTCGGACAAAGCATCACCCTAGATATAATTATGGGTCCTAAGGGATCACAGAAGTGCTGTCCTGGGCACTCACTCAAAGCTCATTAAAATATTCTGTAGGATTTCATTTGAACGTTCAACATTTAAAGTGAAAGCTTCATAATAATGTTCTTAAGCAGAGGGATAGGTCACACACCCTACATAGAGAATATGACCCTTTTTTTTTTTTTTTTTTTTTTGAGACGCATTTTCGTTCTCGTTGTCCAGGCTGGAGTATAATGATGTGATCTTGGCTCACCACAACCTCCGCCTCCCAGGTTCAAGCAATTCTCCTGCCTGAGTCTCCCTAGTAGCTGGGATTACAGGCATGTGCCGCCACGCCCAATAATTTTGTATTTTTTGTAGAGACGGGGTTTCTCCGTGTTGGTCAGGCTGGTCTCAAACTTCCAACCTCAGGTGATCCGCCCGCCTCGGCCTCCCAAAGTGCTGGAATTACAGTCATGAGCCACTGCACCAGGCCATGAGAATATGGCCCTTCTTTGAAGGCATGGATGGACCTGGAAGTTGTGCCTGCAGAGCAGCAGGACATGAAAAGGGCAGCTCTCAGGCCCTTTTATATTCTGTACTTTAGATTGTTATCACAGTTCTTCCAATAACACCACCTACATTCCTTCCTGGAGCTTTCTTGGACATGAGGAATCATGGAGTCTAAAGTCACCCTGAAAGCTCTTCCTAAAAATAAAAGTCTCTGAAAGCAAACAAGCAGTTATTTTTTTTTTTTCATTTATCCAGTTGATAAAGATGAAAGAAAATGCTAATCACAGTATTGGCAAGGGAAAACAAGCGTGCTCCTTGCTGGAAGGAGAGTGAGCCCGTCCAAGCTTTGGCTTTCAAGTTTAGCTCATCCTTTGATCTAGCAATTTCACTCATAGGAATTTTGTCTGAGCAAATAATCTTTGTGTGCAAAGAGTTACCTACAAGGATATGCGTCAGAGCATTGTTTATAATCCTGAAAAATTAGAATTAATAAAAATACCCTTCAGAGGAGATTCAGTGAAGTAAATTAAGATACCTGAATGTAGCTGCATGCCCCGCTACAGTTTAAAAGGATGCTACGGAGGCTTCCTGAGTACCATGGAAGTTATTTACTGTGCTTTCAGTACAGTTGTTAGCAATTATGTGTCCTTATGATGTTCCAGGCACTGGGCTTAGTGTTTGACCTCATATTATTCTCACAACCACCTTATGATGTAAGTACTATTACCTTTATTTGGAAAATGAGGCCCAGGAGTGAAACTTACTAAGGTTATTTTCAGGGAGTTTCTGAGCTAAGTCTTGAATCTGGGTCTGATTCCCTACTTTTAAGTCTTCCGTTTACTTTTAGTAAATTAGTCCATTCCTCTTTTAAACATCAATTTATATGAATAGAGAAAACAATAATTCACCCCAGGGAGCATTATGGATATTGGGGTCAGTGGTGATTTTTTGCTTTATTTTTGTTTCTGTGGACATTATTTCTTCTGTTAATAGGAAAAAGAAACTTTATTTAAAAGTAACAAATCAGAGAAGGCTTATCCTCTGCTCAGGCAGAGAAAGAAGCAGCAGCCAGAGTGCTGTCTTGAGATTCTTCCTCTGTTGCCAGGAACTAGCCAGATAGGAGGCAGCCAGGGAGAGGGGAGCCGGGGAGAATGCAGCCTCAGTCCTGGAAGGAAAGGGCCTGTTGGAAAGAACAGAACCCAGCTGCCTTGGCCGCAGGTGAGCCCTCACCTGTGCCTCAGGCCCCAGCAACCCAACCACTATGCTGGGTCTGTCTTAAAAGAGGCCATTAAACAAGACACTGCCCACTTCCAAATAAAAGACAGCATCGTGGAGAACAACTATTTCTCCCCACTACCCCCACGGCAACCAACACTGAAAATGTATTTCCTCCTCTCTTCAGGGGTCAAACTGGGGCCTGGAGGGTTAAGATGAGGATTTCCTTGAAATGCTACAGAGGAAAATTGGCCAAGGTCTGGCTTGGACAGAGGGTCTTGGTGCCCCAGTGCTGAATGGAGTGAGTAGGTGGCTAGGGTCAGTGCTGCCTTCCTAGGTTAGGGTGGGGTGGGGTGAGGTGGGGCAGGGCAGGGCGGGACCTGCTCTGCTTAGAGAGGTTCAGATAGGCACAACTAATCCATAAGGTCCTAACCCGTCCTGTTTCTTAGGAGTGTTCCTTCAAAGGCTGCCATTGGTGTTTGTTTCGATCTGATATCACTGGAGAGGGTAGGGAGAGGGAGAGTTTTGCTGAGGCCTTTCTGGGCCCTGTATCCCCCCTAGGAAGGCAGAGGCCATGTGGTCAGAGGTTAAGTGCTCAACCTTGGGCCTTGAACATTCAGGTGAGGGGTTTTCTGAATCCACCGCTGGCCTGCTAGGGAATTTTTCAAGGCCATCAGTTTGGGGCCCTATGGTCCAGCAGTGGAGAAGAGGAAGGACTTAGAAACTGTGGCCTGCAGGGGCCTAAGAACCATATCTTACGTCAAGATCAGGCCCCTCTGGCTCTTCCCTCAGGACGGTAACCACTCAGAAGTCACCATCAATCTCCCCACCCCTCACTTGCCCCTGCTCACCCTTTCAGCCAGTGCTCGGGACATGCTGTCACATTGCTAGGCGCATGCGTTATTCATTTATCCATTCAATGAGTATGGAGAGTTATTTAATCATCACCAATTATAATAGCAGCTCTCATCTTTTGAGCACTTAACTCTCTGCCTGGGTCTGTATACTTTACCTGTCCTGTTTCACTCGGTCCTTACGAGTGCCCACCTCTATTTTATAGATGCAGAAGCTGAGACTTAAAGAAGCTATGAAACTTGATCAGGTCCTGCAGCGCCAGAGGACCCAAGCTGGGATCTCAACCCAGGCTGTTTGGCTCCAAAGCCGAACTGCTACATTATGTTGCTTCAGCAGTCATTCAGGTAACTTGGTGAGGACGCGCTCAGTTGAAGCAGCTATGCCACAGTCTGGGGAGATAAATGAATAAGGTATATTCCTGTACACAAGCCCAGTGGGGGAACCTTGATGAAACCCTCCTACTTGAAAACTTTTCCTTGGTTTGCAACTAGATGTTTGGAAACATTGTTTTGTTGTCAAGTTTCATAAAATCTCTTGTGTTGGAGGAGTCCATTAGACTTCTCTAATTTCACCCTTCAGGTGATGCAGAAGTCTCTACTGCCGACTACCTGCCCTCACACACACATACACAGAAGGTGGAGCACATCTAGCTTGGATTTTAGAGCCAGTCTACGTGAGTCTGTATCCTGGCTCTCAACCCTTTATTACTTGTGTGACCTTGGGCAAGTCCTTTGAGCTCTCTGAGCCTCAGTTTCTTCATCTGTAAAGTAGGCATAATTTCACCGTTGTGAGGTTTTTGCAAATAAGGTAACACATGCAAAACATTCAGTACCACTCTGGTGCATAGTTAAGACCTGATAAGCGTCAGCCATTGTCTTTTATCATTAGGGATGGGCATCTCTTGCCACCCCAGTGAAACAGTTCCTTGTCTCTTTCTTTGCTTCTGCCACCTGGGGCACTCAGCCCAAGGCAAATGTGCCTGATGATGGGGGTTAGTCATCAGGTTCCCCTGCCTCAGAGGATGAGAGCATGACTGCTGCTCTCTGCCCAGTCTCCTTAGAAATCTGATTCATGCCTTGTCAATACTCTATGAATATGCATACTTCACCTGCAGCCCTGTCTCCTTTCACAATGAGCTCAGTCATTTGCACCTCCTGGGTCATGTGCAGACATCCTCAGTATTACCCACTGATGGGCGCTGGAGAAACCTCTAAGAAGATGAGTCTTGATAGGCAGGTGACAGTGGCTTGACTCTCTAACCTATGGCTTTGCCTGTTTGGCCATATTTCAAAACTACCAGGGGCCTCTGAATTGACTGATTACCCAGCGTAGGGTCACAGTGTTTCATTTGGCTGCTCTTGGACTAAAGTGACAACTTGGGATAGCCCCATCAGAATGGGACCCGTTTGGGAGCCTTTTGTTTCACCCTCTTTCTCTCTCCAGTCCTTATGGGTTCCCTGAAACCTGTGAGGTGGTTTGGGGTGTTGAAAGTTAAGCCCCTCAAAGAGAAGTCTTATGCCTTAGATTAGTGTTAGTGATTACAAGCTCCGGGTTTTGAGACTGATCTGGTTTGAAACCTGGCTCAGCGTTTTGTTAGCCGTGACCCTAAGCTTCATAACTTGTTTCTCTGAGTCTGTTTCCTCATCTATAAATGGGATTAAGGCTGGGCATGGTGGCTCATGCTTGTAATCCCAGCACTTTGGGGGGCTGAGGTAGGCGGATCACCTGAGGTCAGGAGTTTGAGACCAGCTTGGGCAACATGGTGAAACCCTATCTCTACTAAAATACAAAACTTAGCCAGGCATGGTGGCACATGCCTGTAATCCCAGCTACTCAGGAGGCTGAGGCAGGATAATCCCTTGAACTCGGGGGATGGAGGTTGCAGTGAGCCGAGATCGTGCCACTGCACTCCAGCCTGGGTGGCAGAACACTCTGTCTCAAAAAAAAAAAAAAAAAAAAAAAGCTATAAATGGGATTAGTAGTAGTATTTATTTCATAGGATGGTTTTAAGGATTGAATGCATATAAAGCACTTAATATATTGCCTGGCACACAGTAAATGCTCCATAGCGATTATCAATATTATGCAGCAGGAGAGACAGCACAGGACCGTGGGGCAAGAGATCAAGGTTTGAGTTCCAGCTCTGCTACTTGCTGGCTGTGTGACCTCAGGCAAGTCATCTTCCTTCTCTGAGCCAGTTTCTTCAACTGCGAAATGAATGGTTTGAGTTTGAAGGTCACTCAGGTTCTTTCTAACCGTCTGAGATCTGTGACTTTGAAGGTAACAAAAAAAGAAAACAAAGGAAAAAATAACAGCAGATGCCTTTATCAGCCAAGATAACATTTCATAAACCCCAGGGCCTTGACACCATCTTCAAAAGTCACCCCATCCTGCAGTTTCTAGGCAGGACCTTCTCGAGCAGATAGGGTGAATGAACTGTTTGCAAGACCGCAGAAAGCTTTCTGGAGCCCCAAGGAGGCCTCAGGGAAGGTGTAAGGCTAAAAAGTGAAGCCTGCATCACAAAGGGAGCAGGCCTGAGAAAACCAGCTGACCCCAAACATCAGACCTGAGGGATTCTGCTTTTTGGTGCCTTGGGCAAGAATCATCCTCCACTTGACCAGAATGGATTAGTTTATGGTGAGGGAGGGATGTTGTCCCTAGAGCCTGGGGATGTCCCCATCTGTTGTAAAACAGGCCCCACCTGGGAAATAGAACATTTTCTTTTTTGGGGCCTAGTGACCTCTGACACCCCCACCCCCTGCTTCCTGGCCCACTACGCAGTCTGAGTCACACCCAGCAGGAGACCAGTGCTGGGAATGGAGGAGGCATTCAGCATCCCCCTTACTCACAAGAGTCTCCACCGAGTTATTCTTAAGCCCTGCTTGAACCCTGAGGCGGATGACACGGGTGGGATTTACAGAAAATAAAACACAATCAGTTTCAACTCGTTCTACCAGTTTTTGCCCCTTATAGTACAAAGTCTCTTAACCATCTAAATGTAACAAATTTCCCTTTACAGAGACAATGGGCTTTAGAGGAGTTTAGTGATGTTACTAACAAACATAAGTACCTTTTACTAAGCTCCTGGTGCCCAAGTGTTTCAGGTGAAAAAACCTGAAACATGAAAAGCCCAGAGAGGTAAAGTGACTGGCTCAAGGTAAGTGGTGGAGCTGGTATTTGCACCCAGATCCCCTGTTACTTCAGAACCTCAACTACCGCTGTGACTTTGTGTGCAAACCTGTCTGAAGCCTATTGGTGAAGCTCTGCCAGCTATGAAGAGGCACAGATCTGCCTGCCGCCTTTGGAAGGTTCAGACTCTTTTTCTGGAAGGCCTACCTTTTCATCCTTTGATGGTTGGGGGAACCGAAGCACAATGAGGGAGGTGAGTGTGCCATACAATGAGAAGACAGAACTCAGCGCTCTTCACTTCTCTGCCTGTGGGAAAGAGGCCAGTTCTAGGGGTGGGGATCACGAAGGAGCACACTGCTTCCCTGTGCTTGTCACATCCCATGGCCAGTAGCCATGTACTTTTTCCTCCTTTTTCTCCTGCCCAGCAAATATAGGCTCCAGCTGCAGCCACTTTGAAGATAAAGTTTCCTCCATAGGAATTCTGCAATACAGATGGCTTTCCATGGTCCCAGTTCAGCCCTGCACCAGTTCCTTTTCCCGCTGGGAAGTTTCTTTCCTCTTCCTGCTTCCATGCAACTGCGAGGCAAGGCTCAAGCACACTTCCTTCTCCTTTTCCTGTGCCTTCCTGTGGAAGGAGCTCCCTCTTCTTCACTGCTCCGGGCTCTTCCCTACTCTGGCCCAGCCTTATGGACATTTTGCTCCATAACTCTCCTGGATCTGAACTGCTTTGATTTCTCTCAAGTCATGTCAGCAAATCTCACAAATGCATTCTGAGAAATACAGGAATGCCTGAGATGTTCCAGGCAGAAAAGATTCACGCCTCTTCTTAGAAATGAACAAGGCATAGTCATCAAGCCTCTGAAAAGTCCTGCAGTCAGGAAACCTACTTTGTTTGTTTTTTAACCCAGTATTTCCCAAACTGAGATGGCCATGATTTCATTTCCTCCATCCCCACTGAATCCTATAACAACCTGCAGAACCAGTGATCCACTGTGGAACACACTTTGGGAAACACTGTCCCCAGCCCTCCAAGAAGGCATAGAGTTGACCTTGCCTTCATTTATTTAAACTCTTCCTGTTTCTCTGGGCTATTTACTTATTATCTCACATATAAAATAATCTAAGGTGATACCTGCCCAATTGGGTTTTTAGAAGAGACATACCCAATGGGAATGAAGATTTTCTTAGCAGGATTTGATGAGCCCACTACTAGAAAAAAAAAGGATTTCCCAGAATTTTGGGGTGGGGAGAGAATTTGATGCAACCAGCAGAGGCTGGGTGCAGTGACCCACGCCTGTAATCCTAGCACTTTGGTAGACCAAGGAAGGAGGATTGCTTGAGCCCAGGAATTCAAGACCAGCTTGGGCAACACAGTAAGATCCCATCTCAATTTTTAAAAAAAGGAAGAACCAGCAGAAACGGTTTAGCAAACTTACTTGTTTCCTAGTCAATGGATAAAGCCAGAGATGTAATGGCCAGAAACCAAAATCTAGAGTTCAGTACCAGATAAATACTTTTTGAGTGAATGAATGAATGAGCAGACTATTGATCACAAAGTTGGCAGACATCGTGAATGAATGGATGAACTAATAAACAATCAAATAACTGGTCTCCAGGCCTCCAGACTTCCTGAACTTCATTGTATCTACCTGCTGTGGCCACATACACATCTTCTCAAAACCCAGATCTCATCAGTCCACTCTTCTGTTCCCTGGCTGGCTCCCTGTTGCCTTCAGGATAAAGTCTACATGCCTTTGTCCTGGCATTGAAAACTCTGCAAAACAAAGCTCCAACCTAGCTTTCCCTCCTTCTTTCTCTTCCCCATTGGGTACCCCTTTCTGTAGTCACACCAGTCCCCAATTCACTTTTATCTGTCTCCTTTTCTTTCTCAAGCTATTCCCTATACCTCATATTTTCTCCCCTGCCTCCATGGCTGCTTATTCAATCCTAGCGGTGCTTTCAGGCTCAGCTCAAACCTTATCACCCATGTTAAATGAAAGAAGCCAGACACAAGAAGGGGACATTCTGAATGATTCCATTTGTATGAAGGTTAAGAACAGGCAAAACTATTGTGGGGAAAAAACAGAACTGTGGTTGCCTTTGGGGAGTGAGGATTGATTAGAAGGGATTTTTAGAGTATGTCAGTGTTCTTGATCTTCATTCCAGTGGTAGTTTCATGGGTGAATACATTTTCCAAAATTCATTGAATTGTACACTGAAGATCTACATTTCTCTGTATTGTCAATTTAATCTAAAAATAAAAATCTTAGCACCCAGATCTCCCTGGCAAGAATTCACTACTTTGTCCCTTATTCTCTCAGTGCACTTTGTCTATACTGGCAGCACTTCGCTTAACATAGACTGCCTTCTTTGAGAATAATTTATGTATATGTCTGTTTGCCTTCCCCACTACATAAGAGCTTGCCTCTAGGGCCTTCACACAGACACTCAACAAACATTTGTGAGATTGAGTTAAGGCCCAAAAGCAACAAACAACAGTAGTTTTCATGTATTAAGCACCTATTATGTGCCAGGCTGCATGCTAAGTTCTTTACACACATATTTAATTTTATAATATAAAAAATATATATATATATCTCCCATGAGTTCAGATCTATCTCATGAGCTACTCTGTATCTGAAAAGAGGAAAATATGCATAACAAATGTGAATGGTATAACTCGATTACATTAAAAGACAGGCAAAATAAGTGTGTTTCCAAACTTTATGGTTACTGTGTGATTAAGGACATGTATGTTTAATTTTCAGTCTCTAATTTACATTGGTAATACTGAGGCCCGAAATACAACAACGTATAGTGCTGGAAATAGGATACAAACCCAGGACAGGCAGATCTCAAAGCCATCAAGCTTGAGTACCTCCTAAGTGGCATCACATAAATCTAGGAAAAACAAAACAAAACAAAAACCTTGTGAGATCTTTCTGGCCAAGAGACTTGAAAACAGCAAGTCTTGAAATTGAAAATGTGTGTAAAGTGTGTATATGAAGCACGCCCTGAGAAGAGGCTCTCTGGGGGCTCCCCAGGCCTCCAGGTGGGTGGTTAGCAAGAGGAGGACTTGAGTTTATGATCCTAACTGCTCCATTTAGCAGCTGTATAACCTTGAACAAGTTATTTAACCTTACTCAGCCTGACTGCTCTCTCACTTGCAAAACTGGTGTAATAACAGTGCCTACCTCATGGGGTTTTAAGGGAAGAGTCAATGAAATAATGCATATAAACCCCCCAGCATGTGTAAGTACTCAGGAAACATTCGTTGTAGTTTATTAACATTTTGCTGCTTTCACTATGATTACAACCACCTGTATCCCTCCTCCATGTCTTCCCTTACACCTCCACACCCCCCACAACGGTATTTTGGCCTTCTCCCCACGCCTTCCTTTCCTCAGGTGGTAGAAACCCAGCAGGTAGTTCTCTAACAGCAGTTGTGATGGACAGTTTCATAATGAACAGCTATCACAATAGCCAGTCAGCCCTGTGAGTACAAAAAGGGGTTAATTTCCTGGTGGGTAGTGACTCTAGGGATCCCTAGCTAATTTGGAGAAAAAAAAAAATCTTTGTTTTTAAATAATCTTTGCCACCTGCTTTGGGCTTTCCTGCCTAACTCACTCTCAAATGAGGTGGTGGGAAGGCTTCCCACATGATGAATGGGGCCACTGAGCTCTGGGTGCCCAGCTTTGAATTGCTAGCGAAGACTGGGCTATGGAATTCAGGGCTGATGGGAAGACAGGAACCTGCCAGTTGGAAACTCGCCCTTTGGGATTTGGCTTGAGGGCTGGCTGGGGATGAGGGTCCTCCATTGGAGTTCTGAAGACCAGACATTAGGGTTTTCTGTCCTCCATCTGAAACAACCCTCTGGCAGGTGGAGGACTTGCCAAGGATAAACTCTCTTGTATTTCAAGCTTTTCATTTTTGTGATTTCTGAGTTCAACAGGCCAATGTTATTTGAAATAACTTTTTTTCTCCTAATTACAAAAACAACCAATGCTTATTGAGAGGAAAAAAAAACAATGAAAATGCAGATAATTATAATGAAGAAAAAATTAAGTATTCATAATTCGCCATCCCAAGAGAACCACCATTATTCTCCTGTATGGTTTTCTTTGCCTATAGGAAAGCAATTACATCCGAGTTAACCGCACAGGCTCTCAGAGCCAAACTTCAATCGCAGCTATAACATGTGGGCTAGTCTCTTACACTCGGAGAGCCTCAACTTTCTCAACTGTAAAATGAGAATAAAAAGAGCACCTATGAGGCTGGGTCCACACTGGTGGTCTCAGCTACTTGAGAGGCTGAGGCAGGAGAAACACTTGATCCTAGGACTTTAAGGGTGTAGTGTGCTATGGTCACACCTCCAAACAGCCGCTGTACTCCAGCCTGGGCAACAGTGAGACCTGTCTCTAAAAACAATATTTATTTATTTATTTATTTATTTATTTATTTTGAGACGGAGTCTCACTCTTGTTGCCCAGGCTGGAGTACAGTGGCGCGATCTCAGCTCACTGCAACCTCCGCCTCCTGGTTTTAAGCGATTCTCCCGCCTCAGCCTCCCAAGTAGCTGAGATTACAAGCGCCTGCCACTACGCCCGGCTAATTTTTGTATTTTGGTAGAGACGGGATTTCACCATGTTGGTCAGGCTGGTCTCAAAATCCCGACCTCAGGTGATCGGCCCACCTCAGCCTCCAGAAGTGCTGGGATTACAGGTGTGAGCCACCGCGCCTGGCTATTTATTTTTTTTGGAGACAGAGTCTTACTCTGTCACTTAGGCTGGAGTGAAGTGGTATGATCTCAGCTCACTGCAACCTC
>NW_012101865.1:1160388-1161077 GCF_000951045.1 Mandrillus leucophaeus | reverse complement strand
GCCTAACCACCCTGTGTAGTGGGTATTCGGTTCCCCTTTGCTCAAGGCCACACAGCTCTTGGTGGCAGAGCTGAGATGTGAACTCAGATCCACCAACTCTAATCTTAACTAGGAGTTAACTTAGTAGTTCTTAACTGCTGCTGTCCAAGACTCCTTCATTTGCTGACTGCCCACTAGAGGCTGGGTGTTCATTGAAATATTTATTAGCACCAGCTATGCGCTGCCCTCTTCCAGGAACAAACAGGCCATGGTCCCTTCTGGACTATGCAGCTTCTGCCCTGGTCCCAGACTGCTGGGGTGTTGGGCTCTCACCTGCCTCACCAGGGGCAAGTTCAGTGGTACAAAAGCACACAGCTGCCCTCTCTTCTTCCTTCTCCTCCTCCTCCTCTTCCTCCTCCTTCTCCTCTTCCTCCTCCTTCTTCCCCTCCTCCTCCTCCTGCTGCTTTCCTTCTCCATGTGCCAAGCCTGACAGCTTTCACCAGTAGAACTGAGAAGCCTCTCCCGAGATCCTTTTCTGTTAACAGTGAGCTAAGGGCAGGTCCCCTCTGTCGTCCTTTTCCAAAGGAGAGGAAGATGCCCCACTTCACCAGCCCTCCTCCTCACCCAAGCCTTCCTTAGGGAGGACATAATCTCCTCAGAAGCAGCAGCAGGGCTGCGGGACCAGGCGCACAGGCGGTGGCTTGGAGGGC
>NW_012101865.1:1155827-1160338 GCF_000951045.1 Mandrillus leucophaeus | reverse complement strand
AAGTGGCATCACATAAATCTAGGAAAAACAAAACAAAACAAAAACCTTGTGAGATCTTTCTGGCCAAGAGACTTGAAAACAGCAAGTCTTGAAATTGAAAATGTGTGTAAAGTGTGTATATGAAGCACGCCCTGAGAAGAGGCTCTCTGGGGGCTCCCCAGGCCTCCAGGTGGGTGGTTAGCAAGAGGAGGACTTGAGTTTATGATCCTAACTGCTCCATTTAGCAGCTGTATAACCTTGAACAAGTTATTTAACCTTACTCAGCCTGACTGCTCTCTCACTTGCAAAACTGGTGTAATAACAGTGCCTACCTCATGGGGTTTTAAGGGAAGAGTCAATGAAATAATGCATATAAACCCCCCAGCATGTGTAAGTACTCAGGAAACATTCGTTGTAGTTTATTAACATTTTGCTGCTTTCACTATGATTACAACCACCTGTATCCCTCCTCCATGTCTTCCCTTACACCTCCACACCCCCCACAACGGTATTTTGGCCTTCTCCCCACGCCTTCCTTTCCTCAGGTGGTAGAAACCCAGCAGGTAGTTCTCTAACAGCAGTTGTGATGGACAGTTTCATAATGAACAGCTATCACAATAGCCAGTCAGCCCTGTGAGTACAAAAAGGGGTTAATTTCCTGGTGGGTAGTGACTCTAGGGATCCCTAGCTAATTTGGAGAAAAAAAAAAATCTTTGTTTTTAAATAATCTTTGCCACCTGCTTTGGGCTTTCCTGCCTAACTCACTCTCAAATGAGGTGGTGGGAAGGCTTCCCACATGATGAATGGGGCCACTGAGCTCTGGGTGCCCAGCTTTGAATTGCTAGCGAAGACTGGGCTATGGAATTCAGGGCTGATGGGAAGACAGGAACCTGCCAGTTGGAAACTCGCCCTTTGGGATTTGGCTTGAGGGCTGGCTGGGGATGAGGGTCCTCCATTGGAGTTCTGAAGACCAGACATTAGGGTTTTCTGTCCTCCATCTGAAACAACCCTCTGGCAGGTGGAGGACTTGCCAAGGATAAACTCTCTTGTATTTCAAGCTTTTCATTTTTGTGATTTCTGAGTTCAACAGGCCAATGTTATTTGAAATAACTTTTTTTCTCCTAATTACAAAAACAACCAATGCTTATTGAGAGGAAAAAAAAACAATGAAAATGCAGATAATTATAATGAAGAAAAAATTAAGTATTCATAATTCGCCATCCCAAGAGAACCACCATTATTCTCCTGTATGGTTTTCTTTGCCTATAGGAAAGCAATTACATCCGAGTTAACCGCACAGGCTCTCAGAGCCAAACTTCAATCGCAGCTATAACATGTGGGCTAGTCTCTTACACTCGGAGAGCCTCAACTTTCTCAACTGTAAAATGAGAATAAAAAGAGCACCTATGAGGCTGGGTCCACACTGGTGGTCTCAGCTACTTGAGAGGCTGAGGCAGGAGAAACACTTGATCCTAGGACTTTAAGGGTGTAGTGTGCTATGGTCACACCTCCAAACAGCCGCTGTACTCCAGCCTGGGCAACAGTGAGACCTGTCTCTAAAAACAATATTTATTTATTTATTTATTTATTTATTTATTTTGAGACGGAGTCTCACTCTTGTTGCCCAGGCTGGAGTACAGTGGCGCGATCTCAGCTCACTGCAACCTCCGCCTCCTGGTTTTAAGCGATTCTCCCGCCTCAGCCTCCCAAGTAGCTGAGATTACAAGCGCCTGCCACTACGCCCGGCTAATTTTTGTATTTTGGTAGAGACGGGATTTCACCATGTTGGTCAGGCTGGTCTCAAAATCCCGACCTCAGGTGATCGGCCCACCTCAGCCTCCAGAAGTGCTGGGATTACAGGTGTGAGCCACCGCGCCTGGCTATTTATTTTTTTTGGAGACAGAGTCTTACTCTGTCACTTAGGCTGGAGTGAAGTGGTATGATCTCAGCTCACTGCAACCTCTGCCTCCCGGGTTCGAGCGATTCTCCTGCCTCAGCCTCCCGAGTAGCTGGATTACAGGCACGGACCACCACACCGGCTAATTTTTATATTTGTAGTAGAGACGGGGTTTCACCATGTTGGCCAGGCTGGTCTTGAACTCCTGACCTCAGGTGATCCGCCTGCCTTGGCCTCCCCACAAAAAAAAAATTTAAAGAGCACCTATGATAGTTAAGAGTTTATTAAACAATTTTTTAAAAACGAGTATCTGTTACAGGGTTGAAATAATGCCTAAAAATGACTATAGATGTTAGCTCTTACTGTAGAAAACATATATTCTTTTTTGTCTTTTTGAGATGGAGTCTTGCTCCGTCGCCAGGCTGGAGTGCAGTGGTGCAATGTCACCTCGCTGCAACCTCCGCCTCCCGGGGTCAAGCGATTCTCATGTCTCAGCCTCCCAAGTAGCTGGGATTACAGGCACCCACCATCACACCCAGCTAATTTTTGGAAAAAGCATATTCTTACTGAAAAAATGCTGCCACACTATCTGATGGCATTTTTGTATCCTGCCTTTTCTCCTCACTGGGTAACAATGTGAACCTCTGTAGCATTAAATATTCTCTGGTGACCTTTGTGTGGAAGACCCGTGCCTAATTTACCAGTCCCCCATTGACGTACAAGGGTGTATCCAGTATTTCATTATCATAACGCCGCACAAACATAATTATGGCTAAACCTTTGTGCCCAGCCATAATTATTTCCTTGGGGCCAATTTCAAGAAGTAGAATTGCAGGGTTATAAGGGTAGGCACAGTTTTATGACTTTTGATAACTGTTACCGAACTGCCCTCTAGAAAGTTTGGACCATGTTCCTTTCCCACCAGCAGGGAATAAGAGTGACTGTTTCCCTACACAGTCACCAACACTGAGTTTTATCATTTTTGTCCATCTTTAAACAATTATTCTTGAGCAAGGGAATGTCTTCTATCTGCCTGATTCAACTGAGAACTCCCAGCGGGCAGGGCGGGAAGTAGTTCCTTCATCTCTGCATATTTCCAGTGCCTAGTACATGCTCTGCCCACAGTAGACACTCAAGAAATATTTGAGCTCAATCTTAGAAGCAGCCAAGAGTGATTTTAAAAGCACCCTAGACAGCCAGTTCTTACTAAGTGTAGCACTTAACAACTAAGAATTGTACCTGGATGAAATTCAGAGAATATGCACTGAGGAAGGCAAAGGCATTTCCAGAAACGCGGCCCTGATATTCAGATATTAATCAGCCAAGCTGATTACTTTCTGAGATCAGCCTGGGTTGGGGCTGCTTATCTGCCAATAGATTTGCATGTGTAATTTGAGATCCACTCCAGTTCCAAATACTTGGGGGAACTCTGAGCCAGGGTATCTGGGTTTTGCTCTGTCACCATTTTGGCGGTGGTCCAGAGCTCATTAGTTCGTCCTGTTGAGTTTGGTTTCTCCATCTGTTTAATGGGGAACATACTAGCATTTCCATCAGAAGTATTTTAACAGTCATAGAATTCTGCCTCCCTCTCGCTCCAGCATTTATTGAGGACATAGCCTCCTACCTGTACTGAAAGCAGGTTAGCATGGTGGACGAGGAAACAGGTTCTGGAGCCGGACTACTTGGGTCCAAAATCCTCTCTGTCACATTCTCACTATAGGAACTTGGGTTTGCTGGGAGGATTAAATAAGCTCATCTGTGCAAAGCACTTAGGACAGTGTTTGGTAATAGTAAGCACCAAGTGTTGGCAACAGTTACCTTATTTAAACCTTAGAGTAACCCTGTGAAGTCACTATTTATTATTTACTCCATTTTAAAGATAGAGAAACAAGGCACAGAGAAGTTACACAGCTGGTAGGATAAAGCCAGGCTTTGATCCCATCTCTGTCTGACTCAGGACTATTTTCAAAACTCTAAAATGTTAAAGCTGGAAAACACCCTATAGATTATCTAATCCAGTCCTGTCATCTGACCCATGAGGAAATCAAGACCCAGAGAGCAGAAAGAACTTGCCCAAGGACACAGCAAAATAGTGACAGAGCAGGGCCTGGGCTCTAGCCCTGCTTCCCAGAGACAATGAAGCCTCTCATGTTGCTGCCTTTGCTCCCCCGCAAAGGAGAGGAGCACAGGAGCTTGCAGGTACTTGAGCAAAAAGTGCCTTGAGCAACTCCGCAGCCTGGCGCAGGCCAGGTGCCAGGAGAAGGCAGTGTTGTCATTGGCCACTCCAGTTACTCCTTTTGTTCAATTAATCCAGCCCTGAGTCCCCTCCCAGGGGGAAATCTACCAACGCCTGCCTGGACTTGTGCTTTCTGCAGCTCCCCTAAGTGCCAAGGCACAGTGACTCCAAAAGTGGCTGCTCCTCCCAGGCCCTCCCTCGTCCCTCATTCTAAGTCCACCATTGAGTGCAGGAAGTTGAACAAAGAGACCTGAGGAGGAAGATCCCTGCCGTCCCTCCCCTACAGTCACACCTCCTCTGCTTTGTTTCTAGGCTTGTTTTTTTCAATGGTATATTTTACTGAACTCCATATACAAACAATCTTATTTTGGGCCGGGCATGGTGGCTCACACCTGTAAT
>NW_012101865.1:1154112-1155367 GCF_000951045.1 Mandrillus leucophaeus | reverse complement strand
ATTTTTATTATTTTTTCTATAAGTCTGATTTACCCTTACAACACATCTCATTTGAATGCTATATTTTCAAGGGCTAGTAGCCAAAAAAAATGGAAACACCCAAATGTCCATCAGCTGATGAATGAATAAACAAAACCTGGTACAGTCATACAATGGAATATTATTCAGCCATAAAAGGAGTACATCATGGTTGAACCTTGAAAACATATACTAACTGAAAAGAGCCAGACATAAAAGACACATATTAAGTGATTACATCTATATAAAATGTCCAGAATAGGCAGATCCATAGAGACAGACAGTGGACTAGTGTTTGCCTGAGGCTAGGGGTTAGGGAGGAATTCAGACAGTTGACAGATACGGGTTTTATTTTGGGGGAGGGGTGATAAAATGTTCTGGAATTAGACAGTGGTGATGGTTGCATAACCTTGTGAATATACTAAAACCACTGAGCTGTAACACTTTAAAATGGTGAAATGTAAAAAAAAAAAAAAAGCCCAGGTTGGTGGCTTACACTTATTATTGCAACACTTTGAGGGGCTAAGGCAGGAGGATTACTTGAGCCCAGGAGTTCGAGAGCAGCCTGGGCAACATAGTGATATCTTGTCTTACTAAAAGTTTTTTTAAAAATTGGCCAGGCATGGTGGCTCACACCTGTGGTCCCAGCTCCTCAAGAGGCTGAGGTGGGAGGATCCCTTGAGCTGGGGAGTTTGAAGCTGCAGTCAGCTGTGATGGTGCCGCTGCACTGCAGCCTGGGTGACAGAGCAAGACCCTGTCTCAAAAATTTAAAAATAAATAACAAAATGATGAATTTTATGGTATGTGAATTACATCTCAGGAAAAAAAATTAACAATAAAATAAATAAAATTAAGAAGTAGTTCTACCAAAACAATACAGTTATATTTAATAGGAAAATCTTTTACACTGATCTGGTTTCTAAATTTAAATGTAAGTTAATTAAGATTATAAAATTAAAAGTTAACTTCCCTCATTAAGGCAGCTACATTTCAAGTCATAATAGCCATGTGGGACCAGGGGCTACCACAAAGGATGTTGTACCTCTGAGAGCTCACTGCCCCTGGACACCAAATGAGGTCCTGAGTGGCCATCCTCGACCACTCCCTGGGTAAGTCCTGAAGGAACCAAAAGCAGGCTGATGAGAGGACGCTAGAGTGAACAAATGAAACTATACCATACAGACCCTTTTTCTTTCCACCAAAATGCAGAATCATATCAATTACATCATTTTTTTCC
>NW_012101865.1:1127340-1152247 GCF_000951045.1 Mandrillus leucophaeus | reverse complement strand
TTTTTTTTTTTTTTTTTAATAAACCCCTCCCCTTGCTCAAGGTGAGGTGATGCCAAGACTGTCCAGGCTTCGCTTCAGGCTTCCAGCTGAGGAAGCTGAAGAGATTTAGTAGCGGAAGCCTCATAAAGAGACGCTTCCCCCAGGGTCCTTCTTGTTCCTGGCTTGGGCTGAGGAGCAGACACAGGTCAGAAAGGCTGGGAGACAGCGCTGGTTCCATACTCAAAATCCTGGTTGCCTTAATCTGGGTTTAAACAGCACATTTTGATAAACAGCCCCACTCAGAACTGTACAGTGTTGCTAATCCCAGCCTCTCAGGGTAAAGCAGATGCAAGGGGAAAACAAACATTTTATGGCTGTGGAAAGACAGCCACTCCTGCCCCGTGCCCTTCTGTGACAGCTCTCATTATAGGAGAAGCGAGGCCTAGAGGGAAAAAGGGGCCACTGAGTCAAATACAAATGGCGAACAATGATTTCCCTTTTTTGGTTTTGAAATGGAGTTTTGCTGTGTCGCCCAGGCTGGAGTGCAGTGGCGTGATCTCGTTCACTGCAACCTCTGCCTCTACTCCTGCCTCAGCCATCGGAGTAGCTGGGATTATGGGCGCCCACCACCATGCCCTGGCTAATTTTTGTGTATTTAGTAGAGATGGAGTTTCACCATGTTGGCCACGCTGGTCTCGAACTCCTGACCTCAGGTGATCCACCCACCTTGGCCTCCTAAAATGCTGGGATTACAGGCGTGAGCCACCGCACCCAGCCTAATGATTTATCTTTAGCTTCAACTCCCTGGGCTTTCGGGGCAGCAGGGCTGAATTGAAGAAGGTATAAAAGCAGAAATTAGCCACTGACCTTGAGATATTTTTGTCTGAATTTGGGAGACAATTTTAAACTAAGCTGGGGTTGGATTTACCAGAAATATCTGGGGGGTTACTTTTATTATTTATTTCAAATGTAATATACGTTTGTTGGAGAAAATTTTCAGAATTACCAAAGGCAATAAATAACTAAAAATTTAAAAACGTTACTCCACCATTCAATGTTGATATTTTAAAACCTTCCAACGTATTCTTTCCATAGTAGATTGTTTTCCACAAAAATGGAATCGCAGACAAGATACTATGTTTTATAAACTTGCTTTTTTCTTTTTTTCTTTTTTTTTTTGAGATGGAGTCTCGCACTCTCACCAGGGCTGGAGTGCAGTGGCACAATCTCAGCTCACTGCAACCTCCACCTCCTGGGTTCAAGCGATTCTCCTGCTTCAGCCTCCCAAGTAGCTGGGATTACAGGCACCTGCCACCACGCCCAGCTAATTTTTTGTATTTCTAGTAGAGACAGGGTTTTACCATGTTGGCCAGGCTGGTCTCGAACTGACCTCATGATTCACCCAGCTCGGCCTTCCAAAGTACTGAGATTACAGGCATGAGCCACCGCGCCTGGCCTAAGCTTGCTTTTTTCAAAAAAATGTATCAATAGATTTTGTTGTTATTAATGACCATATCAATAGTTCTTAAGCCCACTGGGCAAATTATTAATACTCTATAACTAGAAAATGGTTCCCCTGCAGCGTCCTGGGAGATGAATATGGTTCCGCACAGTGACTTCAGGAGATAAACTCCTCCATCTTGTTAAGCATGTCTGTTCAACAGTTCAAGCTCAAGATGAAAGGCAAGTGGCAATCGGCACTTTGGCCCCACCGTGCCTGCCACCTGTTTTATGAAGCGTGCCAGTGTGTCAAGTGCTGAAGTATGAAAAGAAGGGTGGTGTTGTCAACCAGGACTTCATCCCCTCACTCCAGTCTTTCCCTCAGCCACCTCGGCTGGAGAGGCCTTGAGGCTGAGGAAAACGTGCCTTCCAGGAAAGCAACTGCACACACTAACCTCAGAAAATAGGAAGCCCCCAGGAGCAGTGAATGAAACATTACTTTGCTGTCTTTGGAGACCAATTTCCAGGTCTCTCCATTTTAAAAGGAATACAGATACAAAATCTCCTCAGTCCCATGTAGCCGGGTGGGTTGTGTTTGTCCCCTTGGGACAGAAAATGGTGAGTTTATGGCCTTTGGTGAGCAAGAGCCCCCCTTGACCCGAAGCAGCTTCCATCTGCCCCTCAGCCTCCCCCTTCTCCTTTCCAGTAAAGAAACCCAGTTGCCTATTACAGTGTCAGACTTTGCAAGGCTGTTAACGACCTATAAAAGTCCAAAGACAGAATACTCCGGAAGGAGGAAACACTAATTAAGGAAATCCTGAATGCTCTAAGCCTGCTCATTAACAAGAGGCGCATAATAACAGCCAAAGTGGAGAAGCTCATAAATTACCCAAGGAAGCCCAATGCAGTTGGGAGGTGGGGCCTGGCCAATGGAACCCAGGGTTCACTTCTGGGGTTAATGGAATCCTGGCTGGTCCCCGGGATTGCCCAAGGCCAGGCGTGGTGTTTCCTTCCTGCCTTGCTGGGAGAGGTGAGTAAGTTTGAGGGAGGTGATTATTCAGAGTCACCCGCAAATCAGGGCGATACTTG
Source organism: Mandrillus leucophaeus (assembly GCF_000951045.1). Taxonomy (NCBI): domain Eukaryota; kingdom Metazoa; phylum Chordata; class Mammalia; order Primates; family Cercopithecidae; genus Mandrillus; species Mandrillus leucophaeus. The sequence continues at coordinate 1,149,739 of NW_012101865.1, read as the reverse complement.
CTCTGGGCCACAGAGGGAAGTGGGTCACGCACGGGAGAGTATTAGAACTCCAAGCTTTGTCTTGGCGATGTGCTCGCAGATAAGTAAACAACATCCCTCCCTTTCCCTCCCCCTACTGGGCATCTTCCACTCCCAGTCATTTATCACAGGCTGAAGGAAACACATTATTAAAAAGAAAAGGGAGAGGCGGGGAGGAAGACCTAGGACTTCTCAAACCCCTTTCCTTCCAAGAGCTCCAGGCTCGATGCTATGATCACTATGAGCTTCCTGGCAAAAGATTGACACATTCAGCTAGAGAGAAACCAAGCGACACAGAGGTTCACTGACGGGCTTCCGCCCCCCCCTCCCCCGCCCAGCAAACCGGGGGATGAGTTTAATTTGCTTTCCATTAAAGCTCCTGCTGCTTACTAAAGATTTCACAACATGTTGGCTCAGTATAAGCAAAATGGAAGCCCCATGCATGACTCAGCCCACCTTTTCATGACTCAGGATCTGGAAGAAATTGGAGAATGTATGATCAAATCTCACCCGTGGCACATCCAGTACGAAGATGTTTCCCAATGCCCTGATTTTTGTGTCTGTGTATTCAGTGATTTCATCACTCCACCAATAAAGCCTAACAGTATCAACAACAGCAAAAGAATGGCAGCTGACTCTTATGGAGCCTTATCCATCCCAGGCATTAATAGACACTTACACCTGTTTCCTCCTCTGGCCCTCACGCTGAACTCAAGAGGAAACCTAGGCTCAGAGAGGCAACGTGACTGTGCAGATCGCACAGGGTGAGAGCCACGGCCAAACTCGGGGCCCAGTTTCCTAACTGTTTGACTGCAACCAGATTTTGGGGCCATATTTGATGCAAACTCAGGTAGAGGTTAAGATCATGGGCCAAAGAGCCCAAAAGTCCTTGGAGACTGTCTTGGCCACATACTTTAGGGTGAGTCACTTTGCCTTCCTGAGCCTCACCTGTAAGATGGGGGAAATAATACCATTGGTGAGGATTAAATGAGATTCTTCACATAAAACGCTTAGAACACTTGTAATAAGTTGTCAGTAACTGTAGGTTGCCATGGACTGGGAGTGCCGGCCTCTGGGGGCACCCAGGTGGGAGGGGTTAGGGAGGGCCCCAGCAGGGCCCTTAGAGGAGCCGCAGAAAGCAGCGCTTGTCATTTCCACAATTTCGATGAAACCCATAATTATAACCCCTCCTGCCGTCCCTGGCCCTGGGGCAGTGATAGAATCTTGCTGCTTTCGGGGTCAGGTCTAATCACCACATGGATGGGCAGGCACAGGGTGCTGTGGGAGATGGGTGGGGGACAGGTGGGAGAGGGCACTTGTCTCTGAGTCAGGCAGCAGGACACACCCAGAACTGCACCGTGGGGCACCCACCCAAATGGAGAAGCTACTGCGGCCCCTTTCACAGGAGATCGCAGAGTGAGATTGCAAGCCCTAGAATTGCTGCCCAGGTTTTTTTCCTCCCCCCACCCTAGCAGCTCATATGTAACATGCTGAATTTGAGCCAAAGTCATATTAAATAACAGCTCCTCTGAATTGAGTTCTTACCGTATACCAGGCCCTAGGCTGGACACGTTTTATTTATATTCTAATTTAATCTTCACAACCGCCCCATGGGATGGTATCAGTTGGGTACATGTATGTAGCAGTTACTATGTGCCAGGCACTGTTCTGAGCATTTCATGTCTATGACTTTATCCACTCCTAAGAGGGGAGTACTATTATTACTCCCTTTTTACAGCTGGAGAAACCCAGGCACATAGAGTTAAGTAATCTGCTCAAGGTCACAGGGCTGGAAAATGAGGGAGCCAGGTCTCAAAGCAGGGCAACTGGACCTGTGCACACACTTAACCTCTATATTACAAACCTTCTTTACCCCACAAGCTACTGTTATTATCCCCACAAGCTACTGTTATTATCCCCGTTTGGCAGATGAGCAAACTGAGGCTCAGAGACCAGAGCCAGGATCTGGCGCCAAGACCCATGCTCAAATTGTTATACCAGACTGGCCTACACTCTGACTGCAGTGGGTCTTTTTTTTGTTTGTTTGTTTTTGAGACAGAGTTCTGTTCTTGTTGCCCAGGCTGGAGTGCAGTGGCGTGATCTCACTCACTGCAACCTCCACCTCCCGAGTTCAAGCGATTCTCCTGCCTCCGCCTCCCAAGTAGCTGGGACTGCAGGCGCATACCACCATGCTGGACTAATTTTTTTGTATTTTTAGTAGAGATGGCGTTTCACTATGTTGGCCAGGCTGGTCTCGAACTCCTGACCTCATGATCCACCTGCCTCAGCCTCCCAAAGTGCTGGGATTACAGGCATGAGCCACTGTGCCTGGCTAGTGGGTCTTTTTTCAGTGGGACATGAATGATGTGATTTAGGGAGAAGAGAGGGGCAGAGAGCCCCAATGCCTAGAAATAACCACAACCGGTAGCCCTTACACCTGTAGGTGTTACTTTTCTTCTCATTTTATGTATGAAAAAAATGAGGTCCAGAGAGGTGAGGTCCCTGTCCTGCCAGGGAGCAATGGGGCTGAGACTTGAACCCCTGACTCCTGAGCTGAAGCCCCAGTGCGTCTCTTCTTCCAGGCAAGGTGTCTGAAATTCCACTCTAAGAAATTCATTCTTTGGATCCTGAAAGTGTTTGGCCTTCAAATCATTTAAAAAGAATTTGTTGAGCAGCGACCTTATTCCAGGTGTGGTGCTGAGTCAGGGGTTTTCACACTGTGTTGTGAGACCCGGGAGCTCCAGAGCTCTGAGAGAGCGTCCCTGGTGGGTCTGAGATGGTCACACAGGCAGGGCTGCCCCCAGCCCCCTTCCCCATTCTGCCAAAAACTGCTTTCTTGTATCTGTTTTATATTGAGATACCTATAGATTTTGCTTTTGAAGAGAGAGTTCCACCACTAAAAATGCTTTAAAATCACTGTATCTGGTCCTGGGGACATAGAGGTGGTCTGTCATGTCCCCAGCCTCAAAGACCCACCTGGGACAGACAGACAGGAAAACTCACTGCAGTATAGCTTAGCAACCACCCAGGCAGGTGTGAAGTGCAGAGACAACGCAAAAGAAGTGATTTAGCTCTGGGGCAAAGGAGGGAGAAGGCTTTCTAGAGGAAGGGACATTGAACTGAACTTGGAAAGACTCTGGATTCTCTGAGCAGCCGAAGTGGGAAGAGCATTCCAGGTGGAAGGAACAGCATGGCCAAGGATTGTAGTGGAAAGTGTATTGAGGGAACCTGAAGGAATCCTGGAACGGAAGGTGAGGGACACCAGCATGTCATCATCAGCTAGTGGCTGAACACGGAGTAGGTCACTTTTAACCATCTTTAACTGTCAGTGTACTTATGCCGGGTCCTATGCTGGGCAGCGGGGACAAGGATGTGAGCTAGACAGAGCTCCTTGCTCTCCCAAATCTCAACATCTGGGGTCGGGAGGGGTGAAGCAATTCAGTCCAGCCGCTGGTCAATGAGAGTTTCTTAGGGTGGGATGTTGGAGGCTGGAGATGATCAAGAGTTAGTTATTGAAGCCCAGAGCAGGGCAAGGCGCAATGCGTTTTAAACAGGGACGGCCAGGAAGGGCTTCACAGGCAAAGTGGCACCTGAATTGGACTTGGAGAGGTGGGGATGATTGTGAGAGTCGGGGGTGGTAGAACACATTCCAGGCCAAGGAAGGAACAGCAGCAGCAAAAGCCTAGACACAGGAATGCACAGGGTGTGAGCAGGGAACAGGGAGCAGCTGGGTTGGGTGCAGCATCGGGTACGGGAAAGGAAGTAGAAGGAGATCAAACTGAAAATGTCTGTTAGAGCTAGACTGTGGAGAAATGGGCAAGAGGCAAGCAAAGGAGTCCACACCCGAGGATCTGAGCAACAGGATGAGCAGGACACAATACCAGGCCTGTGTCATCACCACCTGTGCGGGGGTCCACCTCCTGAAACACCTCGGAGGGACCAAAGTAATCCCAGCCCAGAGGGCAGCCTCTGGAACCAGCTGCTCCACTGAGCAGCCACATGACCTTGAGCTTGTTACTTGGCTTCCTGGAGCGTCAGTCTGCTCATCTGTGAAATGGGCACAGAAATACATCTCCTAGAATTGGTGTGAGAATTAAATTAGTTAATACACTCAAAATGAACAGAACACAGCTGGTCACATGGTAAATACTCCTGTTATGCTAGTGCTTATTATTTAAAAGACCAACTTTTCTCTCCTTTTCCAATGATGAGAAGGAGAGCTCTCCAGAGAATGAGAGCTACGAGAGGAATTCCATTTCATTTGTTTCTTGGTTCTTTCATACTTTGATCATCCAGTTGGTAGGTCAGGCATGCTTCTTATTTCCTTCCTTTTCCTCCCTTCCTCCCTGCTTCCACAAATCCTTTTTTGTTGTTGTTGTTGAGATGGAGTCTCGCTCTGTCACCCAGGCTGGAGTGCAGTGCACAATCTTGGCTCACTGCAACCTCCGCCTCGTGGGTTCAAGAGATTCTCATGCCTCAGCCTCCCCAGTAGCTGGGATTACAGGCACCTACCACCACGCTTGGCTAATTTTTGTTTTTTCAGTAGAATGTCATCATGCTGGCCCAGCTCGTCTTGAACTCCTGACCTTAAGCGATCCACCCGCCTCAGCCTCCCAAAGTGCTGGGATTACAAGTGTGAACCACTGTGCCCGGCCCACAAATACATATTGAGTGCTAACTCTGTTCATTGCGTTCTATTCTGTGTCAGGGAAGTTTGGGTGAGATGCCCAGTACACTCTAGGTCACTATTTTTTCAACTCATGGCCCTTCACAGGGCACTGATCTCTGCCAGGCCCTGTGCTGAGTATGGGGAATACTGATGTGTAAGCTGCTTCCTGCCCTGGGCGAGTTGCCATCCTGGCCCTGCGCCCAGGACTCTTGAATGTTAACCATAACCCAGTGGGATCCATGCAAAGTAGTCCCATGGGAAGCCCAAGGGGAGAGTGGAGAGCCAGGGCCACAGCAGAGGAGAGGAGAAAGGTGTCATTACAAAGGAGAAAAGTCCTGATTTGGCCTGTGTCATGAAATCATTTTATTGCCTACAAATTTCAACATTCGGATTATTTTCCGAGTACCCAGAGAGGGGCTGAATGGGACGATGAATTTATGAAAATGATGCCAGCCCAGAGTTCTGCTGCAGACAGACCTTCCCCAAACCTTGGTTAAAACCACCTTCCCACCCAGAGTATAGAACACAGGGTCCCGGGCCAATGATGATAATAGTAACAATGCACTTTTTTTGTTTTTTGCTTTTATGAGACAGGGTCTCACTGTGTCACCAGTATGATCATGACTCACTGCAGCCTCCAGCTCCCAAGCTCAAGTGATCCTCCTGCCTCAGCTTCGCAAGTTGGAACTACAGACATACACCACTACACCCAGCTAATGTTTTTTTTTTTGTTTTGTTTTTTGTTTTGTTTTTTTTTGAGACGGAGTCTCGCTCTGTCACCCAGGCTGGAGTGCAGTGGCCGGATCTCTGCTCACTGCAAGCTCCGCCTCCCGGGTTTACGCCATTCTCCTGGCTCAGCCTCCCGAGTAGCTGGGACTACAGGCGCTCGTCACCTCGCCCGGCTAGTTTTTTGTACTTTTTAGTAGAGACGGGGTTTCACTGTGTTAGCCAGGATGGTCTCGATCTCCTGACCTCGTGATCCGCCCGTCTCGGCCTCCCAAAGTGCTAGGATTACAGGCTTGAGCCACCGCGCCCGGCCAGCTAATGTTTAAAAAATTTTTTTTCTAGAGAGGGGATATTGCTATGTTGCTTAGGTAGGTTGCTCTTGAATTTCTGGCCTCAAGTGGTCCTCCCTCCTTGGCCTCCCAAAGCACTGGGATTACAGGCATGAGCCATATCATAATGGCCGGTTTTTTAGCACCTACTATGTGTCGGGCACTGTGCTAGGTGTTTTACAGACATCATGTCACTTAATTCTCACAACGACTCTGCAAAGGAGAGGAAGTCTAGTTGAGATATTGACACCCAAGGTCACACAGCTGGCCAGAGGCCTGGCGTGGCACCAGGGAGCTTGTAGAATGCCAAGTCGAACCTCAAAAGTATCGCCAGTCGATCCTCATCCTTTGCAGATTCCATATTTGCAGATTTGCTTGCTTGCTAAAATATATTTGCAACACCAAAATCAATATCACAGGGTTTTCACTGTCTTTCACACATATGCATGGAGCAGCAAAAACTTTGAGTTGCCCGATGCTACATTCCCAACTGAGTCTGAACAAAGCAAGGCCATGCCCTCTTGCTTCAGCTGTCATACAGTCAACAAATGTCATATCATGCTCTATTTAATTCTGCACTTTTCACTTTTTGTGCTTTTTTTGGTGATTTTGCTGTTTAAAATGGGCCCCAAGGCTGAGTGCGGTGGCTCATGCCTGTAATTTCAACACTTTGGGAGGCCGAGCTGAGAGGATCGCTTGAGCTCAGGAGTTGGAAACCAGCCTGGGCTATATAGTGAGACCCTGTCTTTACAAAAATAAAAAAAATTAGCCAGACAAGGTGGTGCATGCCTGTGGCTCCAGCTACTCAGGAGGCTGAGGTGGGAGGATCACTTAGCAATGAGCCGTGATCACACCCCTGTACTCCAGCCTGGGCAACACAGACAGTCCCTGTCTCAAAATAAATAAATAAATAATAAAATGGCCCCTAAGTGTAGGGCTGAAGTGTTGTCTAGTGTTCCTAAGCTGTGATGTGCCTTACAGAGAGAAAATACACATTAGTTAAGCTTCATTCATTCATGAGTTATAGTGGGGTCAATGTTAATGAAGCAACAACTTACACTAAATAAAGTGTGTTTAACAGAACCACACATAAAACAAGGTTACATGTTGCTTGGTTGATGAAAATGTTGTGATCAGTGGCTCACAGGAATTTCACCTTGGATTTATCCTAGGAGCAATGGTTCTGTATTTGGGAAGTCAGTGTTTGCAGTGACTTTATAGGAGGAGAACTACCATAAGTAATGAGTGTCAACTGTACAGAACAACACAGAAATTCTTCATTCAATGTACTTCTGTCTCCTACACATGCACACACATACATACATAAACATTTATACTTTTTTTTTTTGAGACAGGATCTCACTTTGTTGCCCAGGCTGGAATGCAGTGGCACCATCTCTACCAAGTGATCCTCCTGCCTCAGCCTCCCGAGTAGCTGGGACTACAGGCGTGCACCAGTACACCCAGCTAAGTTTTTTTTTTTTTTTTTTTTTTCAATCAAGACAGGGGTTTCACCATGTTGGCCAGGCTGGTCTTGAACTCCTGACCTCAAGTGATCCACCCGCCTCAGCTTCTCAAAGTGCTGGGATTACAGGCATGAACCATTGCATCCGGCTGGTTTTTGAAACTTTTTTTTTGTAGAGATGAGATGTTCCTATGTTGCCCAGGCTGGTCTCAAACTCCTGAGCTCAAGTGATCCACCTGCCTTGGCCTCCCAAAGTGTTGGGATTACAGGCATCTCTACACACACACACACACACAATTGGCCAGGTGTGGTGGTGCACACCTGTAGTCCCAGCTACTCGGGAGGCTCAGGTGGGAGGATCACTGGAGCTGGAAAGTTCAAGACTGTGTAAATCGAGATTGCACCACTGCACTCCAGCCTGGGCAATAGAGGGAGACCCTATCTCAAAAAAATTATTAAATAAAATAAAATAAATGAACCTAAATGGGATCCTACTGTGTATATTCTTTTGCAGTTTTCTGTTTTTGCTTCACAGCAGGCTGTATGTGCTTTCTGTGTTGCTGTGCCCAGAGACCAGCCTCACTCTTTTTAAATATCTGTGTGATGTGAATGTTCGTTCTTATGTGTTTAACCATTTGCCCCTTTGATTGACATTTAGGTTGTTTCTATTTTTTCATTATGACAAACATTTCTTGTCGATGACAATAGGGATCTGTAATGGGCCCTTCCATTCCTTCATAGAGGTTTTCACTGGGAAAGACTGGGGCCAAGACTTGCTCAGATCTCCAGGCAGAGCTAGAGCCACAGGACCCAGAATCCCAGCAGAGCTCCAGTTACCTGTGAGAGAAATAGGTGCCTGTGAGGGCAGGGAGGGTGGGCGGAGGGCGGTGGGCACAGAGCCCCGCTCCCTGGCAGTGCGTGTGGTCCCATTCCTCAGGTCCTTGTGCAAACACCGCTTTGTCCCTGGCTGAATAGGAAAGTCAGCCCCAAATTAGCACTAATGTGAGGGCGTTTAACCCTCTTGTGAGGCCCTTTGAGAAAGCACAAAAGAACTTTTTCAGGGGCTGGGCTGTGCAGCCCAAACAGGTCTGACTTGGAGACACATGCCTAGCAGGAATGCCAGCCCTAGGGAGACTCAGCAGCTGCCCTCTCCCGGCAACTAACCCAGCAGATGGAATCTGAACACAGCCCCCGGTCCTGGAAGGCCTGCACCCCGAGGGCTGTGGCAAGCAGGGGCAGGCCACAGTGCCAGAAGGCAGGATGTCTGGTTAACTAATGCTTTGACATCAGGGAGATCTGGGTTCAAATCCTAGCTCTGCTGTCACAGACTGAGACCCTCTGAGCACATCTGTTCCCCATCTGAGCCTCAGCTCTGTCAGCCAGAACATGGGGATGATAATAGTGATGACCAGAGGAGCTTATTAAGAAGGTGACCTGAGACGATACAGTGTCACCTTCTCCGGGAGCCTGATCAGGCTGTTTAAAACCACAACATTAGGTGGGGCACAGTGGCTCACGCCTGTAATCCCAGTATTTTGGGAGGCCAAGGTGGAAGGATCTCTTGAGCCCAGGAGTTTGAGACCAGTCTGGGCAACATGAAACCCTGTCTCCACAAAAAAGAAAAAAAAAAAAAAAACCTGGGCACGGTGGTGCACACCTGTAGTTCCAGCTACTCGGGAAGCCGAGGTGGAAGGATGGCTTGAGCCTGGGAGGTTGAGGTTGCAATGAGAGCAGTGATTACACCACGGCCCCCCAGCCTGGGCAACAGAGCAAGACCCAGTCTCAAAAATAAAAACATTAAAAAGAAAGAAAAAAAAACACAGCATTCCCCTGCCCAACTCCACTCCTCTCTCCTCCTTTCCTACCTTATGTCCATCCATAGCACACGCCCCTTCTAACCTGCTATGTAAGTTACTTGTTTGTTTCACTTACTATGTGCCTTTCCCCACCATAAGCTGCACAAAGGCACAACTTCATACCTCCTCTGTTCATCGCTGCACCCCGAGAGCCTTACACAGAGCCTGGAGCACAGTGGGCCCTCAGTAAATATTGGTCATATACAGAGGGCTTAGCACAGTGCCTGGCACATAGAAGTCTTTGATTTTAAAAGACAGCTTTGGCAGCTGCCACTGTTGGCATTGTTCTTATTCTCAATGTAATTCCCCAGGGCACACAGACAGCCAAGTCCCTGTGCCACTGGGCTGTGCCTATCAAGAAAGAGAAATATTTGGGCCCAAGCAAAACCACAGCAGAGGGCTGGGCCTTGCCCAGAAGTTGTCTCCAAGTAGAGTCTGTATGTGCGTGCGCGTACGTGTATTCATTGACCTGTCTGTGTGTTTTCCCATCAGCACAGGTGCCTGCTGGGGCCACACTCTCCACCACAGGCTCTCCTCTCTCTCAAGATGGAGGTCGGGGTGTAGCTGCATTTGGGGAGCAGCTGCTGCATTTCCTTAGGCGTGTAGCAGCCTGCGTGTGCTCCGGAGACGGAGCAGCGTGGGTGAGGCTCAGGGTTTGCCCGCCCCAGCGGCCTCTGCTCCAGAACAGGCTTGTCTGGGCCTGCCCACCCCTAATCTGACCACAGAATCAGGGAACTGACTGAACCTCAAGTTCTAGGGGGGCACAGCTTGAACGCCAAGGCGTATGCCACTGTCTCCATGGCCTTGGCCCGAACGTTATCCGCAAGAGGCCAAGTCGAAGGGCCTCATGTGGGTGTTGGAGGTTCCAGATCCACAGGCCATCTCCTGGGTTCTGAAAGGGTCACTCGTGTTTCCCAAGTGCCCACTAGTGCCAGACCTGCATGAGGAGTGGGATGGAGGGGTGAGCAACAGAGACCCAGCCCTACCCCATGGGGCTCCTGGGCTGGGCCAAGGAGGCACATGTTAAACAAAGAGTTACTTAAATTACAGATGTGATGAGGCTGAGAAGGAAAAATTCAAGGGACTGTGTGTGCTTTGAATTGTGCATCTGCGCTGGGCTGAGGTGCTCTCTGAAGAAATAATATTTATGTATTTATTTAATGTTGAGACAGGGTCTTGCTCTGTTACCCAGGCTGGAGTACAATGGCATGATGACAGCTCACAGTAGCCTCAACCTCCCAGTCTCAAGCAATCCTCCCACCTCAGCCTCCTGAGTATCTGGGACCACAGGCACACACCACTACACTGGGCTAATTTTGTTTACTTTTGTAGAGACAGGGTCTATGTTGCCCAGGCTAGTCTTGAACTCCTGGAGTCAAGCAATCTGCCCACCTTGGCCTCCCAAAGTGCCGGGATTACAGGCATGAGCACCTGGCCAGAAATGATATTTAAACTACAGCTGGAAGGATGGTTGGTGTTAACCAAGTTGAGAGGCTGGAGTGGTGATGGGAAGAGAGGAATTGTGTCTAAGAAAAAGGGAACAGAATGTGCAATGGCCCCGAAGTGAGCCTGATCCACAGTGTGATTGTATTGAAAACTGCAACACCCTAAGAGGGAACTTTTTATTTTGCTGATGAGAAGACAAGGCTTGAGGAGGTTGGGCCACCGGCCTGGGACTCTGCACGTTGCATCCTGAGCCCCTGGGGTTTTCCTGAGGACTCAGCCTGAGTCACCCAGGACTCAGCTGAGTCCAGAAGACCAGCCTCCTTTACCTGTGGAAAATGTTCAAAAAGTTTCAGGGTTAGTGAGGTTTCTGGGGAGGAAACTCATTGTGAAGGAGAAATCATAAAAAAAGAGAAGAATCCTGATTCTGAGGTGACTGAGGAGGCGATTCCGAGATTCCAGCATCCTTTCCCAACCCGGTTCCTCCTTGGATGTGGTCCCATCTGATACAGCTTTCCCAGAATGAATCATAATGCAAAACTGTCCAGATGCATGTAGATAAGTAAATAAATAAACCCAACAAGTGGCCCAATTCCTTCTTCCCGGAGGAAGTAGCTCAGTAGAGTCTACAGATACAAAACAGAGTGTGTCTTAAGATTTTAACTAATCACATTGTTGGTTTTCCCTGGGTTATTGAATAAGATCCACTTGGAAATAATGAAGACACCAATGTGCCCGGGCTCCTGGGCGAGTAAAGAGAAGGCAGCATTTGGCAATGCCTGGTGAAGGCCTAAGTGAGGTGTGGGTCATTCACTGTGATTTGCTCCACATTTATTTACAAGCCCAGCAAGCTGTCCCTACTGTCCCAAGGTGGGCAACCACAGCTTGACTTCCTGGGCTAGAGCAGGTGGTGTCTTTTTTGAGGAGGCCCCAAATGGCATCCCCCATACTCCCTGATATGATGACTATGACTGGGGCCTCCAAGTAGTGGGTGAGGCCTGGGTACTCACCTGTCTTGGGGTAACCACACCTACCTTGGTAAGCATTGGGTAACTAGGCATGAGGCACCCACCTGCATGGGCAATTTGTGCAATTACCCCGTGTGCCCAAGTGAATCAATGTTTACTTGCTGCAAAGCTGGGGAACCTCAACCTCGCCTGTGGTCCAGGGACCTCCAGGACAGCAGCACGGGAGGAATATGTGGTCCAAAGGGCTAAGGCATCCCTGGCCCAGTTTCAGGTACAGACTCCAGCAGACTCTCCTGTATCCATTCAGGGTTGAGAATGTTGAGGAACCTGGAGATATTTGAAAAATAACTCCAGAAACAAATGAAGCAATTTTTGAAGACAGGGCACAGTGAGGTGAATTAACTTGCCCTAGGTCACACAGTGAATACACAGCAGAGTCAGGACTTGAACCAGGCACAGGCAGACTCCAGCATCCCCTTCTACTCTTGGGTTAGTGTACTTATATCTATGGTTGCCTATGTATGGAGTAGAAGGTCTGGGAGCATGTACATCAAAGTGATTTTTCTTTACTAGTGAGATTATTGGGGAGGGAGGGGACTTTCACTTTCTATTTTTCACAATCATGTATTGTTTCTTCTTTTCACAAACTGCATTAATTTTATATTTAGGAAAAAGTGAAAAGATGTGGTTTTGACCTGGTGCTCCAAATTGATAATGTTTATCAAAGGCTTTAAAAATATCCCAAGGGAATAATCACATGTAGTCAAGAGGATACAAGGCTGTTTCTGGAATCACTGATCTTCAACCCACTGCTTTATCACCTGACACAGTGCAGCACCTGTTGCTGGAACATTCCACAGCCTTTAGGAGTGGAGCTTTGAAGAACATGCAATGACATGAGAAAATGTTAATGACATAGAGTTAAATATAGACAGGAGGGTATGAAATTGTATACGGAGTATGATGCCATTGGTGTTTTTAAACAATTCTAGGCTAGGCACAGTGGCTCACGACTGTAATCCCAACACTTTGGGAGGCCAAGGTGGGAGGATAGCTTGAGCCCAGGAGTTTCAGACCAGCCTAGGCAACAAAGTGAGACCCCATCTCCACAAAAAAATGAAAAAATTAGCCGGGCATGGTGGTGTGTGCCTATGGTCCCAGCTACTCAGGAGTCTGGCAGGAGGATTGCTTGAGCCCAAGAGGTTGAGGCTGCAGTGAGCCGAGATCATTCCACTGCACTCCTCCCCAGGTGACAGAGATCATGCCACTGCACTCCTCCCCAGGTGACAGAGTGAGACTGTATAAAAAAAATAAAAAATAAAAATTTTAATCCTATATACAAATACTAGAAAAATGTGCCAAATATTAATAACAGTTATCTTTGGGTGTCAGGGTTATAGTAACTTTAAGCTTCTTTCTACTTTTCTTCATTTTCTATGATTTGTAGAAATTGCATGTAACTTTTCTACTCAGATAGAACAATAACAAAACAATTAATGTTTACTAGTGTTTTCTGTGCTAGGCATGTTACATATTCCGTCTTATTTAATCTTCACCACAAACTTATGAATAGATGTGAGGGAATGAAGAGTTAGAAATGGGAAGTAATTTGTCCATTGTCACACAGCTGGTATGTGGTGAGACTGGGGCCACTGTCAACCACTATAAATGCTATTTTTCTTTAAAATAAATATAGTACTTCAAGGGCTGACTCCTGTTCGTTTTGCCCAGTAGGCACCATGGAGACCTGAAGCACAGCCCCCATGGGTCATTGGGCAGGCTGTACTCTGCATGACAGAGCATGTACTCTGCTTGCTAAGCTGTGAGCCTTGGCAAGGAACTGTATCCATCTGGAGAAAAAGGTGCTTTTAATAAAAATGTGAATTAAAACCACAGTGAGATGCTACTACATACTACCAGAAACATTAAAAAGATGGATAATACCAGCCAGGTGTGGTAGCTTATGCCTGTAATCCCAGCACTTTGGGAGGCTGAGGTGGGGTGGATCATTTGAGCTCAGAAGTTTGAGACAAGTTGGGTAACCTAGTGATACCCCGTCTCTACAAAAAATAGAAAAATTTAGCCCAGCATGGCCACACATGCCTGTAGACCCAGCTACTTGGGAGGCTGAGGTGGGAGGATCACTTGAGCTTGGGAGGTGGAGGTTGCAGTGAACTGAAATCATGCCACTGCACTCCAGCCTGGGTGACAGAGCAAGACTCTGTCTCAAAAAAAAAAAAAAAAAATTAGACCAAATGTTGATGAGGCTGTGGAGCAACTGGAACTCTCATTCATTGTTGGTGGTGAAGTGATACATTGTTGGTGGTGCAATAAAGTGATACCACCACCTTGGAAAAAGATCTGTCATTTTTAATAAAATTAAACATACACCTACCCTGTGACCCAGTCATTGTACTCTTAAGTATTTACTCAAAAGAAATGAAAGCATATGTTCACAAAAAGCCTTGTACAAGAGTGCTCATAGCACCTTTCTCATAATAGCCCCAAACTGTCAACAGCCCAGGTGTCCATCAATAGAAAAATGGACAAACTGCAATATATGCCTACAAAAGAATACTCCCCATTAATAAAAAGGAATGAATTAATGATATGCAGGAACAACATGGATGAATCTCAAAACGCTACATTGAATGAAAGAAGCCTTACATGAGAGATTATGCAAGGTATGATTCCATTTATATGAATTTTCAGAACAGGCAAAACCAATCCACTGTGGAAAAATATTAGAACAGTGGGTTGCCTAGGGTGCTGGAGGGGAAAGTATTGATTGGGAAGGGGCATGAGGGAACTTTCTGGAGTGATGGGAATGTTCTTTATTTTGATAGCGTTTGGGGTCACAGGTGTATACATTTATCAAAACTCTAAGCACTTGTGCATTTCATCATAAATTTTACATCAAAAGGATAAAAGTTGTGAGCAAATATATGTGCATGCTGAAGTAGTTAAGGAAATTGTATTGATGCCTGCAATTTACTTTTAAATTCATAATGAAGTCAGAGCATTAATGAAAGTCTAAAAGAATGGCTTTATATGAAAGAAAAGCAAGTGCAGTACAACATTCATAGTAAAATTTAAATGGTGAGTTTAAGGATATTCACTATAAAATGCTTTCAACTTTTGCTGTGATGTTTGAAAACTTTCATAATGAAACGTTGAAAAACACACTTGCTGTACACAAACATAATGTATGAAAGAAGTCAGGCACAAAAGGACACACGATATGTGATTTCATTTAGCTAAAGGACAAAATGAACTGATGAGATTAGAAGTCAGGATAACGGTCAGGACAGGGGGATGAGGGTGTGTGTCTGTCGCTGGGAAAGTTCTGCTTCTGCACCTTGGGGTGGATAGCAGTGTTCAGGTTGCGAAAATTCATGATTGGTGCACTTTTCTATAATGTATATTACACTTTTCTGTACATATGTGTATTGTACTTAATAAAAACGGGTTTTAAAAGACTTGCCATGTTACCAACTCCTGCTTCAATCAGTATGTGGTAATAATTCACCATCAGTCTTACTCACAGAGAAATGTGGGTTCAAATTCTGGTTCTGCCACTTACCAGCTGTGGGATCAGGGACAAGTAACCTCCATAGGTCTCAGTTTTCTCCTCTGTTAAGAGGAATAATGACATCTCTCTCAGGGGAGGTGATGTTGAGATGGAAGGAGACAATACACACTTGCTTGGCCCTGAGCCTGCCACATGGTATTAGGTTGGTGCAAAAGTTGCTGAGTTTTTGCCATTAAAAGTAATGGCAAGAACCGCAATTGCTTTTGCACCAACTTAATAACTGCTTTCAGTGAGATTAAACGGTGGTGATTAATCAGTACCCTCAGGCTCCCCCTGTTTTCATCACCACCAGGGATGTCATGACTGGACAGCAAGAAAGGCTTTTGGATTGGCTGAGGTCCTTTGGGCCACTTGCTTAACTTCAACCTCTCTGAGCCTCAGTTTCCTCATCTACAAAGTGCAGATGATAATTCCTGCTGGGCGGGGTTGCTGTTAGCACCAGAAAAACTTTAGATCCATTAGCTTGAAGACGTCCAGGGTTTTCTGAGGACCTTCTTGTTTTGTTTTGTTTTGTTTTGTTTTGTTTGAGACAGGGTCTCACTCTGTTGCCCAGACTGGAGTGCAGTGGCGCAATCTCAGCTCACTGCAACCTCCATCTCCCAGGCTCAAGTAATTGTCCTGCTTCAGCCTCCCAAGTACCTGGGATTACAGGCACATGCCATTACCGCCTGGCTACCTTTTGTATGTTTTAGTGGAGATGGCATTTCATCGTGTTGGCCAGGCTGGTCTTGAACTCCTGACCTCAAATGATCCACCTGCCTCAGCCTCCCAAAGTGCTGGGACTACAGGCATGAGCCACCACGCCCAGCACCTTCTTGAAGTTTCAAACCCCACTGGGGATAATGGATGTAGCTTGGATGTCTTGGAATGGAGGCTCTGGGGTCCTCCCCAGGGTACAGTGACAACCCTTGTGGCACCTGCCCCTGGAGGCCAACACGGTAGCCTTGCTGCGGCAGCCTAGCGATTGCTCCAGTTATTAAATCAGGGATTGCACTTCAGTGAGTAACCTGTCACCCAGGAGCAGTTATCCACTGCTGCCACCACACAAAGGAAGCTCTGTTCAGGCACAAAGTGACTGCTCGGGGTGCTGGCGACCAGAGCTTCCCTCAGGCCAGGACTTGGGGCTGGGTGTCTGGCCCTGAAGATGGGTCTCCGCTTCCCAAAGGTGTCTGCCAAGCTCAGAGGCATTAGGATGTGCTCATTCCTGAGCTTCAAGACAGCTTGTCTACCACCCACCCACTCTGCCAGGACCCAGGCTGGCTTTCCTGGGGGCAGCTGGTCATTCTAGTGTGGTATGTATGCCAGCCATGGACCAGATGGTCTACAAGCCAAGGATCCTCAAATGGAGACACTTGACCCCAGCCCAGGATTCCTCAGATGGAGAATTAGCCCACTCCTGCCCAAGAGGGACAGGTGCTTAGGACCAAGTGGGCAGTCAGTAAACACACATTAGAGAGACTAGTAGCTAAGGGCTTAATTGCCAGGCAGCATGCCAAAGCATTACACACATTGTCACATTTGGACTGTTATTTATCCCATTCCTCAGATGAGGAAAATGAGGTTTAGAGAGATGATGTTACCTGCCCCAGAATCCATGGTTTGAGCCCAGCTTGGGTGACTTTGAAGGGCCCCCAATCTTTTTTTCTTTTTTCTTTTTCTTTTCTTTCTTTCTTTTTTTTTTTTGTTTTTGTTTTTGTTTTTGTTTTTGTTTTTGAGACAGTGTCTCACTCCCATCACCCAGGCTGAAGTGTAGTGGCCTGATCATAGCTCATTGCCACCTCGAACTCCTGAGCTCAATTGATTCCACTGTCTCAGCCTCCTGAATAGCTGAGACTACAGGCAAGTGCCACCACACCCAGCTAGTTTTTTTGTATTTTTAGTAGAGATGGAGTCTCATGATGTTGCCCAGGTTGGTCTTGAACTCCTGGATCCACCCACCTCGGCCTCCCAAAGTGCTGGGATTACAAGCGTGAGCCACTGTGCCTGGCCAAGCCTCCACTCTTGCCCACCTTGTTATACTAGCAGCAAGTGATGACAACAATGATACCTGACTTTTAAGCACAGATAGTACATATGCTAAGCACTGTACATTCATTATTGGATTAAATTACTCGAACGACCCTATGAAGTAAGTATGATTATTCCCCATTTTATGGAAGAGGAAATTGAATAAATGAATGGCTGATGGGCTTGGCCTCTCAATAACTAATTTTTATCACATACCTTCTCAACAGAATTGGGTATTAGGACAGGCACACTCATAGTGATGACCACCTTTCATCTCCACAACCCCAATACAATGTCAGTGTTAGTTCTTTCATTTTCTAGATGATATAACTGAGGCTTGAACAGTTAAGTTTCCCGTTATACAGCTAAAAGTGCTAGAGCTGCGATTCAAACCCTAGGCAATCTGCCCCCAGAATGCACATTCCTACCATTCTAAACTACTGTGCCAAACCTACAAGCCAGTTGCCTTTAGCCATGCTTAATTAAAGAACGGTGCCAGGTGAAATATGCCTGGCTGGGCTGGTTAAATTAATCGAGTGTCAACATATCTGGGTGGACAGTAAGACAAGTCAGTGTGAGTCGAAAGGACTGCGTAACTGCCCCAGGCCCCTGGTTTTTGGGGGGCAGTATTGCTTCGTGGTAAGGAGCCCAGAGTGCCAGAGCCAGCCTGCGTGGGTTCAAATCTCAGCTTTTCCACTGACCAGCCGTATGACCTTCAGCATGTTGCTGAACTTTTCTGTACCTAGTTTATTCATCTGTAAAATGGGTATGATGATGGCAATGTAACAGTGCCCATCTCCTAGGGCACATCTCCTAATATGAGAATTAAACCAGTTAATGTATGTAAAGTACTTAGCACACAGCCTGGCAGGCTGTCAGCATTGTATAAGCGTCTGTGATTCCGTCCACGAGTTGGGCAATGGATGCAAGCACTTGAGTTTTGCCACATGCAAAAATATCTTTGCTGAGTTGTGATTTGATGTTATACCCTAGTTTTTATAGAGGGTGGATGTGACAAATAGTTAATGAAGAATGTGTCAGTGTCACTGGCGAAGCTGAGGACATTGTTCACCATGTTGCACAACGCCCTTTATCTCAACATTCCCATGCTCTCTCTGTTCCTCCCGGAGCTGAACACCAGGAAAGAGCACATCTCTCCAGACCAGCACGCGTGATGTCTGGGAGCAGCACAAGACCCCTTTGGCTGTCAGGAATTTGGAAATAAAATGAAATAGGATGTTCGTTGGCTTAAGCTCAGGTCCTAGGACATTCTCCTTTTCCTATTGGTTGTTTTCTTTATCATAAACATTGTTTCAACTTTGATGTTTTTGAAATGGCAATTGTTTTATAGATTATTTCTGATTTTAAAACATATGTATCTTGATTGTAAAGAAAAGAATTAATATTTTGATGTATCCCCTTATAGATGTTTGTGTATACTTTGGGTATGTATAATGTGTGTGTGTGTTATGTATATTATATGCATGTGTATGTGTAAACATGGATATGTGTGTGCATATGTTTTTGGAAACAAAATTTTAGAAAAGGGAAAATAGTGCCATACTGTTTTGAAACCTATCATTATCGGCCGGGCGCGATGGCTCATGCCTGTAACCCCAGCACTCTGGGAGGCCGAGGTGGGTGGATCAGGAGATCGACACCATCCTGGCTAACACGGTGAAGCCCCGTCTCTACTAAAAATACAAAAAATTAGCCGGGCATGGTGGCGGGCGCCTGTAGTCCCAGCTACTCGGGAGGCTGAGGCAGGAGAATGGCGGAGCTTACAGTGAACCGAGATCGTGCCACCGCACTCCAGCCTGGGTGACAGAGCAAGACTCCATCGCATTAAAAAAAAAAAAAAAAAAAAAAAAAAAAAAACTACCATTGTCTTTTAAGCTTACTGAAGACATTTTAAAGAGTTACAATATCTCAGGGTATGCTTGTTGAAAAGGAAAAGAAGTTACAATAACCACAGTCATCATAACTATTCATTCATTTAGCAAAATATGTATGATTCCCGTAAATATTTTCTAGGCACTCTCTCGAGGCTCTGAGAACATAAAACTGAACAAAATAGATAAGATCTGCCCCTCATAGGAGCTATCAAACCATAAACCACTAAAAATGATCATTTCAAATGTTGCTATGAAAAAAGTGATGCTCATGTGTTGAGGGCAACATTGAAAAGGGGATCATAAAAGCCTGCTTAGGTGACGTGCAGTGGCTCATGCCTGTAATCCCAGCACTTTGGGAGGCAGAGGAGGGTGGATCACCTGAGGTCAGGAGTTCAAGACCAACCTGGTCAACATGGTGAAACCCAGTCTCTATTAAAATACAAAAAGTAGCCAGGCGTGGTGTCAGGTGCCTGTAATCCCAGCTACTCAGGAGACTGAAGTGAGAGGATCACTTGAACTCGGGAGGCAGAGGTTGCAATGAGCCAAGATCATGCCACTGTACCCCAGCCTAGGTGGCAAAGTGAGACTCTATCCCAAAAAATAAAAAAAATAAATAAATAAACATTTTTAAAAAATAAAGCCTGCTTTGAGGAAGGGATGTGTGAGCTGAAGTGTGAGTCATGAGAATGGGACAGCCTTGACCACATCCTGGCAGGAAAATGGAGGAATTGGCAAGTGCACAGGCCCTGTGGTGAGCGCAAGCGTGGTCCATTCTAGGAACAGCAAGAAGGCTACTGTGGCTGGAGCTGATCAACACACAGGTGGAGAGACCGGAAGGGGCCAGTTCTTGCAGATCCTGGGGAAGGGCTTGGATTTTTCTTTCAGTGTCATGCTCTGATTTAGCCATCTGAAGATCAAGATCACTGTGGCTGCTTGGTGGGGACTGCAGGGACCAAGAGTGGAAGCAAGGAGAACAATTGCAGGAATCTGGGTGGCATGCACTGGAGTGGCAGCAATAGACATGCCAAACCCTGGCTGGATTTAGACTTAATTTTGAAGTAAGTCAAAAGAGGTACTTGCAGAGGTAAGGAATAGGGGGTTCAAGGACAGCTCTGAAGCTTTGGATAACAACTTATAGTCAGCACTCTGTACCCAAGGATTCAGCCAACTGTGGATGGAAAATATTTCTTAAAAATACAGTAACAAGTGGGTGGCTGACAAGATGGCTGAATAGGAACAGCTCCAGTCTGCAGCTCCCAGTGAGATCAACACAGAAGGCGGATGATTTCCGCATTTCCAACTGAGGTACCCAGCTCATCTCATTGGTACTGGTTAGACAGTGGGTGCAGCCCACGGAAGGCGAGCCAAAGCAGGGTGGGGCATTGCCTCACCCAGGAAGTACAAGGGGTTGGGGAACTCCCTCCCCTAGCTAAGGGAAGCCATGAGGGATTGTGCCTTGAGGAATGGTGCCTTCCGGCCCAGATACTACACTTTTCCCATGGTCTTCGCAAACCATAGACCAGGAGATTCCCTCAGGTGCCTACACCACCAGGGCTCCAGGTTTCAAGCACAAAACTGGGTGGCCATTTGGGCAGATGCCGAGCTAGCTGCAGGAGTATTTTTTCATACCCCAGTGGTGCCTGGAACACCAGCGAGACAGAACCATTCACTCCTCTGGAAAGGGGGCTGAGGCCAGGGAGCCAAGTGGTCTAGCTCAGCATATCCCACCCCCATGGAGCCCAGCAAGCTAAGATCCACTGACTTGAAATTCTCGCTGCCAGCACAGCAGCCTGAAGTCGACCTGGGACACTCGAGTTTGGTGGGAGAGGCATCTGCCATAACTGAGGTTTGAGTGGGTGGTTTTTCTCTCACAGTGTAAACAAAGCCTCTGGGAAGTTTGAACTGGGCGGAGCCCACCACAGCTCAGCAAAGCCACTGTAGCCAGATTGCCTCTCTAGATTCCTTCTCTCTGGGCAGGGCATCTCTGAAAGAAAGGCAACACCCCCAGTCAGGGGCTTATAGATAAAACTCCCTGGAAGGGGCGGCTCTGGGCGCAGCTTCAGCAGACTTAAACATGCCTGTCTGCTGGCTGGGAAGAGAGCAGCGGATCTCCCAGCGCAGCGCTCGAGCTCTGCTAAGGAACAGACTGCCTCCTCAAGTGGGTCCTGGACCCCCATGCCTCCTGACTGGGAGATACCTCCCAGCAGGGATTGACAGACACCTCATATAGGAGAACTCCAGCTGGCATCTGGTGGGTGCCCCCTCATACAGGAGAGCTCCAGCTGGCATCTGGCAGGTGCCCCTCTGGGACAAAACTTCCAGAGGAAGGAACAGGCAGCATTCTTTGCTGTTCTGCAGCCTCTGCTGGTGATACCCAGGCAAAGAACATCTGGAGTGGACCTCCAGCAAACTCCAGCAGACCTGCAGCAGAAGGGCCTGACTGTTTTAAGGAAACTAACAAACAGAAAGGAATAGCATCAACATCAACAAAAAGGATGTCCACACAAAAACCCCATCTGAAGGTCACCAACATCAAACACCAAAGGTGGATAAATCCATGAAGATGAGGAAAAACCAGTGCAAAAAGGCTGGAAATTCCAAAAACCAGAACACTTCTTCTCCTCCAAAGGATCACAACTCTTCGCCAGCAAGAGAACAAAACTGGAGGGAGAATGAGTTTGTAGAATTGACAGAAGTAGGCCTCAGAAGGTGGGTAATAACAAACTCCTCTGAGCTAAAGAAGCATGTTCTAACCCAATGAGAGAAAGTTAAGAACCTTGAAAAAGGGTTAGAGGAATTGCTAACTAGAACAACCAGTTTAGAGAAGAACATAAATGACGTGATGGAGCTGAAAAACACAGGACGAGAACTTCGTGAAGTATACACGAGTATCAATAACTGAAGTGATCAAGCAGAAGAAAGGATATCAGAGATTGAAGATCACCTAAATGAAATAAAGTGTGAAGACAAGATTAGAGAAAAAATAATGAAAAGGAACAAACAAAACCTCCAAGAAATATGGGACTATGTGAAAAGATCAAACCTACATTTGATTGGTGTACCTGAAAGTGGCAAGCAGAATGGAAACAAGTTGGAAAACATTCTTCAGGATATTATCCAGGAGAACTTTCCCAACCTAACAAGACAGGCCAGCATTCAAATTCAGGAAATACAGAGAACACCACAAAGATACTCCTCAAGAAGAGCAACCCCAACACACATAATCATCAGATTCACCAAGGTTGAAATGAAGGAAATAATGTTAAGGGCAGCCAGAGAGAAAGGTTGGGTTACCCACAAAGGGAAGCCCATCAGACTAACAGCGGCTCTCTCTGCAGAAACCCTACAAGCCAGAAGAGAGTGGGGGCCAATATTCAACATTCTTAAAGAAAAGAATTTTCAACCCAGAATTTCATATCCAGCCAAACTAA
>NW_012101865.1:1123824-1127290 GCF_000951045.1 Mandrillus leucophaeus | reverse complement strand
AGAGTGGGGGCCAATATTCAACATTCTTAAAGAAAAGAATTTTCAACCCAGAATTTCATATCCAGCCAAACTAAGCTTCATAAGCGAAGGAGAAATAAAATCCTTTACAGACAATCAAATGCTGAGAGATTTTTGTCCTCATCAGGCCTGCCTTACAAGAGTTCCTGAAGGAAGCACTAAATATGGAAAGGAAAAACTGGTACCACCCACTGCAAAAACATACCAAATTGTAAAGACCATCAACACTATGAAGAAACTGCATCAACTAATGGGCAAAATAACCAGATAGCATCATAATGACAGGATCAAATTCACACAACAATATTAGTCTTAAATGTAAATGGGCTAAATGCCCCAATTAAAAGACACAGACTGGCAAATTGGATAAAAAGTCAAGACCCATTGGTGTGCTGTATTCAAGAGACCCATCTAATGTGCAAAGACACACATAAGCTCAAAATAAAGGGATGGAGGAAAATTTACCAAGACCAAAAAAAAAAAAGCAGAGGTTACAATCCTAGTCTCTGATAAAACAGACTTTAAACCAACAAAGATCAAAAAAGACAAAGAAGGGCATTACATAATGGTAAAGGGATCAATGAAACAAGAAGAGCTAACTTTCCTAAATGTATATGCACCCAATACAGGAGCACTCAGGTTCATAAAGCAAGTTCTTAAAGACCTACAAAGAGACTTAGACTCCCACACAATAATAGTGGAAGACTTTAACGCCACTGTCAATATTAGACAGATCAATGAGACAGAAAATTAACAAGGATATTCAGGACGTGAACTCAGCTCTGGACCAAGTGGACCTAACTGACATCTACAAAACTCTCCACCCCAAATCAACAGAATATGCATTATTCTCAGCACCACATCACACTTATTCTAAAATTGACTACATAGTTGGAAGTAAAACACTCCTCAGAAAACACAAAAGAACAAAAATCGTAACAGTCTGTCAGACCACAGTGCAATCAAATTAGAACTCAGGATTAAGAAATTCACTGAAAACCACACAACTACATGGAAACTGAACAATCTGCTCCTGAATGACTACTGGGTAAATAATAAAATTAAGGCAGAAATAAATAAGTTCTTTGAAACCAATGAGAACAAAGACACAACATACCAGAATCTCTGGGACACAGCTAAAGCAGTGTTTAGAGGGAAACACTTTTTAGAGGGAAACATTTATAGCACTAAATACCCACAGGAGAAAGCAAGAAAGATCTAAAATCGACACCATAAAATCACAATTAAAAGAACTAGAGAAGCAAGAGCAAACAAATTCAAAAGCTAGCAGAAGACAAGGAATAAGTAAGATGAGAGCACAACTGAAGGAGATAGAGACACTAAAAACCCTTCAAAAAATCAATGAATCCAGGAGATGGTTTTTTAAAAGATGAAAAATATAGATAGACCGCTAACCAGACTAATAAAGAATAAAAGAGAGAAGGAATCAAATAGACAATAAAAGATGATAAAGGGGATATCACTACTGATACCACAGAAATACAAACTACCATCAGAGAATACTATAAACACCTCTACGCAAATAAACTAGAAAATCTGGACGAAATGGATAAATTCCTGAACACAACACCCTCCCAAGACTAAATCAGGAAGAAGTCGAATCTCGAATAGACCAATAACAAGTTCTGAAATTGAGGCAGTAATTAACAGCCTACCAACCAAAAAAAGCCCAGGACGAGACGGATTCATAGCTGAATTCTACCAGAGGTACAAAAAGGAGCTGGTACCATTCCTTCTGAAATGATTCCAAACAATAGAAAAAGAGGGACTCCTCCCTAACTCATTTTAGGAGGCTAGCATCATCCTGATACCAAAGCCTGGCAGAGACAGAACAAAAAAAGAAAATTTTAGGCCAATATCCCTGATGAACATCGATGTGAAAATCCTCAATAAAATACTGGCAAACCAGATCCAGTAGCACATCAAAAAGCTTATCCACACGATTAAGTCAGCTTCATACCTGGGATACAAGGCTGGTTCAACATATGCAAATTAATAAACGTAATCCAT
Organism: Mandrillus leucophaeus; assembly: GCF_000951045.1. Classification (NCBI taxonomy): domain Eukaryota; kingdom Metazoa; phylum Chordata; class Mammalia; order Primates; family Cercopithecidae; genus Mandrillus; species Mandrillus leucophaeus. The sequence goes on along the minus strand of NW_012101865.1, from coordinate 1,125,241 downwards.
CACATAAGCAGAACCAATGACAAAAACCACATGATTATCTCAATAGGTGCAGAAGAGACCTTCAATAAAATTCAACACCCCTTCATGTTAAAAACTCTCAATAAACCAGGTATTGATGGAATATATCTCATATATGTAATAATAAGAGCTACTTATGACAAACCCACGGCCAGTATCATACTGAATGAGCAAAAGCTGGAAGCATTCCCTTTGAAAACCAGCACAAGGCAAGGATGACCTCTCTTACCACTCCTATTCAACATAGTGTTGGAAGTTTTAGCCAGGGCAATCAGGCAAGAGAAAGAAGTAAAGAGTATTCAAATAGGAAGAGAGGAAGTCAAATTGTGTCTGTTTGCAGATGACATGATTGTATATTTAGAAAACCCCATTGTCTCAGCCCAAAATCTCCTTAAGCTGACAAGCAACTTCAGCAAAATCTCAGCATAAAAAATCAAAGTGCAAAAATTACAAGCATTCCTATACACCAATAATAGACAAACAGAGGGCCAAATCTTGAGTGAACTCCCATTCACAATTGCTACAAAGAGAATAAAATACCTGGGAATACAACTTACAAGGGATGTGAATACCTCTTCAAGGAGAACTACAAACCACTGCTCAAGGAAATAAGAGAGGACACAAACAAACGGAAAAACATTCCATGCTCATGGATAGGAAGAATCAATATCGTGAAAATGGCCATACTGCCCAAAGTGATTTGTAGATTCAATGCTATTCCCATCAAACTACCATTGACTTTCTTCACAGAATTAAAAACAAAACAAAACAAAACAAAACAAAACAAACAAACAAAAACTACTTTAAATTTCATATGGAACCAAAAAAGAGCCCATATAGCCAAGACAATCCTAAGAAAAGAAGGAAGCTGGAGGCATCATGCTACCTGACTCCAAACTATACTACAAGGCTGCAGTAACCAAAACAGCATGGTACTGGTACCAAAACAGATATATAGACCAATAGAACAGAGCAGAGGCCTCAGAAATAATGCCACATGTCTACAACCATCTGATCTTTGACATACCTGACAAAAACAAACAATAGGGAAAGATTCCCTATTTAATAAACAGTATTGGGAAAACTGACTAGCCATATTCAGAAAACTGAAACTGGACCCCTTCTGTATACCTTATACAAAAATTAACTTAAGATGGATTAAAGACTTAAATGTAAGACTTAAAACCATAAAACCCTGGAAGAAAACCTAGGCAATACCATTCAGGACATAGGCATGGACAAAGACTTCATGACTAAAACACCAAAAGCAATGACAACAAAAGCCAAAATTGACAAATGGGATCTAATTAAACTAAAGAGCTTCTGCAAAACAAAAGAAACTATCATCAGAGTAAACAGAATGGGAGAAAATTTTTGCAATCTATCCATCTGACAAAGG
>NW_012101865.1:1101575-1123314 GCF_000951045.1 Mandrillus leucophaeus | reverse complement strand
TTTTGAGATGGAGTCTTGCTTTGTTGCCAGGCTGGAGTACAGTGGCATGATCTCAGCTCACTGCAACCTCCACCTTCTGGGTTCAAGCAATTCTCCTGCCTCAGCCTCCCAAGTAGCTGGGACTACAGGCGTGCACCACCATGGCCAGCTAATTTTTATATTTTTAATAGAGACAGGGTTTCACTGTGTTGGCCAGGATGGTCTTGATCTCTTGACCTCGTGATCTGCCCGCCTCAGCCTCCCAAAGTGCTAGGATTACAGGCTTGAGCCATCATGCCTGGCCAGGAATGCTTTTACACTGTTGGTGGGAGTGTAAATTAGTTCAATCATTGTGGAAGACAGTGTGATGATTCCTTAAGGATCTAGAACCAGAAATATCATTTGACCCAGCAATCCCATTACTAGGTATATACCCAAAGGATTATAAATCATTCTACCATAAAGACACATGCACACGTATGTTTATTGCAGCACTGTTCACAATAGCAAAGACTTGGAACCAACCCAAATGCCTATCAATGATAGACTGGATAAAGAAAATGTGGCACGTATACACCATGGAATACTATGCAGCCATGAAAAAGGATGAGTTCATGTCCTTTGCAGGGACATGGATGAAGCTGGAAACCATCATTCTCAGCAAAGTAACACAGGAACAGAAAACCAAACACTGCATGTTCTCACTTGTAAGTGGGAGTTGAACAATGAGAACACATGGACACAGGGAGGGGAACATCACACACTGGGGCCTGTCAGAGGGTGGGGGGCAAAGGGAGCGATAGCATTAGGAGAAATATCTAATGTAGATGATGAGTTGATGGCACAGCAAACCACCATGGTACGTGTATACCTACGTAACAAACCTGCATGTTCTGCACATGTACCCCAGAACTTAGAGTATAATTTTAAAAATACAATAAAAAATAACTTTACAACAATAAAAATAATACAAATAAAAACCAATATGATAGAACAACTATTTACATAGAGTTTACATTGTATTAGGTATCATAAGTAATCTAGAGACGATTTAAAGTATACAGGAGGGAGCTGGGCAGAGTAGCTTATACCTGTAATCCTAGTACTTTGCAAGGCAGAGGCAGACAGATCACTTGAGGTCAGGAGTTCGAGACTAGCCTGGCAAACATGGCAAAACCCCATCTCTACTAAAAATACAAAAAATTAGCCAGGTGTGTTGGCACATGCCTGTAATCCCAGCTACTCAGGAGGCTGAAGCACAAGAATCCCTTGAACCCAGGAGGTGGAGGTTGCAGTGAGCTGAGATCATGCCACTCTGGGTGACAGAGTGAGACTTTGTCTCAAAAAAATAAAAAATAAAGTATACTGGAGGGGACTGGGCACAGTGACTCATGCCTGAAATCCCAACACTTTGGGAGGCTAAGGGGGGCAGATGGCTTGAGCTCAGGAGTTCGAGACCAGCTTGGCCAACATAGTGAAACCCTGTCTCTACAAAAAGTACAAAAAAATTAGGATATGGTGGCATATACCTATGGTCCTGGCTATTCAGGAGGCCAAGGTGGGAGGATTGCTTTTGCCCAGGAGGTCGAAGGTGCAGCGAGCTGTGATCACACCACTGCATTCTAGCCTGGACAACAGAGCAAGACCCTATCCCCTAAAAAAAATGTATATGGGAGGATGTGCGTATGTTATATGCAAATACTACATCATTTTATGTCAAGGACCTGAGCATCCTCAGATTTTGGTATCCTGGAGGGGTCCAGGAACCAATCCCCCTCAGACCCCGAGGAATGACTATATTTACTGAGAAGTTACTAACACCAAGAACTGTGCAAAGCCCATGTATAGATTGACTCCACAGTTCCCCAAAGTAGGTCTGTGGTCTAAGGTATTAGACCCACCTGCTATGGTCCTGAAAACGCAGGGATTTGTATTCATATCATTATTCCAGGGATCTCATTTGTAGCCAAGCTTGGGGGTATCTGTGCTCATTTAATCATTCAATAAGTCCACAGGTAGGACTTTGTCTATTAGTTTTACAGAGTGGGAAACTGAGGCTCTGGAAGCATAAGTGACTGGCACTAAGTTGACAGTCCCTCTGACTTCACAGCTGGGCACCTAGGCACTGCAGTCCAAATACTGGCAAAAAATATGGCACCACCCAGTGACTTAACAGCTGCCCTGGATTCTACTTTATGGATTGCCTGGCACTAAGTAAACACAATCTTGCCTTTTTACCTTTTATTTTCATTACTTAGGGGTGTGACATGGACTTGGGTTCCAAACCATGGGCTTAAAATCCTTTCTAGATGTAGCCAGAGTGAAGCACCACTTCAGTAGCAGTTAATTACCTTTAATGATAATTGGTAACACTAATAATTGCAGCTCCCATTTACTGAGAGCTTACTACAGGCCAGGCCCTGTGCTACAGGTGATGTGTGCCCTTTGAACACATCATCTCCTTCATCCCGCCCAGGTGAATGTGGGCTGGGGATACTCACATCGCCCACAGCTCCCTCCCTCCCTCCCGGGTATGTGGGGAGACAGTGATACCATCAGGTAAGCCTGGTGATGAAGCATCTTGGGCCTTTGCTACTATTTCCATAAAGAGGCAGTGGCTTTTGACCTACTTTCTGGGCCAAAACCCTCTCTGGGGATGTGGTGGCTCTGTGGCAAAATCTGACCACTGGTCTATCTCCTTGTGGTCAAGAATCAGGGTGGGGCTGTGGGTGCTGGTGGAGAGAAAGGGGGAGGAAAGATTGCAGCATGAATCAGGCCCTGGCTCCACACTTAATGGTCACCAAGAAGAAGTCTGCCCCACCGTGGTGGCATTCCAGAGACCAGAGGCCAGAAGCCAGCATGACTCCTGCAGCTGGAATCTGACCACTGTGGCGTCCACCATAATGACACCTTGAGAGAGGCTTAGTGGTCACATGGGGTGTGTTTTATTCCCTGCTCTTTTCCACTCTCAGCTGGGCCCTTGGGCTATCCCTGGGGAAGGGAGCAGAGAGCTATTCAAGCAGAATGCTCGGTAGGCAAGCACTTCCTCTGGGGACTCTTGTATTCATGCAGTCATTGGTTCCTCTGCCCATCCATCCATCCATCCATCCATCCATCCATCCATCCATCCATCCATCCATCCTTCCATCTATCCGTCCACCCACCCATCTGTTTATCCATGCAGCAAATGCCTATGTCTAAGGCACACTTGTAGATATTTGGGGCTATGGGAAATACAGAGGAGTAAGATACAGACCCTGCTCTCAAGGAACCTGCACTCTCATATGGGAAACAGAAGTAAACTGATAATGCCGTAAACTTTGGGAGCAGTTTCTAGGAGACCTGTTAAGCTGTGCTGAACAAGTTCCTTTGAATAACTCAGAGCCAGTTTGTCCTCTGGAGGCACACATCCCTGCTCAGATCTCAGCTCCACCAATTATCATCTGCATGGCCTTGGGTAAGGCACTTCACTTCTCTGAGCCTCAATTCCCTCATCTGTAAAATGGGAGTAATTATAATACCTACTCAATGACTTGTGAGAATTAAAAGGAATATGTATATACAAGACAATGCCTGGCCTGTAGTAGATGTGCAATCATTGGTTATTTCATTTCTCTTTTCTTCTTGAAGCTCTCTTGGCAGGGTACAGAAACAGATAAGCTCTGGTTCCTGTTACAAAGGGACTTAGAATGTAGTAGGAGAGAGTGACCATGGGTTTAGCCCTTGCTGTTTGCCAAGTACTGTAAAATGCTTCCTGTTTATTTTCACATTTAGTTTGTACAACACAGTGAAGGCTTTATAATTCCCATTTCACAGGTAAGGTAACGGAAGCTCAGAGAGTTAAATTACTTGCCAAGTTTGCACAGCTAATAAATGGCAAAGCTGGGATCTGAACCCTGGTTTGTTTTACTGCAGAGTCCACAGTCAAACACTAGATTATAGTGTCTGTACACAGTTATACATGGTAGAAGGTAATAAGTATCCTAATAAAGTGTCAAGCATATTGTTCTGAAAACACAGAGAAAGAATTTCTTGGGATTTTTTGGAGAAGATGGTATTTGAGCTCCATTGTGAAGGAGAGAAATCTAGAATATCAGTCTCATCTCATAGAAATCGCAGGTGGCAACTGTGGTCTTCCAGGCAGACAGTATAGCTTGGATAAAAGCGTGAAGGTGAAAAGTGTGCAGTGCTTTGGGGGAGTAATCCCAGGATCATATACCATTTATAAAACCCGAATATCATGTTAGTCCGATCCCATTATCTCACCGGTGACAAAACCAAGGTCCTGACCCAGGCCCCATGGTAATGAGTGGCAATGCTGGGGTCAGCCCAGCATTGTTGGGGTGCAGAGTGTGGGATGGATAAGGCTCACCAGAAAAGTGGGAGTCAGATTACAGAAGACCTCGATTCTAGTGTGACGAGTTTGGAAATGGAGAACTGGTGAAGGTACCTGAACAAGGTGGGTTCCAACCTATTGATGGCGGAACTGGAGGGACCACAGCCCCATGTGATGGGAATCCTGGGTGGGGTCCAGCAAACCCTTGACTTCGTGGGATTTTAGCCACTTCAACTGGTCTGGAGCTCTTCATCATGGGGACATTCATTTGCTTATCAAAACAATAGGTTCGCTTGAGGACTGGCAGTTCTAACAAGGTGTTTCAATTTTTCGATTTAGAGGTTTCCCCTGTTAAACAGATGCCCCCATAGAACTCTGTATTTTCTCCTTTGGAGCACTTATCACACTGTATCATTAAAGCTAATTGTATGAAAGTAGTGGATGTGTGGCTCCATGGTCGGATCAAAACTCTAGGGTGGGAGGGACTGCCGTCTGTTTTTTTCAACACTGTATACCTAACATCTAGCAAGGGCCTGGCATAGAAGGGCTTAATCAACATTTTCGAATGAATCAATGAACCAACCAATGAATCAAAACTAAGTTCAGCCCAATCAATTTCCAGGTAAGAAAACTGAGGTCCAGAGAGAAGCAATTCCTTCATTCAACTTGACACATATTACTTGACCTACTATGCACCAGGCAATATCGTAAATATAATGAACAAGACAGATGAGGTCCCTGTCCTCATACAGCTTATGAGTGAATAAACAATACATGAGTAAACAGATAAATTGAAAAGGCAGTTCTGTTAGGTGCCTGTCTTGAGAACAAGGTTTCCCTTGGAAACAGGATGGGCTGGCCAGAGATGACTCTTCTTTTCCTTACTACACACTTCATCCCTCTACTTCCTCCAAACATTTTGAAGGTTTTGGTTTAAATCAACATGTGGGATCAACTCTCAGGCATTTTCTCCCAAACCAGATTGAACATTTGGAGTTCTGGGATGATGGGTTTGAAGCCACCAACAGCATTTGTGGAGCACACTATCTGCTTCTAGAAATATAGGCAGGCCAGGCACAGTGACTCATGCCTGTAATCCCAACACTTTGGGAGGCCAAGGCAGGCAGGTTGCTTCAGCTCAGGAGTTCAAGACTAGCATGGGCAACACAGGGAGACGCAGTCTCTACAAAACAAAATACACACACACACAAAAATTAGCTGAGGTTGGTGGTGTGCACCGGTAGTCCCAGCTACTTGAGAGGCTGAGGTGGGAGGATCTTTTGAGCCCAGGAGGCGGAGGCTGCAGTGAGCCATGATTGTGCTACTACACTCCAGTGACAGAGTGAGACCCTTTCTCAAAAACAAACAAACAACAACAACAACAACAACAACAAAAAAACAGAAAGAAAGAAAAAAAAAAGTAGGGGAGACCAAGAGATAGAGCCCACAGCTTACATCATCTCAAAGGTCAAATTTCACTTGATGAGGCAAAAAGAACCATAGAGGTTCTCATTATTGTTTGAGTTTGCATTTCCTTGATTATGAATGAGGTGAAGCATCATTTCATGTGCTTCCTGGCCGTTTGAGTTTCCTCCCCTGAGAAGTGGTTGTTCATGGCCTTCTTTTTTTCTATGACCTCCGCCTCCTTTCGCACAGGAGGAAACTAAGGTTGACAGTCACATGGCTTGCCTAAAATCAGAAAACTATTTTACATAAAATTACAGAAAACTATGTTATCTATTGTATGGTGCCTTCCTCAAGACCTATGTGTTGAACTGAATTTAAATGAATAGAGAACAACCCTGAATGTGAGACACCATCCTTGGGTGGTGAAAGGAACACAGATCTGGAGTCAGCCAGCCCGGGAGGGCTCTAAACCTGGCTGTGCTGTGTGATCTTAGATAAGCACCGAGCCTCTCTAAGCCTCCATTTCCTTGTGGAAATGTAAGAATCTCTATCCCCAGGTGAATCAGGGCACCTACCACAGGGCTTGCTCAGGGACCACTCATTTTTCCCTCTCGCCCCTTCCTGGAGGATGCAGAACAGCCAAGTGCACAGGGTTGTGGAGGCCAAATCAATAGGTATGAATAGGAAGGCAGGCTAGATGATGGCCCCCAAAACGTGCAGTCTTAATCCCCAGAGCTTGTGAATATGTTAACTTACCTGCTCAAAGGGACTTTGCGGATGTAATTAAGTTAAGGATCTTGACTGAGAGATTATCTGGGTGGGCCCAATGTAATCACCAGGTTTTATGGTCAAAAGGGTCAGAGATACAGAGAAAGAAGTGAGGACAGAAGGCAGAGGCTAGAGTGATGTTCTTTGAAGATGGAGGAAGGGGCCACGAGCCAAGGGATGGAGGCAACCTCTAGAAATTGATAAAGAGAAGAAAACAGATTCTTCCCTAGAGCCTTGGAGGGAGCACAGCCCTGATGACATCTGGATTTGATCCAGCAAGACCCACTTCAGACTTCTTTATTTTTATTTATTTTTACCTCTTCGAGACAAGGTCGTGCTCTGTCACTTAGGCTAGAGTGCAGTGGCACAATCATAGCTCACGGCAGCTTCAACCTCTCAGGCTTAAGCAATCCTCCTACCTCAGCCTCCTGACTAGCTGGGACTTCAGGCACGCACCACCACACTTGGTTAATTTTTTTACTTTTTGTGGAGATGGAGTCTCACTATGTTGTCCAGGCTGGTCTCAAACTCCTGGCCTCAAATGATCCTCCCACCACAGCCTCCTAAAGTGCTGGAATTACAGGCATGAGCCACCACACCCAGCCCCATTTCAGACTTCTAATACGTAGAAATGTAAGAGGATACATCTGTGTTGTTTTAAGCCACTAAGTTTGGGGTAATTCATCGCAGTAACAGTAGGAAACCAGTAGAGATGACATCTTGGAAAAATCAAGTTTTCTGAAGGAAGGGGGAGAGACATGAATGGTGGTGAAGAAACAATAATAGCTCCTGTGTTGTTTTTCTTAGTGTTTATTTTATACCAAGAAGTGTTCAAAACCCTTGTTTCAAATTATTTCATTTAATCCTCACATCACCAAGTGAGGTAAAAGCCATCATCCCATTTGCCAACTGAGAGAACAAAGGCCCAGCAAGGGTGAAGAATTTAGTCCCATTAAGTCAGTAGAGGAGCTGTCATCAAAACACCATGATTTTCCTGAAGTGGAAGTCTATGGATGGCCAGAGGCCAGAGGAAGTCTATAGGCTTTAGTTTTAGAACTGGCAGGTTGCTGCCAAGTTCACTTATCTGTGCCTAGCACTGCACTAGTGCAGGGGAGACCCACACTTCCTGGGAGATAGGATGTGGTAGAACACAGAGACCCAATCTGAACGATTCTGAAAATATAAGCACATTCTAAAATGCCTAATTGTGCTTAAATAAAGTGGAGAGGGGAAGAAAAATAGAGATTGTGGCTAGCAGGGTAGGCTTTTGAGAGAAGGTGGAGCCTTAACTGGTCCTTGAAGAATGTATAGGAATTAGGAAGATGCGGAGAGGCCCCTCTGAGGGGGAAAGGGCTAGAGAAGGGGATGCTGCCTGTGCCATCCCAGGCTGCGATGTAGCAGAAACTCCGTCCTGGGAGAACGTACACAACTTCACGAGGAAAACCTTGAATGCGCCGAAAGCTAAATGGATGAGGGAAAGGAAAGGCTAGAAGACAGGAATAAGCAATTCACAAACACATGGAAAGATGTTCCGTCTCATTAGTTATCGAAGGAATAAAAATTAAAACGAGATGCAAATGGTTGCCTACCAAATCAGCCCAGATTTGAGAAAACGATAGTAGCCAAGGTTGCCAAGGGTGTGGTGAAAGAGGAACTCTCATTCATGGCTGGTGGGAGTAGAAATTAGCAGAACTGTTTTGGAAAACAGTTTGGCAATGTGTCTTAAAAGCACGGGTATGTTGATATCCTTTGATCCTGTACCTCCTCCTCAGGGAGACTGGCTCTGGTTACTGTGAATAGGGGAAACCTTCGTATATGAAATTCTCACTGCATCCTTACTTACACAGTGGAATAACCACCACAGTGTCCCAAAGGGGAATGTGAGGTACATTATAGTGTCTCAACCTAGTGAAGTATTATGTATCCATTCAAAATAATGGCAGCAAAAATCTAGATTTGCTTTAATATTTTACATTAAGTGACTACAGCAGGACAAAAAACTTCATATCTGGTAGAGTAGCCATATGCAAAGTGTTTTTTGTAACTGTGGTAAAAAACAAAACAAAACAAAACAAAAAAGAACTCCGCAACATAAATTTACCCCCTTAACTATTTTTAAGTGTACAGTAGTGTTAATTTTATGCACGTTGTCATATAACAGAGCCCCAGAACTTTTTTTTTTTTTTTTGAGACAGAGTCTCACTCTGTCACCGGGGCTGCAGTGCAGTGGCACAATCTTGGCTCACTGCAACCTCTGCCTCCCGGGTTCAAGCAAGTCTCCTGCCTCAGTCTCCTGAGTAGCTGGGATTACAGGCACCCGCCACCACGCCCGGCTAATTTTTTGTATTTTTAGTAGAGACGGGGTTTCACCATGTTGGCCAGGCTGGTCTTGAACTCCTGACCTCATGATTTGCCCGCCTCGACCTCCCAAAGTGCTGGGATTACAGGCGTGAGCCACCATGCCCAGCCAGCTCTAGAACTTTTTAATCTTGCATGACCGAAAATCTATACCCACCAAGCAACTCCTCACTCCCCTCTCTTGAGTCCCAGGCAACCAGCACCCTACTTTCTGTTTCTATGAGTCTGAATGACTTCAGATACCTCACAGAAGTGGAATCGTGCAGTATTTGCCTTTTTGTAACTGGCTTACTTCACTTAGCATAATGTCAAAGTGTTTTTTAAAGGATTCAAATAAAAGACGCCAAAACTTGTGGTTGGCTTTGAGTGGTGGATCTAAATATGGTTTTAAAACTTCTTTCTACATTTCCCTTTTTCCAAATGGTTTAGACTCATTTCTTTTTAAGGAAAAAGGACAAGAAAGCGGGTCCCAGAGGCCTAGGAAGTAGCACATTCTTAAATTTGTCACATGCTATGGAGGTGATAGGCTGGCACAAAGAAGACCTTAGGCTCAAGAAAAGACTCCAATATGAGACCCAAAGCATCCAAGCTTCCCCCTGTCATCTTGCCTTCCCAGAAAGCCAGCTGCATTCTAGGTAAGGCCTGAGAGCCGGGGATGTAGAGGACACCCTGCCCTGGTTCTCTTCTCCGAGAATCTACCACTCCTGGGCCCAGTATTGATTAGTGACAGGGCCAGTTGACATTCACCGCCCAAGACAACTATGATTCATTCCTCCCTCTCCCAGGGAATGTTAAATAGCTGTCTGCTCTTGGCTCTCTCTAAACCCACCCAGCCAAGCAGCCCTCGGGGACCTAAGCCATGCTCCACCTGCTACGTGCAGAGTTAAAAGGAGGGACTGATGCTGAGTGGGTATAAATTAGGAAGTAGGTGGAGGGCACAGAAATACATCCGCCCAGTACTGTTTTTTGGGTCCACTGCTGTATTGGAAAATCCTTGCGGGCCCAGATCTTTTGTTGTCCAGCATCTCCGCCCTCCAGCCCTGATTACAGGGTTGTAGACCTTGTGGAGACTTCATAAATATTCATTCATTGGATGAACCAAGAGCATCCTATCATTTGGGCAAACAGCTCATTTGAGGTGTGGTGCATTCATCTTGGGAAATCCACCAAGACACTGGAAAGTTACAGCAACAGGCAGATGACAGGCAGGGGGAGGAGACCTCAGGCAGAGGACAGGCAGGGAGGAGACCTCAGGCAGGGAGCTGGAAAGGACGCCAGGCACAGCAGAGGGGCTCTCGGTTACCTTCCATCCCGCCCTGCTTCCATGTTGCTACCTCTGAGTGCTAGACCCCTCCCCAACTTGATGTCTACTCCTATCCCTAAGAAGCATGATATGAACACAGGCAAGCACATTTCTCCCATCCTATTCAGGTCAGCTGGAATACAATAAGCACCAACTGCTACCATCCCTCAGGACCAGGAAAACCGAGTGTGAGTCCCAGCTCTGCTGCTTACAAGCTGAGTGACCTTGGGCAAGTCATGTATCCAAGGGGCAACACACTATCTAATAAATATGTAAGGCATGCCTAATTTTAAAATATTCATTTTTTGGGTTCTTGGAAACTTTACAAATAGCACCTACTTCTCGCAATGCCCTGTGACAGAGAGACTATTCTTATCCCCATTTTACAGAGAAAGAAAGTCTAGATTCAGAGAGGTTTAGAAAATTTCCCAAAGTCTTAAGGCTATGAAGTGGTAGAGCTGAGATCTGGACCAGGTCTGATGACTTTACAACTTGGGCTCTGCCACCAGGCCATGCTGCTTCCCATCCACACCTACCTACAAAGCATTGCTGTAAGGCTCAAAAATGGGGTCACATATGTGAAAGCATGTTGTGAACTCCAGTGCACCGTATGATTATTAGGATGGCTGTGGAGACATTCACAGGACAGGGAGAGGGGAAGGGACTGGAAAATCTCAGGACCACCTACCACACCTGCATCTGTCCCTATAAGCTTCTCAATTTCCATGACAGTGTTTGGCCCCGAGGCAGCCCTCCCTCCTAAGGTGGGCAGGAAGAAATTCTCCCTGCTCTGAAACTAAGAGCAGTTTCACAACTAGGGCTGTGTCCCATGGGCTCTCTGCATCAACCAACTGACCTTTCCATCAGCTGACAAGGTGTCCTGAGTGCCTAATATGCATTCAGCACAGCGCCAAGCCCTCTGCCTTCACTGGGGGGCCAGGCCAGGCTTCAGGAGGCAGGCTTTTGCCCCAAGGGAGCTGCCTAACTCCAGGGCTCTGGGGAAAGAGAGCCTGACTAGAGAAAGACCTCTTTCAGATGTCACTGGAGGTAAGAACACACAGATGACAAAATCACACGCTTTGTAGGTCTGGCTGCCTGAACTAGCTGTTGATTGACTCAACTCTACAATTCATCACCCATATATCATGGTTACTGAACAACTTCTCAGCAAAGCTGGGTGGCACAGCGATCAACCACGTGGGCTCCAGAATCAGACAGACCTGTGTTGGAACTTGACACTGTGTTAATGAAATTACTTCAACTTTCTGTTCCTTAGTTGCCACATCTGCAAGATGGGGTAATATGATCCATTCACAGAATTTCTGTGAGGAGTAGAAGAGATGATGCACATGGAGGCTTCAGCACAGTGGGCATGTAGTAAGTGCTTCAGCATGTAGTAGGTGCTCAGTAAATGTGTCTGTGTGTGTGGCCAGAGCTACTTAGTTAGATGGGTAACTAAGATGAATAAGAAAAAGGCTTGCCTTCAAGGATTATACGTTCAGTAGCAGGGTCAGAAAACTACAATCTATACTATAATCATGACTGTACTTAACATTTATATTTAATTATTCCATGCAATCCTTGCCCAATGAAGATCAGGCAACGAAAAAGTTGTAGAGCCAGGATTTGAACCCAAGTATGGCTTACTAAGATTGAGACATTAATTTGGAGAAAAGGATCAGACCCCGAATTAGGAGACCCAGGAATGAGTCCTCTTTTTGGACCAACTTTCCTAGCTGACATATATATATATATGGACATTTGGAAATGAATGTGCTGTGTACTTGTCAAGTTGATAATTATTACATATGATGGTAGAAACTGAAACCAGACAGTCCTACAGATAGTAAATTAGAGGCAAGGTCTGAAATCCTTTCTGACTTCTGAGCCTGTGCTCTTTCCCACGTGCTATGTCGACCTGCCAGCCTTGAAAGTCTGATGAGAAATTCACCACGGATCTGCCAAGAAGCAATAGGCTCACCAGTCATTCATTGTTTTACTCTCAATCACTAGTTTTGAGGAACTGATGGATTTATACTAAGGTAATTGTGTCTCCTGGGTGACCTAATCATGACACTGGGCAATGAAGCAAGGAGACAAGAGAGAATACTTTCACGGAGCCTGCATGTATTCATGACCTACTGTGTGCTCAACCCTATGCCAAACCCCAGCATACAGATGTCATGCCCTCCCTATGCTTCTAGGTTTGTGGTGAGCCAAGGCAAACACTGAGGAAGTATCCAGGCACACAAGACTCTAACCAGAAGCTCAGTTTTACTTTGAACTGTAATTATGAAGACCTTGGAATCATACAGACCTGGGTGCAAAACTGGGTTCTGATACTCAGTGCCTGTGCAGTTTTGAGCAAGTCACTTCACCTCTCTGAGCCTGTGAACTGGAGATGACAGGGATGTACTCAGGGACGCTGGCTGACAAAGACTTCGTTGGGTTGTGCAAGACAGCGTGGGTTCCAAGACCATCTAGGGGGAACACTACAGCCTTGTGGTTGCCAACTAAAGAAAAATCAGGCATTTAAATAGTTTTACTTTTTCTATTTTTTATTTTTTGAGATGGAGTCTCGCTCTGTCACACAGGCTGGAGTGACATGGCGCGAGCTTGCTCACTGCAACCTCCGCCTTCCAGGTTCAAGCGATTCTCCTGCCTCAGCCTCCTGAGTAGCTGGGATTACAGGCGTGTATCACTACGCCCGGCTAATTTTTGTATTTTTAGTAGAGACGGGGTTTCACCATGTTGCCCAGGCTGGTCTCGAAGTCCTGACCTCAGGTGATCTGCCCACCTTGGCCTCCCAAAGTGCTGGGATTACAGTTGTGAGCCATCGTCCCCTGCCTAATAATTAGTTTTATTAAGAGGATTGCAACCTGGTAGTCTTTCAGAGAGTTTATGTTAGACTACTTCAAAACAGTATTTAAGTCCAGTTTATATGAAGATAGGGGTGGTTCTGCATGTGCTCAGAAGTTACATCAAACCTATTCAGAAGTTACTTTAGAGCAAAACCTTATGAAAGTTTGGGTGCGAGGGTACATGTGTTTATAGATTACTGAGGCACAATCATTAGTCCTGTCAGTATCTTATGCAGAGGAAGAAGCAAGGGCCAGCCAGGATCATTGAACTTATTTTTTTCTAAAAATGCTGTAATTCGGGCCAAGAGATGTGGGAACCTGTGCTCCCGCTCATCATCTTAAGAGCAGGAGGACTGCGCTGTCACAGAGTCAAGGGCTTTGTGAAATTCTGCTGGGAGGCAGAATGAGCAAACATTGCTCCTTAGCTCTGCTACTTTGTCTTACGTGGTTAAGAGTGGACTTGTGTAAGACAGACCGGGTACGGAATACTAACTGCTCCATGATAGCTGCGTGACTGTGCAATTTATTCAATTTCCCAGGTCTCTCTGTTTTTTACAGGAACAGAATGCAGTGACAACAAGCTTCCTGGAGGAGACAGAGACCACATCACGGAACAGGAATAGCAAAACTCCAGGGACAAGGCCCCCAAAGAGCGCACCTATGATATTCAGCTGGACTTAAAAAAGAGAGAGAGAGAAAGAGAGAGAGAGAAAGAGAGAGAGAGCCTGGGGGTGCCACCAGCCCTGCAGCAACCCTGTAACGGCCTCATGCAGCCGACTGTGGGTGCGAGTGCCCGCACCTCCACAGGCAAAGATGGTGGCCCAGAAAAACCACTTTTGGTGTTAACGGCTGAGTGTAAATTTCCAGTCCCAGGCTGCACCAAGCGGCTGAGCTCCTAATGGAACGCCCTGATTGGGTCTGCTTGCCACCGTCCAACATTGAGCTCTCCTATTGGACAGAGCCTCTACACCAGCGCCTCTCTGTATCACCATGAGCCAATTAGCTGAGGCCGGGCTGTGAGGTCACCCAGGGGACAGGGTTGGCTCCAGCTATAGCTGGGAAGGAGCCGTTTCCCGTAACGTCCAAGACTCCTCTGCAGTTCACAGCTTGACCTGGCTTTCTTCCCTATGTGCCAGCTCCTCACGGCCATTGATGTGCAGATGGACTCGAGTCTGCCCTTCACAGGCACGTTTATGAGGCACTGGCCAGAGTGGTGTCCTCTGTGGCCCTGGGACAGAATTTGTGTGCTTGGCAGCATTGCCTATCCAAGACCAAAATGGTGGAAATTACCCGTGCATAACTTGGAAGTCTGGTTAAGACTCGATTGATGGCTGCCGTGACCCAAGCACCAAGAGGGGCATCAAGATGATGCAGATGTGCCCGTGTCCACAAAGAGCATCTGCCTCCTTGCAGAAAGAGAAAAACAGTTGCAGAAATGTAATACAAAGTAGAAAATATCCATGCCTCAAAAGAGGTGAAGATAGCGTGCAAAAGAGGTGAGGATGTAGAGCTCTGGGAAGACTGCTGGAGCTCTGGGGCAGGAAGGACGAGAGCAGATGGCTTTTTAGGACAATGCCACTCTGGCCATCACTGAGTGCTGCGAGGAACTCACAGTTCTCACAAGCTCTCTCTCAGTGGGAAACAGAGGAGTATAGTGGTTGGAAGCACAGGCCTTGGAGTTGGCCCACTGGTTTCAAATTCCTCTTCTATTTTCTAGCTCTGTGAACTTAAGAGGTTTAAGTGAGATGAAAGTACCTCAGTGCCCGGCATATAGATGAATGGTTATTATCAGTTGTCAGATGAACTATCACACGCCCTCAGATAACACATCACAAACTCCAGGATCCACAACGACAAGACTAGAACCTTAGCCTCTTCCAGTTCTTCGGTAATCTGCAATTCAGGTTGAAGGGTGAGAAGAGAGGATGGAACAGACAGACCCACACGGGCCTTTACTCAACTCCACACCTCCTCTCCAGTGGCCTTAAGTGAGGCAGGGAAGGCTCACCTGGATCCCTGAGGTCAGCGCTCCATCTCGCCCTGATGTCTGCCTGGTCTGTGATGCTGCCCTGGCCTTCCTGCATGCCTTGGTCCGGGGCTGACCCTTCACCAGATGAAATGGGCCCTTTCAATGGTTGAGGAAGAGAAAGACTGGCCCCTGCCTTCTGTAGCTTGTCATTAGGGGGCAGTCAGCAGCTTAGGGACATGCAAAGGTTTCCAGCCCTTTAACTCTTGATTCTCAACTCCTTCCTTCCCCAGCTCTCCCCCAGGTATATTACGAGCAGTGGGGGCTTCTAGTGTGAAGATAATCCCTCCGCAACTTTAAGACTTTAAGAGTTTCATAACACTCTCCTTCCAGTTGTTTGTTACCATATTCTCATCTGTAAGAGGTATATTTTAAAGCCCCAGCAAGGAAAGAATTGTTGGGCCTTGCTCTGTGTTTTGCAGTTGCCTTTATTTTAGTACTAACCTGAAAATAATTATCTGTGGCTAAGTCTGCTTCCACTGGGGTCCTCAAGAGCCGGATCTGTGTCTGATTCATCTCTGTGCTCCCGGAATTGAGTACAAGACCTGGTACGGGGTGGGGGTGGCGAGGTGCCCCATGAATACTTTGAGGGGTGGATGGATGGATGGCATAGCTCATCCATTTGGGCCTAGACACTTGGGAGCTCATATCACAACAGAAAACTGTCCCGATTTCTCACCCTCTGACCTGATCTAGGTTATTGCCTAAAATTCCCCCATTTGACAGTTCATCTCTTTGAATTCATCATTTACCGCCTCGGCCTCCTGGAATTTGGATTCTCTTTTAAAATCAGTTCGTCAGGGGTTCTGGAGGGTTTTAAGTGTCTGGAGGGTTTTAAGAGTTTCATGAGTCCCATGAAAGTGTTTGCAAGATTTTCAAAATGTGTGGGTACAGTTTCCTGGTGGTGAGGGTCACCACTAGCTTTCGTCAGATTTCCAAAGGGGCTGTGACAAGAAGAGGTGAGGAAATGCTGTCAGGATAGAGGGCTGTACGCGGAGACTTTCTGAGGACCCTGGGTCATCAGTCCTCTCATTTATAGAGGGAAGAGAACGACACTCACAGGATTGTCAGAATTCAGTGGTTTTGGTGCTTCCTGAAACTGTATTGGGTCTCCTACATACACCCCTGAGTGCACACTGGAACCTCCTGGAAGGATTTCCATTGCTCTTGAAGCCTTCCTGTGGCCCACGTGGCCCTCCAGGCCCTCTCACAGCTTGCTCTCCTGTCTCTCCCCTCAAGCCACAGCTCTTTTTACTTCCTTGAGTGACCCTTGCTTCCTCTCATCATGGGATCTTTGCACTTCCTGCTCCCTCTTCCTGGAATGCTTTCTCAGAGGTGCCGCCCTCATTCCCTCTTTGCCTGAATAACTCTTGCTTCTCCTTCAGATCTCTGCACACTTATCTCTTCTTCAAGGATGACTTCCCTGACCATCCTGACTAGACTAAAACCCTCCTTCATAGGCCCTTAGAGCACTGGGAACTGCTTCAGCACACTACTGAAGTAGTTTTATGATTTTATATTGACTTTTATGATTCCTTAATTGGTGTCTGGCACCACCACTGCATTGTGGGCTCCAGCAAGGCAGGAGCCAAATGCATACTTTTCCTCTGCATTCTATTCCCAGGACCTAGCACAATGTATACACGTAATAGGTGCTAAATAAAAGGGTGTTGGGAGCATCAAAACTCTTGTTTTCGTGTACTAGAGCAGCCCTAGCTGGAATACTTTCTCTAATGCTTTCTTTGTTGTTTCTGCAGAATTCATGAGGTGGGCTTATTCTCATGAATAGTGTGGGATGGTCAGTCTGGGTGTGGACTCTAGAACCAGACCGCCTGAGTTCAAATTCTGGCTGTGCCTCTTACTAACGCAGTAACCCTGAGCAGATCATTTAATCTCTCGCTGACTTGGTTTTCCTCATCTATGATAACATATGGATACGATAACAGTACCTACTTCATAGGGTATTTGTGAAGATTTGATTAATTCACACACATAAAGCCCTGAACAGTGCCCAGCATGTGGCTTTCATTATTAGCCTCCTCCTATGTTTGGCATTGACTACTTGAATGCATCTAAACGTTAGGAACCAGCAGTTTTTTAGACTTCTTCACTCTCTTTTCATTTACTTAACTAGCACAAGTAGTGAGGTAATGGCAAAGCCATTGCTGATATGCAGATCCTGGGGGCTTTGTTAGGCTTATTAGCCAAATAAACCACTATCTTCCAAACTCCAGCCTCCCTTGTGGAATTCAAACATTAGTTTCAGCAAAATGACACCTGACCACATGTCGGGTCTTGGAGTTTTCTTACTAAGAGATGAAACTCCAAATATTATATTAGTATATGGAACCCAGGGTCTTGAAGACAGAATTCATTAATGCCCCTGAATCTTCAGCGTGAATAAGGGCCCAGACTTTTCCTTTGAGCCTGGGAAGGAACTAACACTTGTTGAGCATCTACTATATCCCTGGCACTCTACAGACGTAATTTTCTAATTCAGCCCTTATGTCAATACTACATTTTGGAAATGAGGAAAGTAAGGCTCAGAGAGGTTAAACTATGTACCCAAGGTCACACAGTGGAAAAAACTAGGATTTGAAAATAATAGGACTGACTCCAAAATCTATGCTGTTTTCATTCTAATACTTGGGCATTTTTGTTAGAAAAAAGCTCTGAAAGTTTATTTGGGGCGATAGAACAGTTCCGTATCCTGATTGTGGTGATGGTTATACAAGCCTGTACATGTGATAAAATTTCAGAGAAACACGAGCACACACACATAAGAGTGCATGTAATGTAGAAACTTGTAAAATCCAAAGAAGGTCTGTTTTTGAGTTAACAGTATTGTACCTATGTCAATTTCCTGGTTTTGACAGTGTACTTTGGTTGTGTAAGATGTTATCATTGTGGGAAGCTGGGTGAAGGGTACGCAAGAACTCTTTTTGTATGCAACTTACTATGAGTCTGAAACTATTTGAAAATAAAGAGTATTATTTGTTAAATGAATTCTGACAGTTAATAAAGGGGGAGCTGAGAGTGGCTAATAAACAATGGACATCACTATCTTACTTAAGGTCTCTTGGGCTGGGGGTCAGGAGACTTGCAGAGGCTGGGGAAGAGGCCACCCTGCCCTTGTGCCTACCCACAACCACAGCGGCCCACAGCATGTCCAGTGGACACCCCTGGAGTGATGCAGTTGACAGTCATGCTCATTAGTAAGACAGACTCTGGTTGGTCTGATCTAGGAGTGTGCTTAAGCCAGCTTGAACCAGCTCTCCAGAGCCATTGTGTTCATCTCTTCCTAACTCTGCATGTAGTGAAGTTAGAGTAATAGCTTAAAACTAGCCGTGGTGGGAATCTCTACAGCATAGAAATCAGCAAATGCAACAGATCAGAGTTGGTTTTTTCCTGAACAGCACACCACTACCCCAGTCTACATCATATGCCCACAACATAAAGATTATCTTGTGCTTCTCCAAGGATGACAGGGTTCCTATTATAGGCACTGGCTGTAGCACCAGCCCAGTGTCCAGCTGTCTTTAGGAAGCCACAAAGATCTGACAGGCACTCACACACAAGGCCTTGAGCTATGGCACTAGTTAGTGCCTCAAAATCTGCAGATGAGGCCGGGCGCGGTGGCTCAAGCCTGTAATCCCAGCACTTTGGGAGGCCAAGATGGGCGGATCACAAGGTCAGGAGATCGAGATCATCCTGGCTAACCCAGTGAAACCCCGTCTCTACTAAAAAATACAAAAAACTAGCCGGGCGAGGTGGCGGGCGCCTGTAGTCCCAGCTACTCGGGAGGCTGAGGCAGGAGAATGGCGTAAACCCGGGAGGCGGAGCTTGCAGTGAGCTGAGATCCGGCCACTGCACTCCAGCCTGGGCGACAGAGCAAGACTCCATCTCAAAAAAAAAAAAATCTGCAGATGATAAATCAGGTGAAGTCTTCACAGCTGTGTTCTGAACAAGCCAGAGGGACTGCAGTGGGCAATGTGGCACAATAGACATAGTCTTGGACTAGAAGTTCTAGGCTTGGTTCTACGGCACCTTGGGCAAGTCACTTCTCTCTGGGTCAGTGTCCTGAGGAAGGGAAGGAAAGAGCATTGTGCTAGATGGTCCCTGAAGGCCTTCTCTAAGAACGATTTACTTTCAAAATAAGAACTCAGCCCTGGATCTGCCATCTACTCCCTGCGTGGCCTCAGACAAGTCCCTTCACCTCTCCGAGGCCTCAGTTTCTGCATCTGCAAAAGAGGATAAGAATCCCTTTTTCAAAGAATTGTTCTGAAGCATAAATGAGTTTTAAAAGGTGTGTCCCCTGCCCTCAAGGGGTCCCAGTCCTGTAGGAAACATAAACCCACCCAGATCAGTGAATGCTGAGTTTCCTGAAGTATGAGCCAGGAGATGATTTCAGTTCATGTTCAGACTCATATTTTCTGTTAATAATTGCATATGTATACATTTATTTTAAGGTACCTCAGGAAAAATTAATAATGATTCACCCAAGAGTGCATGGACACTATTGCTAATAATAATAATTTTTTTAAATTGAATTGTTTAAAATCCAACTTAGAAATGTTCGGTAGCTGGGTGCAGTGGCTTACAGCTGTAATCCCAGCACTTTGGGAGGCCAAGGTGAGCGGATTGCTTGAGCCCAGGAGTTTGAGAGCAACCTGGACAACATAGAGAGACCCCATGTCTACAAAAACTACAAAAATTAGCCGGGTGTGGTGGTGTGCACCTGTAGTCCCAGCTACTTGGGAGGCTGAGGTGGGAAGATTGCTTGAGCCCAAGAGACAGAGGTTGCAGTAAGCTGAGATCACACCACTGCACTCCAGCCTGAGTGACAGAGTGAAACCTGGTCTCAAAAAAAAAAAAAGTTTGGCAAATAAAAACACAGATTGTAAGGGAAATCTCAAAAGTAAAGCTTTGTAGATGCTGAAATGAAAAGTCCTTTTCAAAATGGAGGCTCCTGGCTCCTTCAGTTCTGACGCTGTGGGAAAATGGGTGGGAGATGTGGAGAGGCAAATTTGGGAGTCATACATGAAAAACCTTGACAGCAGTTCTACCTGTTAACCAGGGAGAGAGGCTGGGCTCTGAGGGGTTTTTGGCCATTGACAAGGTTGTTCTAGAAGCCATCAGATCAGTAAGGGTGCTCTGGCTGGGAGTAATAGAAAATGTGACTCAAAGTGGCCTCAACAAGGAGGGATCTTATGGGCCTCATCACTGGAAGTCCAGAGGCTGGGCAGGCCTCAGGGCTGGTCCTGTAGCAGCCCCACAGAGCCTGCGGGGTCCCAGCTTCTTCCTGTCTTTCTGCTCTGCAGGGCACAATGCTGGTCCCGCCTAAGGCTGGTTCCTTCTGCAACCTTTGAAGGATGGTCACCTTCTGATTTTAGTGTTTCCTCTGGCCACATGCTTTCTTCTTCACAGCTGGAGGAAGAGAGAGTGCCTCTTCCTCAACCGTCAAACAAAAGTTATTTTCAGTCTGACTGGGACAGGGTCCCTTGCCCACCGCTGAGCCCATAACTGTTGCCCAAGGAATGCCATTCTCTGCCAGCTTCAGCCTAGGTTCCTTAACCAGTCACTAGAGAGGAAATCACTATGAGTGGCTTGGACTAATCTGGGCTGAGGAAGACTCCTCCACTGGATGAAACAGCGAGAGACAACCATGATGTTCATCACCGTCATGATTGTCAGATGGTCACCAAGCTCACTTCCTCTTCTTCCTGGGCACACAGCTGCACTATATTTCCCAGACTTCCTTGCAATCAGGCATGACCACATGATAGTTCCAGGCAATGGAATATGGATGTAGGTGATGTGGACCACTCAGCTACCTAGAATAGAAATGTTTCTAAGGCAGGAGCCAACAAATGTTTTCTGTAAAGGATCCGATACTAAATATTTTCAGCTTTGCAGGCCACAAATAGTTTCCATCATATCTTCTTCTCTTTCTCTTTCCTCTTCCCTTTCCTTTCTCCTAGCTCCATCCTTCCTCTCCTCTCTTTCTCTGCCTTAGTCACAACCCTTTAACAATGTAAAACCATTCCTAGGTCTAGGGCTATACAAAACAGGCTGCTGGCTGGATTTGGCCCAGGGGGATAGTTTGCAGCATCTGCTCTAGGCTGGCAATGGGAGCCACGCGTTGAAGATGGCTGGCAGAGGCATAAGATGCCAAAAAAGTGGGTCCCTAAAGTTACTGCATGGAAGAGAGTCCCCAAACAGAGCACCCTCATTTAGATATAACTACCGTGAAGAATGAACTCTTTTTTAACATTCTTTCTTTGCGTGATAATACATAACATACAATTGATCGTTTTAACCATTTTTAAGGGTACAGCTCATGGTATTCACACTGTTGTTCAACCATCACCACCATCTGTTCACAAAACTCTTTCCTTTATAAAGCTGAAACTCTGTACCCATTAAATAACCACTCCCCATCTCCTCCCAACCCAGTCCCTGACATCACCATATTCTACTTTTTGTATCTATGAATTTGCCTACTCTAAGTACTTCATGTAAATGGAATTACATAATATTTGTCTTTTTAAAATTGGCTTAATTCTCTTAGCATAGAGTCTTCAAGATTCATCCATGTTGTAGCATGTTGTAGCATCCATGTTGTAGCATGTTGTAGCATCCATGTTGTAGCATCCATGTTGTAGTCGCCTTCCTTTTCCTTTTTTTTTTTTTTTTTTTTT
>NW_012101865.1:1098093-1099672 GCF_000951045.1 Mandrillus leucophaeus | reverse complement strand
AAAAAAAAAAAAAAAAAAAAGTCACAAGGAAAGGTCCCCGGGAAGGACAAAGGGTCAGGCGAGGGCTTTATCCTTCTCTGTGGAGCCTGTAGGCAGGTGGACAACCTCCTGGCCTCTTGGCTTGGTTGCACTTCCCCAGGCCCACCTAAGCCCAGTGTTGGGCTTCTCTGCCCTTCTGCGGGCAGGTGCGCAGGGGCAGCCTCCAGAGTGTCCCAGTGTCCCCGTTCCCAAGAAGCAACCACTAATACCCACTGAGGGCTACTGTGTTCTGCCACTGTTTTGAGGGAATATCCCCACATTGGCTTTTAAAATCTCGTAACAGGCTGGGCGCGGTGGCTCACACCTATAATCCCAACACTTTGGAAGGCTGAGGCAGGCAGTTCATTTGAGGTCAGGCATTCGAGACCAGCCTGACCAACAGAGTAAAACCCCATCTCTACCAAAAATCGAAAAAATAAATAAAAATTAGCTGGGCATGGTGGCACAGGTCTGTAATCTCGGCTACGCTGGAGGCTGAGGCATGAGAATTGCTTGAATCCAGGAGATAGAGGTTGCAGTGAGCCAAGGTCATGCCACTGCACTCCAGCCTGGGCGACAGAGTGAGACTCTGTCTCAAACAAACAAACAAACAAACAAACCACTCTCATAAAGCCCTATATGTGAGGGATAATTAATATCACTGTTCCCTTTTTAGAGATGAGAAAACTGAGACACATAAAGGATGGGTGACTTGCCCAAAGTGAGGTTCAAACAAGGCTGTCTTGCTCCAGAGTTTGAGCAGTGACTCAACATGCCATGCTGCCTCTGTAGGGTCCCTACAGATAAGAGCAGGGGCTAGAGTAGAAACATTTGGAGAAAGGGAAGATTTGGGGTTTGACAGCCCTGAATTTGAGCCCCAGCTCCTCCATTGTGCCTGTGCCACCTCTGACAAGTTGCTTAACCTCTCTGGGCCTCTAGGACTCAGTTTTCTGATCTGCAGAGTGGAGAGCATAATGAATACCCCCCTTCCCACCAGGATTCTTGTAGGCAGTAAATGAGATGACAGATACAAAGTGCCTGGCACACAGCAGGCAGGCAGTAAATGGTAGCCCTTACTAAGAATTACACAATTAATCGGATCAGGACTTTTGCAAGAAGACACTGCAGATCTAGGCCCGTTCCTGGTCATCAGTCTCAGGGACAGGAGCCAGCACAGGATTACAGAAAGTGCTCCGGACCAAGAATTGAGAGTCCTGGGATTGAGTTCCAGTTCAGTCACTTGGGGCAGAGTGCTGCTCAGCCCTAAGCTGGAGGGAATCCCCTTTTAAATGGGGGAAAGGGGTCAGCCTAGATGTTTCTAAGATTAGTCCCAGCTCTGGCATTCTGGGATTCCTGAGGTAGGACAGACACATTCGGTCATTCAACAAACACCAAGTACCCAAGTGGACAAGACACTGCAGAAAGTAAATCATTTAAGGTAGTATTTGTCTTGAAGAACAGGGAGAAATTTTGCTGCCAAATGGCTCTTTTTCACCACTAAAAGCAATGTGCAAGTGGATATTCATATGCAAACAAACAAACATGAAAAACTTTATCAAAA
>NW_012101865.1:1091036-1093603 GCF_000951045.1 Mandrillus leucophaeus | reverse complement strand
TCTAATGTTTAGGCGTCATCCTATAGGGGGAGAAAGAAACAGAGTGTGGAAGATGAGACTACCATATAAGGATGTGCAGGTTGTTCACTGCACAAGAAGGGCACCAGATTGATGGGGCATGTAGGGCTGGAATTCGGCCTACACTCCACTTGCCAAGCTGCGTACTTTATTACAGGCTGGTGTCTACAGGAGGGGCATTTTTTGCTAATTTGCACAAAGATGCTACATGGGTGATATGGTTTGGCTGTGTCCCCACCCAAATCTCTCTTGAATTGTAGTTCCCATTATCCCTGTTTGTCGTGGAAGGGACCCGGTGGGGGGTAATTTAATCATGGGGGCAGTTGCCCTCATGCTGTTCCTGTGATAGTGAGTGAGTTCTCACGAGATCTGATGATTTTATAAGGGGCTTTTCCTTCTTTTGTCTGGCATGTCTCCTTGCTGCTGCCATGTGAAGAAAGACATGATTGCTTCCCCTTCTGCCATGATTGTAAGTTTCCTGAGGCCTCCCAGCCATGCTGAACTGAGTCAATCAAACCTCTCTCCCTTATAAATTACCCAGTCTCGGGTATGTCTTTATTAGCAGCATGAGAACAGACTAGTACAACGGGCTAGCACAGCCCAGTCTTTAAAGACATATATCTCAGAATGATTACTGCAACATTGTCTGCAATAATCACTGCAACAAATCAGAAACGACCTGGATGCTATCAGTGGAAGAAGGGGTGAACCGAGTCACCCAGCCATGTAATGAAAAAGTATGAAATAATTAACAAGAATGAGGTAGCATCACAAGAGTCAACCTAGAGAGAGGTCCAGGGAGAATGTTAAATGAAAGAAGCATATTGTGAGGTGCTGTGCATTGAGTGGACGCAAGGTTCCCACACGCGCTTCTTGGAAGTCACCCAATAAATCCCCTTGATTCTCTGCCTGTGTTTTCCTTTTGCCTCATGTTTCTCCAAACATCTCCCTTGTTGACGGTTGGAGGTCATTAAACCAGCCTTGGATGGCTGTATTAAGGCCTTCAATTAACAGAAGATATAAATTTTATACATAGAGACTATTCTGTATATATCAACTATGATTTCGGGGCAGTCCCAGTGGCTCACACCTGTAATCCCAAAACTTTGGGAGGCCGAGATGGGAGGATTGCTTGAGCCCAGGAGTTTGAGACCAGCCTGGGCAACAAAGTGAGACCCTGTCTCTACAAAAAATTTTAAAATTAGCCAGGTGTGGTTAATGTATCGAAACCTGCATAATTTCATAGCAGGCAGACCAAGAAAATTGTAGCCTCTTCACATCATAGCTTTAGGGTCACTTTGGCAGGTGAACAAACACACGAGCCACCTTTGTCGATATTAGTCTCGAAGTATGTGAGCTTGAAATGATGTAAGGTCTTTAGTGAAAGGGCTTTCCTATTTTAAGAAATTCATCCTCCCAGGATTGTAAAATTCCAATGACATACTTTATGTCCAGCGCCTAGGTTAGTGCCTGGAAAGAGTGCTTCATGTGCAAATATCTACTCGAAAAGATGACTTGGCCTCCTGCCCCCTGGGGCCTGGCAGCCACCCTGAGACCCCATCCACCACTGCTGGTCCCACCTTTCCTACAGGGGAAGGGGCTGCTAGTATTCTACCAGCGAGGGTCCCATCTGGTTCTCGCCCCAGAAACAGAAGGTAAATAGGGGCTGGGGGCTTGCAACAGAAATCCTGGAACTCTTCCTGGACTAGGAAGTAGTGTCCTAACAACAAGTCAAAAGTGGGAGCAGGGGCATGTGGTATGTGACCCCAAGATGCTCCTCTTCCCCCTTGCTTGGGGGTCCCTACTTGTCATTAGTTTATACGTCACCTCCTCTGGGATGCCACTCTAGCTTCCCTCTCCCCATGCTGCACCCGGAGCCTCTTCTGGCTTCCTCACACTCTGCTTACCCCATCACAGTACTGGGTACAATCCATTCCGATAACCTGTCCGCTTGCTCAATGCTACACTCCCCGCGCCTCCCACCTGGTAGACCAAGAGCTTCGAGGACAGGGAGTGCGTTTTATTGTCTGTATCTCTGGCATCTAGCACAGGGCTCAGAGTGGGCCCTCCACAATCAGGAATGTGAGTAACACCTGAGCACATGAGTACATGAGTAATTTGGCACAACTTGTAGGGCAGAGGTTAAGAATCTGGGCTTCAGAGCCAGACAAACCTTGATCAAATCCCAGCTCTGCATCTCCCTGGCATGGAACTTGAACGAGTTCTTTCCTCCCTGGGCCGTGTTGTCTTCATGGCTAAAATGGAAATAATAACAGTTCCCAAAGTACCAGTTATTGTGAGGGTTAAAGGCGGCAGTCACAACAAAGAATGAGCTCAGAGCCTGAATGCAGTAAGTATTCCATAAATGCCCTCTGTGCTGCTGTCTCCCCAGCTCCGAGAAGTATGGTGGCTGGAAGCCTCCATCCCCTCCACCCCAGGAATGTGGAGGGCCCACCTTGGGGGCAGTGTAGGGTCAGGGGAAGCTGGTGGGCCTCTGACCTGGATCCACTGCTCCTTTCAGAGACAAGGGTAGAGATGCTGGTCTCAGC
>NW_012101865.1:1088732-1090801 GCF_000951045.1 Mandrillus leucophaeus | reverse complement strand
AGTTTTGTTCTTGTCACCCAGGCTGGAGTGCAGTGGCATGATTTCACTCATTGCAACCTCCACCTCCCAGGTTCAAGCGATTCTCCTGCCTCAGCCTCTTGAGTAGCTGGGATTACAGAAGCCCACCACCACGGCCAGATAATTTTTTGTGTGTTTGTAGTAGAGACCGGGTTTCACCATGTTGGCCAGGCTGGTCTCAAACTCCTGAACTCAGGTGATCTGCCCGCCACGCCCTCCTTTTTTTTTTTTTTTTTTGAGACAGAGTCTCGCTGTGTCATCCAAGCTGGAGTGCAGTGGCATGATCTCAGTGACTACAGGCCACTTTTTCTATTTTTAGTAGAGATGGGGGTTTTACCATGTTGGCCAGGCTGGTCTTGAACTTCTGACCTCAGTTGATTCACTAGCCTCGGCCTCCCAAAGTGCTGGAATTATAAGCATGAGCCACCATGCCTGGTCAATTTCCTTCCCTTTTAAGGCTGAACAATATTGCATTCTCTGAATAGACCACATTTCATTTATCCATCTGTCTGTCAATGGATATTTGCGTTGTTTCCACCTTTTGGCTATTGTGAATAATGCTGCTATGAACATTAGTGTACAAATATGTGTGCCTGCTTTTAACTTTTTGAGGCATATACCCAGAAGTGGAATGACTTCTATTGTTTTAAGCCTCTGAGACTTTTGTTGCTTATTTGTTATAGCAGCAAGTGTTGAAAAATACAATTGTCGTTATTATCATCATCATCCTTTTAAACCATTTCTTGAACACATAGTGTGTGCCAAGGACTAAATCAAGGCTTGTATATAAATTTTCTGGGATGATCTCATTTAATCTACAAAATGACCTGGTGAGGGAAATGCTATTTTATCCCCACTTTAGAAGTCAGTAAACTGAGGCTTAAAGAAGCTAAATGGATTATCCAAAATTACATGGGATCTCTGCACGTGAGTAGCTCACAGGCTACTGAGGAACAGAGACAAGAAACAGACAATTCCAAGGCAGCATGGTGAGTGGTGTGCTCAACAGAAAAAATGTTTTGCAAGTCTTTAGCTCAGGAGGAAATAGTGGGCAGTGGACAGAGAAGGCTTCCTAGAGAAAGTGAAGTCTAAGCTGAGCCCCAAGAATAGAGAAGGTGTTACTTGACAAGGAGCTGGGGAAGAGGGCTCGGGCAGGCAGGCCAGCATGTGCAAAGGCCCAGAGGTGAGTTAGAGACAGCATGATTTATGTGGACAACTGGCAGGATAGGCAGATTCCAACCCAGGTCTATGGGCTTTGAAGCCTGTGTTCAACCACAGTGTTGTCCTGCCTCCCCTGAAAGGAGGAGAGGGAAGGGAGTGAGAAAGGAGCAATGGTCCCTGAGATTCCTTCCAGACCTGAAGCTCTAGTTCTGTGATTGCCTGAATCAAGCTCTGTACAAGTATCAATGTGGGATCCTTCATTATCATTCTCAAGAAACACAGGCAAGTGGGAATCTGGTCCTCCTGCCTAAATGTTCTGTGAGTGCATTTTCAAACACCTGAGGCCATACGCGAAATTCAGATTACTCTCCCAAGTCTTGGGGGATTTGGCCTGCATGAGAGCAGCCCACCAGGCCTACCACGTTGGTTCATCAATATTTAATACACAAAACCTGCCTGGGCTCAGGCTCAGGCTCAGTGAGTGTGTCTAAATATGTTATTTTTTTCCTCACCTTCCAAAGGTCACGAGAGGCCAGGTGTGGTGGTTCACGCTTGTAATCCCAACACTTTGGGAGGCCGAGGTTGGTGGATCGCTTGAGATCAGGAGTTTGAGACCAGCCTGGCCAACATGGCAAAACCCCGTCTCTAACTAAAACTACAAAAATTAGCCGAGTGTGGTGGTGCATGCCTGTAATCCCACCTACTCGGGAGGCTGAGGCAGGAGAATCACTTAAACCCAGGAAGTGGAGGTTGTAGTGAGCTGAGATTGTGCCACTGCATTACAGCTTGGGTAACAGAGCGACACTCTCTCTCAAAAAAAAAAAAAAAAAAAAGTCACAAGGAAAGGTCCCCGGGAAGGACAAAGGGTCAGGCGAGGGCTTTATCCTTCT
>NW_012101865.1:1079661-1083227 GCF_000951045.1 Mandrillus leucophaeus | reverse complement strand
ACTAGTACAACGGGCTAGCACAGCCCAGTCTTTAAAGACATATATCTCAGAATGATTACTGCAACATTGTCTGCAATAATCACTGCAACAAATCAGAAACGACCTGGATGCTATCAGTGGAAGAAGGGGTGAACCGAGTCACCCAGCCATGTAATGAAAAAGTATGAAATAATTAACAAGAATGAGGTAGCATCACAAGAGTCAACCTAGAGAGAGGTCCAGGGAGAATGTTAAATGAAAGAAGCATATTGTGAGGTGCTGTGCATTGAGTGGACGCAAGGTTCCCACACGCGCTTCTTGGAAGTCACCCAATAAATCCCCTTGATTCTCTGCCTGTGTTTTCCTTTTGCCTCATGTTTCTCCAAACATCTCCCTTGTTGACGGTTGGAGGTCATTAAACCAGCCTTGGATGGCTGTATTAAGGCCTTCAATTAACAGAAGATATAAATTTTATACATAGAGACTATTCTGTATATATCAACTATGATTTCGGGGCAGTCCCAGTGGCTCACACCTGTAATCCCAAAACTTTGGGAGGCCGAGATGGGAGGATTGCTTGAGCCCAGGAGTTTGAGACCAGCCTGGGCAACAAAGTGAGACCCTGTCTCTACAAAAAATTTTAAAATTAGCCAGGTGTGGTTAATGTATCGAAACCTGCATAATTTCATAGCAGGCAGACCAAGAAAATTGTAGCCTCTTCACATCATAGCTTTAGGGTCACTTTGGCAGGTGAACAAACACACGAGCCACCTTTGTCGATATTAGTCTCGAAGTATGTGAGCTTGAAATGATGTAAGGTCTTTAGTGAAAGGGCTTTCCTATTTTAAGAAATTCATCCTCCCAGGATTGTAAAATTCCAATGACATACTTTATGTCCAGCGCCTAGGTTAGTGCCTGGAAAGAGTGCTTCATGTGCAAATATCTACTCGAAAAGATGACTTGGCCTCCTGCCCCCTGGGGCCTGGCAGCCACCCTGAGACCCCATCCACCACTGCTGGTCCCACCTTTCCTACAGGGGAAGGGGCTGCTAGTATTCTACCAGCGAGGGTCCCATCTGGTTCTCGCCCCAGAAACAGAAGGTAAATAGGGGCTGGGGGCTTGCAACAGAAATCCTGGAACTCTTCCTGGACTAGGAAGTAGTGTCCTAACAACAAGTCAAAAGTGGGAGCAGGGGCATGTGGTATGTGACCCCAAGATGCTCCTCTTCCCCCTTGCTTGGGGGTCCCTACTTGTCATTAGTTTATACGTCACCTCCTCTGGGATGCCACTCTAGCTTCCCTCTCCCCATGCTGCACCCGGAGCCTCTTCTGGCTTCCTCACACTCTGCTTACCCCATCACAGTACTGGGTACAATCCATTCCGATAACCTGTCCGCTTGCTCAATGCTACACTCCCCGCGCCTCCCACCTGGTAGACCAAGAGCTTCGAGGACAGGGAGTGCGTTTTATTGTCTGTATCTCTGGCATCTAGCACAGGGCTCAGAGTGGGCCCTCCACAATCAGGAATGTGAGTAACACCTGAGCACATGAGTACATGAGTAATTTGGCACAACTTGTAGGGCAGAGGTTAAGAATCTGGGCTTCAGAGCCAGACAAACCTTGATCAAATCCCAGCTCTGCATCTCCCTGGCATGGAACTTGAACGAGTTCTTTCCTCCCTGGGCCGTGTTGTCTTCATGGCTAAAATGGAAATAATAACAGTTCCCAAAGTACCAGTTATTGTGAGGGTTAAAGGCGGCAGTCACAACAAAGAATGAGCTCAGAGCCTGAATGCAGTAAGTATTCCATAAATGCCCTCTGTGCTGTTGTCTCCCCAGCTCCGAGAAGTATGGTGGCTGGAAGCCTCCATCCCCTCCACCCCAGGAATGTGGAGGGCCCGCCTTGGGGGCAGTGTAGGGTCAGGGGAAGCTGGTGGGCCTCTGACCTGGATCCACTGCTCCTTTCAGAGACAAGGGTAGAGATGCTGGTCTCAGCCTGGCTCACCCTTCCTGAGCCTCAAAGGCTGGGGCTCCCTCTCTGCTTGTCAAAATTAGCCTATCACATCCTGTGAAACTCAGGTGGGTGACTCAGAGACAGGCGGGCCACCTCGATTGCTGTTCCCAGGACTGGGCTCATGGGCAAGGTGAGGCATGGGCCCTCCACACACACCCACACCCCACAGGGACCCAGGGCCAGCAGCGAGCATCCCTTCTTCGCTCTCAGAAGAAGCCAGGGAAGCCCACTTCCCCCGACTTTTTCTCCTCTTTTCTTTTCTTCCCACTCGTCCAGCCTCTTGTTTTCTGCCCCCAAGGTGAAACGTGAGATCTGGCCTTAGAAATTACAATGACTGACTGTCTAGCAGCTGACAGCATTGAGGAGAAGGTGGGGTCTGTGAGGCTGGCTCAGTGGGTTTTTCCCCATTCCTTCCCCCGACTGCCCTCCCAGGATGGCAGAGCCAGATGTGTTCACATCCAAAACACACTAATTGTTTCTGGAAATCATCTGGGAAGATCTTCCTACAGCTGCAGTTCTCAAAAGGTGGTCTGTGGACCCTTGGGCATCCTGAAGTCCCTTTGAATGTTTCACCTTTTACCAAAGACCGTTGGAGGGGACCACAAGATCAAAACCATTATAATCATCCTGAGATGATGTCTTTATCACTGTCATTCACTCACAAATATTTAATGGAGTTTTCCGGGAGCTCTGTGACATTGCAACAGATTGAATGCGGAAGTAGATACAAGAATCCGGTGTGGTGGCTCACACCTGTAATCCCAGCACTTTGGGAGGCTGAGGCAGTTGGATCACTGGAGACCAGGAGCTCGAGACCAGCCTGGCCAACATGGCAAAACCCCATCTCTACTAAAAACACAAAACAAGTAGCCAGGGATCGTGGCACACGCCTATAATCCCAGCTATGCAGGAGGCTGAGGCATGAGAATGGCTTGAATCCGGGAGGCAGAGGTTGCAGTGAACTGAGATTGTGCCACTGCACTCCAGCCTGGGCAGACAGAGTGAGACTCTTTTAAAAAAAAAAAAAGGAGAAAAAATAATCCAGCTGTCTCTTGTGAAGCCAATCATGAAAGAGACCTGCAAAAATACAGTAATAATGTATTATTACGTTATTATGCATAATAAATAATGCCACTCCTTTAATTGGTTTTAATTTGGAAAATTGTGTTATTTCTTATAAAACTATGTTTTGTGTTAACGTGTGATGAATTTATTATCCTCACTTTAAATCAGTTTCTCAACCTTGGCACTATTGACATTTGGGCCAGACAATTCTGTTTATGGGGGGCACATCTGTGTGTGGTAGGATGCATCTCGGATGCTTAGCAGCATCTCTGGCCTCACTACACACTAGATGCTGGTAGCATGCCCCATCCCCGGCTGTGGCAAACAAAAATGGCTTCCAGCCTTGTCAAGTGTCACCTGGGAGATAAAACTGCCCCTGGTTGAGAACTACTACTTTAAATAAATAAACTAATTAATTAATTAAAATTTCTCAGTTTCAATTTCTAGTATGACAATTAGCAACAAATATAACAAAACTCAACGACTTTTCTCTTCTTTTTTTTTTTTTTT
>NW_012101865.1:1078714-1079611 GCF_000951045.1 Mandrillus leucophaeus | reverse complement strand
TTTTTCTTTTTTTTTTTTTTTGAGACGAGTCCCACTCTGTCACCCAGGCTGGAGTGCAATGGCGTGATCTCGGCTCACTGCAACCTCCGCCTCCCGGGTTCAAGAGATTCTCCTGCCTCAGCCTCCTTAGTAGCTGGGATTACACCCAGCTAAGTTTTTGTATTTTTAGTAGAGACAAGATGTCACCATATTGGTCAGACTGGTCTTGAACTCCTGACCTCCAGTGATCTGCCCATGTTGGCCTCCCAAAGTGCTGGGATTACAGGCATGAGCCGTCGTGCCCGGCCGTAAGCTATTTATACATGCAACAACATGGGTAAATCTCAAAATAATTATGTTGACTGAAAGAAGCCAGATGGAAAAAAGTACATACTGTTTGATTCCACTTCTACAGAAATCCAGGAAATACGAACAGTTAAACGATAGTGACAGAAAGCAGATGAGTAGGCTGCCTAAGGATGGAGAGAGAGGGCCAGTGAGGGAAGGAGAGGTTCCCACGGGGCCTTTGGAGTCAATGAATATGTTAATTGTCTTGATTCTGGTGATGATTTCACAGTGTATACATATGTCAAAATTTATGAAATTGCACACCTCAAATAGGTACAATTTATTATATGCCAATTATACCCCAAAAGCTGTTAAGAAAAGTCACTGTACAAAAATCAAATTGGTAGTAACAGGAAAGACAGTCCAAATATGTTGGATCGAAATATACTTAAAAAGCACCTTCCAAGATAGCAAATATAATTTTATAAATACACACAAAAATGTAGCAGAATATTTTATGATTAAAAATGCACACAAGGCCGGGCGCGGTGGCTCACGCCTGTAATCCCAGCACTTTGGGAGGCCGAGACGGGCGGATCATGAGGTCAGGAGATCGAGACCATCCTGGCT
>NW_012101865.1:1077280-1078157 GCF_000951045.1 Mandrillus leucophaeus | reverse complement strand
GTTTTTTGTCACCATTGCACTCCAGCCTGGGTGACAGAACGAGACTCTGTCTAAAAAAAAAAAAAGTAAGATACACAAACATAAAGATAATAAAATAAATACAAAGTAAAATATAATAAAAATTATAAAATGCAAAAGTAAAATACAAACAATAAAATGTTTGCAAATCATATACCTGATAAGGGACTTTCATCTAGAACGTATAAGGAACTCTCAAAACTCAATGGTAAGAAAACAGACATCCCAATTAAAACTGGGCAAAAGATTTGAAGAGACACTTCCCCAAATACAGCGCTAAGACGGTAAACACATAAAAGATGCTCAACATACAGTTGTGAAAATTAAAACGACTATAGCTTTTTGTTTGTTTTTAGACAGGATCTCGCTGCATCACCCAGGCTGGAGGGCAGTGGTGTGAACACGGCTCACTGCAGCCTCAACCTCCTGGGCTCAAGCCGTCCTCCCCACTTAGCTTGGCTTGAGTAGTAGCTGGGACCACAGGCATGCATCACTACACCCAGCTAATTTTTTAATATTTTTGTAGAAACAAGGTCCCACTATGTTGCCCAGGCTGGTCTTAAACTCCTGGGCTCAAACAATCCTCCCACCTCAGCCTCCCAAAGTGCTGGGATTATAGGTGTGAGCCACTGCACGCGGCCAAAAAGACTGTATGAAGTGTTAGTGAGGATGTGAGTTCTCATACACTGTTGCTAGCAATGTAAAATAGTACAACCACTTGCAAACCAGTTTGGGATTTTCTTAAAAAGCTGAATATACCCCAGCTATGTGATCGAGCCATCGCAATCCTAGGATTTACCCAAGAGAAATGAAAGCTTGTGTCCATTCAAAGATTTGTGCATGAATATTCAGAGCAAAT
>NW_012101865.1:1053360-1073245 GCF_000951045.1 Mandrillus leucophaeus | reverse complement strand
TTTTTTTTTTTTTTTGAGATAGGGTCTCACTCTGTTGCCCAGGCTGGAGTGCAGTGATGTGATCACAGTTCACAGCAGCCTCAACTTCCTGGGCTCAAGCAATCCTCCCACCTCAGCCTCCTGAGTAGCTGGAGTCCCAGCTACTCGCCACCATGCCTGGCTAATTTTTAAATATTTTGTAGAGATGAGGTCTCACTATGTTGCCCAGACTGATCTCAAACTGCTGGGCTCAAGTGATTCTCCTGCCTCAGCCTCCCAAATTGCTGGGACTGCAGGTGTGAGCCACTGTGCCTTGTCACTCAGTGATTTTTAAGAGTGTAAAGCGGTCTGGAGACTAAGAAGTTTGGAGACCTCTGCCTTAAACCACACACAAGGCATCATGGGTTTGCAGATGAGGACAAAGGACTGGCAGCTCCCACATTTTTCACTGTCCTGTTCCTGCAGAGGAGCACCCCTCACTGCGTAACTGTGGGAGGTGTGAGTCAGTCTCCCACAGAGGGGATTCTTTTTGTCCTTTTAAATAACATTTATTTTGCTTTTCCAAATAACAAAACAAAATCAGCACATACTCAGGGTGGCATATATACAAAAACACAAGGGAGTGAGAAAGAACCTCCAGTGATTCCACCCAAGGAATAACTACACTTCACATTTTGGTGTATTGTCTTAATAGTTAAGGAACTGAGTGATATGGTTTGGATCTGGTCCCAGATCGCGTGTGAATTGTAATTCCCAATGTTGGAGGTAGGGCCTGGTGGGAGGTGATCAATCATGGGGGTGATTTTTCATGAATGCTTTAGCACCACCCCACACAGCCCCGCCCGTGCTGTTCTCGCAATAGTGAGTTATCACAAGATCTGGTTGTTTAAAAGTGTGCAGCTCCTCCCCCCTTGCTCTCTTGTTCCTGCTCTGGCCATGTGACGTGTGTGCTCCCCCTCCAATTTCCGTCACGATTGTAAGTTTCCTGAGGCCTCCCCAGAAGCTGAGCAGATGCCAGCATTATGCTTCCCAGACAGCCTGGGAAATGGTGAGCCAAGGAAACCTCTTTTCTTTAAAAATCACCCAGTCTCAGGTATTTCTTTATAGCAATGCAAGAATGGTCTCATACACTGAAACTCTATCAGATTGTGGCACCAACATGGTCACACTGGGCACTGTGAGATGGCTTTCTCCCCAGCTCAGCTGGGGAAGCATCTCAGATTTTCTGGGGTGACTTAAGCTGCTCTCTGCTGCACTGGGTGGGGTGGGGGTGGGTACTGAGGACGTGGTGAGACTCCCTGAACTGCACAAAGCCAGCTGTGTCTGCAATTCACACCTGCCCCAAGGCCTCCTTGGCCACTGGGTGGTGCCTGAAAGCTCACCATTTGCATGGCATTTCTTTAACTTGAGGTTTTACTCCCTAGTAGGCCTCTAGGGGTATTCACAATCTCCCTGCTTGAAACTCTTCTAGGTTCTTCATTACCTGCAAGTTGAAGTCCTGATGCATTTGCATAAGTGAGTAGTAACAGTTCCCAATCACAGTGTGTTTCCTGTGTACCCAGCCCTGTGCCGACTGCTTTTCCTATTATAATGCGTGTCATCACATAAGGTGGGCATCACAACTTCACTTTTCAGATGAAGATAAGGCATAAGGAGGCTAAATGACTTGTCCAAGGCCACACAGCCAGTGAGTGGCAGGTTGAACCCACTTCTGATGACATGGAAGCTTGTGTTCCTAGATGCCACACTTTACACACACACACATGTCCCTTACTGATCCCGTTTGTTCCTGCAGCTTCTCCCAGGAGCGTCAACAGTATGGGGTTTTGGACACAAATGGATTCTAGCCTTGACTTCATCTTTTTTTTGAGTCTCCTCTGTCTCCTGGGCTGGAGCACAGTTGTGTGATCTCGGCTCACTGCAACCTCCGCCTCCCAGATTCAAGCCATTCTAGTGCCTCAGCCTCCTGCATAGCTGGGATTATAGGCATGTGCCACGATCCCTGGCTACTTGTTTTGTGTTTTTAGTAGAGATGGGGTTTTGCCATGTTGGCCAGGCTGGTCTCGAGCTCCTGATCTCCAGTGGTCCAACTGCCTCTGCCTCCCAAAGTGCTGGGATTACAGGCGTGAGCCACCACACCTGGCTTGACTTCATCTTAAAAATAACTGTAGGTCAGGTACAGTGGCTCACGCCTGTAATCCTAGCACATTGGGAGGCTGAGGTGGTGGATCACCTGATGTCAAGAGTTCAAGACCAGACTGGATAACATGGCAATACCCCAACTCTACTAAAAATACAAAAATTAGCCAGGCATAGTGGCATGCCTGGGACCTATAGTCCCGGCTACTCAGAAGGCTGAGGCAAGAGAATCACTTGAACTCAGGAGGTGGAGGTTGCAGTGAGCCAGGATCATGCCACTGCACTCCAGCCTGGGTGACAGAGTAAGACTCCATCCCCCACAAAACAAAACAAAAACTGTGTAACCTGGAGGAAGTCACTCAGCCTCTCTGAGCCTCAGTTGCCTCATCTGCAAAGTGGAGTGATAATGATACCGACTTCATAGGGCCATTGAGAGGACTCTGATGCAGGCACGCTAGGGCCTTTGGGCTGAACCTGACCACTAGTAAATGTTCAGTAAGAGGAAAAACAATCCTACAACCAACCACACTGAGATCCTTGTGGTTCCCCAAACACCCTGAGTTCCTTGAAACTACCCTGCTTTGTAGGCAGTACTCCCTCCACCTGGAATGTTCGCTCCTTCACTTTCAACTCCTATTCATCTTGCTCCATCTCTTCTTCAAAGTCTTTCTTGCCTTCTTTCCCCATGGTAGTCCCAAGCCTTCCTGGGCTTCAGAACCATAGGTTTCATGTGAAACCTATGTACAGCCATCCTACCAGCTGAATCAGAACGTCCAGGGTGGGGCTTGGAGCCCATCCATATTATGACATGCTTCCCTGCTGATGAGGACGTGCAGCCAGTGTATACACTCTAGGCCTGCAGCACACCTTCCTATGAGGATTTGTTTCCCAGGATGCTCAGCATGGTCTCCCACAGATGGTGGGGAGGACCTGGAGAGCAAGATGGGGTCTCCTTGTTTTTGAATCTCCCATGAACTCTTAACATTTCCTGAGCACTTACCTGCTGTATGCCAGGCACTGTTCTACTGCTATGCTCATATTATCTCATTTAACCCTCAAATTACCCTAGGAAACAGGCATTGCTATCAGGGTGGGTGCCGTGGATTCACTTATTCAAACTCCATTCCACCCTTGAGCACCTGGAGGGGCAGCCATGAGCACTGCCTTGCAAACTTCCTATTACAGGTAATGGAACCGCCCAGAGTCTCAGCGGCTGTGCTTTGAAATCTATCCCCATGGGATGTTCCTATCCATGACTGAGTAGAGCAGGGATACTTAACTAACCAGACCCATTCCTTGGGGATGTGGGACTTGCTTCGCGACCAACTGTGGTTCAAGGACTCCCAGATGGCTTTGCAGAAACTTTCCAAGTTTGCACAGCCTACAATGCTTCTTCTACCCAACCCTCTCTCCTCTTTTCTTCACTTACAGTCAAACTTGCTTTGCAATCTGAGGGCTCTCCAAGCCTTGCCTGACTCGCTCCCTATTTTCTTCCCAGGCATTTCCCCTAGTAAAATCCTTGCATGTTTAATTCTTGTCCTCTGCTTCTCACAGGACCCACACTAGGCCTTTTTTTTTTTTTTTTTTTTGAGATTCAGTCTCGCTCTGTCGCCCAGGCTGGAGTGCAGTGGCGCGATGTCGACTCACTGCAAGCTCCGCCTCCTGGGTTCATGCCATTCTCCTGCCTCAGCCTCCCGAGTAGCTGGGACTATAGGCGCCCGCCACCATGCCCGGCTAATTTTTTGTATTTTTAGTAGAGACGGGGTTTCACTGTATTAGCCAGGATTGTCTCGATCTCCTGACCTTGTGATCTGCCACCTCGGCCTCCCAAAGTGCTGGGATTACAGGCGTGAGCCACCGCGCCCGGCCTAGGTCACCTTTTATTGACAAGATTAGAAAACTAAAAACTGCTTTTCCTAGATTCCCTTGTACCTAGGATTTTGGATATGAATTAGGTTCTGCCAATTAGATGCTCTAGTGTGATTTTTGTGGGTGGAAAAGAGGAAAAGCCTCTTTCCCCTCTCTTTTTAGTTGTTTCTTCTGACATGCAAAGTTTGGGAAATACGAGATTTTTCTCTAGTAGTCTCCAGTGGCCCTTATGCATGGGTGCCAAGAGGCAGCTGCACACCAGGTGCGGTGGCTCACGCCTGTAATCCCAGCACTTTGAGAGGCTGAGGCAGGCAGATAGCTTGAGCCCAGGAGTTTGACACCAACCTGAGCAACATGGTGAGACCTTGTCTCTACAAAAACAAATAAACAAACAAATAAATAACAGTTGCAGTGGTGGCCTCTAAATCTGCCTTCCCACCTCCTGACTGGCAGTTAGGGTGTTTGTCTTGAGCAGGATCCAGAGGTAACAGCTCCCCAGAAGGTCAATTCTAAACGCGGTTTCTGGAGGCCCTAGAACTTGCTCCCTCAGCCCTTCAAATCATTTTGTAAGCCCTTCATTCCATGTGTTAAATCTTGCTTACCACACCCTGAATGACTTCTGTGTCCTGCACTGATACCACCATGATTCTTCTCTCTTTACAGGTGAGAAAACTGAGCCTCGGGTGGTTGAGAAACTTCCGGAGTTGAGAAACTTCCCGTGATTGGTGATTGAGTGGGAGCTGGCCATAGAACCTGACTGTCAGGCTTTGGAGCCATGTCCCCAGCCACTGCACCACTCTCTGAAGCATCCGGCACAGGGCTCAGCATCTCTTACACTCTGGAAACTTCTGCAGTAATTAGATGGGAGGAAAACATATTTCCCACTTTACAAACATATTTTACCTTGGTTTTTTTGGTTTTGTTTTTTTTTTGAGATGGAGTCTCATCTGTCGCCTACGCTAGAGTGCAGTGGCGCAATCTCAGCTCACTGCAACCTCTGCCCCCTGGGTTCAAGCGATTCTCCTGCCTCAGCCCCCCGAGTAACTGGGATTACAAGTGCCCACCACCACATCCAGCCAATTTTTGTATTTCTAATAGAGACGGGGTTTTGCCATGTTGGCCAGGCAGGCCTCGAACACCTGGCCTCAAGTGTCTGCCTGCCTCGGCCTCCCAAAGTGCTGGGATAACAGGGATGAGCCACTGAGCCCGGCCTCTACCTTGTATTTTTAATAAAATCATTTTTCACCCTTCACCTCATGTCACAAGACTTCAGGTGGTTTTCACTTATGCAAAACAACCTTCCAAAATACAAATCAAATCAAATGTTGTGCTGTGCTTAAGAATTACTTTAAAATATAGGGCAAAAATGCAAAACTCAGAAAAAGTATATATGTTTTTAAAACTAAGATGTTTGGTTGTTTTCTTATTCTCAAGGCAATATACATTCATCCCTCAGTATCTGTGGGGGATTGGTTGCAGGAAACCCTGAAGATAGCAAAATCCATAGATGCTCAGGTTCCTCATTTGCATATAACCTATGCACCTTCTCCCATATTCAGGCAAACCTCATCTTACTGCATTTTGAAGATATCATGTTTTTCACCAATGGAAGGTTTGTGGTAACTCCGTGTCAAGCAAGTCTCCTGGCGTCATTTTCCCAACAGCATGATCCTACTTCATGTCTCTGTATCACATTTTGGTAATTCTTGCAATATTTCAAGCTTTCTAATGATCATATCTGTTACAGTGATCTGTGATCGGTGATGTTACTATTGTAATTGCTTTGGGATGCCACGAACCGTGCCCATACAATATGGCAAACTTAATCCGTAAGTGTTGTGTGGGTTCTGATTGCTCCACAGACTGGCTGTTCCCCATCTCTCTCCCTCTCCTCAGGCCTCCCTATTCCCCGAGACACAACAGTATTGAAATTAGGCCAATTAATAATTCTACAACAGCCTCTAAGTGTTCAAGTGAAAGGAAGAGTTGCATGTCACTCCCTCTAAACCGAACACTAGAAATCATTCAGCTTAGTGAGGAAGGCATGTGTTGAAAGCTGAGATAAGCCAAAAGCTAGGCGTCCTGCACCAGTGAGCCAACTTGTGAACCCAAAGGAAAAGTTCTTGAAGGAAATTAAAAGTGCTAATCCAGTGAACACACAAATGATAAGAAGGTGAAACAGCCTTATTGCTGACATGGAGAAAGTCTGAGTGATCTGGATAGAAGATCCAACCAGCCACAACATTACCTAAAGCCAAAGTCTAATCCAGAGCAAGACTCTAACGTGCTTCAATTCTATGAAGGCTGAGAGAGGTGAGGAAGCTACAGAAGAAAAGTCTGACGCTAGCACAGGTTGGTTCACGAGGTTTAAGGAAAGAAGCCATCTCCATAACATACAAGTGCAAGGCGGCCGGGCGCAGTGGCTCAAGCCTGTAATCCCAGCACTTTGGGAGGCCGAGACGGGCGGATCACGAAGTCAAGAGATCGAGACCATCCTGGCTAACCCAGTGAAACCCCGTCTCTACTAAAAAACACACACACAAAAAAAACAAAAAACCTAGCCGGGCGAGGTGGCGGGCGCCTGTAGTCGCTACTCGGGAGGCTGAGGCAGGAGAATGGCGTAAACCCGGGAGGCGGAGCTTGCAGTGAGCTGAGATCCGGCCACTGCACTCCAGCCCGGGCGGCAGAGCGAGACTCTGTCTCAAAAAAAAAAAAAAAAAAAAAATACAAGTGCAAGGCAAAGTAGCAAGTGCTGATGTAGAAGCTGCAGCAAATTCTCCAGCAGATCTAGCTAAGGTCATTCATGAAGGTGGCCACACTCAACAACAGACTTTCAATGTAGATGAACAGTCTTCTGTTAGAAGAAGATGCCATCTAAGATTTTCATAGCTAGAGAGAAGTCAATGCCTTGCCTGGCTTCCAAGCTTAAAAGAACAGGCTGACTTTCTTATTAGGGACGAATGCATCTGGTGACTTAGGTTGAAGCCAGTGCTCACCCACCATTCCAAAATTCATGGGGCTTTTTAGAATTATGCTACATCTCTCCTGCCTGTGTTCTGTCAGTGGAACAACAAAGCCTGGATGACAGCACATCTGTTTACAGTAAGGTTGACAAAATATTTCAAGCCCATTGCTAAGGCCTATTGCTCAGGAAAAAAAAAAAAAAAAGATTCTCCTTTCAAAGTATGACTGCTTATTGACAATGCACCTGGTCACCCAAGAGCTCTGATGGAGAGATACCAGATTAATGTGGTTTATATGCCTGCTAACGCAACATCCATTCTATAGTTCATTGGTCAAGGAGTAATTTTGACTTACTTTCTTTTTTTTTTCAGACGGAGTCTTGCTCTGTCACTCAGGATGGAGTGCAGTGACGTGATCTAGGCTCACTGCAATCTCTGCCGCCCTGGTTCAAGCGATTCTCCTGTCTAGCCTCCCATGTAGCTGGGATTACAAGTGCCCACTATCATGCCCAGCTAATTTTTGAATTTTTGGTAGAGGTGGGGTTTCAGCATCTTGGCCAGGCTGGTCTTGAACTCCTAACCTCGTGATCCACCTCTCTCAGCCTCCCAGAGTGCTGGGATTACAGGTGTGAGCCACTGTGCCTGGCCTTAATTTTGACTTCCAAGTCTTGTTATTAAGAAATATATTTTGTAAGGCTATAGTTGTCATACATAGTGATTCCTCTCATGGACCTGGGCAAAGTAAATTGAAAACCTACTGGAAAGGAGTCACCATTCTATTAGATACTGTTAAGAGCATTTGTGATTCATAGGAGGAGGTCAAAATACCAACATTAACAGGTGTTTTGAAGAAATTGATTCCAATCCTTAGGATAACCTTGAGGGGTTCAAGACTTCAGTAAGGGAAGTCACTGCCCATGTGGTAGAAACAGGAAGAGAACTCGAATTAGAAGCGGAGTCTGAAGATGTGACTGAGTTGCCACCATCTCATAATGAAACTTGAATCGATGAGAGGTTGCTTCTTAAAAATGGGCACAGAAAGTGGTTTCTTGAGATGGAATCTATTCCTGGTGTGAATACTGTGAACATAGTTGGCATGACAGCAAAGGATTTAGAATATTCCATAAACTTAGTTGATAAAGCAGCTGCAGGGTTTAAGAAGATCGACTCCAACTTTGAAAGAAGTTCTACCATGGATAAAATGGTAAGCAGCACCGCATGCTACAGAGAAATATTTTATGAAAGGAAGAGTCCATTAATGTAACAAACTACATTGTCTTATTTTAAGAAATTGCCACAATCACCCCAGCCTTCAGCAACCACCACCCTGATCAGTCAGCAGCCGTCAACATCAAGGCAGGACCCTCCACCAGCAAAAAGACTCACTAAAAACTCAGCTGATTGTTAACATTTTTTAGCCATAAAGTATTATTTAATTGAGATGGGTACATTGTTTTTAGGCATAATGCTATTACACACTTAATAGACTACAGTATAGTGTACACACCACTGGGAGGCCCAAAATTTGTGTGACTCAAGTGTACTGCGATATTCACTTCATTGCAGTGTCTCCAAGGTATGCCTGTACTTTAAATCATCTCTAGATTACTTATAATACCTAATGCAATATGAATGTCGTGTAATTAGTTGCCATCGTGTATTGTTTAGGGAATAACCACAAGGAAAAAAGGCTGTACATGTTCAGTACAGATGCAACCACCCATCTTTGTTTCTGAATATTTTTGGCGCATAGTTGGCTGAACCCACAGATGCGGTGCCCATGGATACGGAAGACTGACTCTATGTTTGTTAACAGGCAAGCACACAAACAATGAAAAAGTACAGACAAGTTATGCAAAATTCTATTTCCCCAGGAAAAACCACTGGTAATAGCGTATGGTGTCCGGGCATGTGGCTCATGCCTGTAATCCCAGCATTTTGGGAGGCCGAGGCAGGTGGACGCTTGAGGCCAGGCATTTGAGACCTGCCTGGCCAACTTGGCAAAGCCCTGTCTCTATTAAAAATACAAAAATTAGCCAGGCATGATGGCGCACACCTGTAATCCCAGCTACTCAGGAGGCTAAGGTATGAGAATCATTTGAACCGGGAGGCAGAGGTTGCAGTGATTCGAGATGGTGCCACTGCACTCCAGCCCTGTCTCTTATACACATCTAGATGTGTATAAGAGACAGCTTCTAGATAATGGTGAAATTGTTTCGGGTGCTTCCCCAATCCCTCTAGGTCAAGATCTGAACCAGCTGCTCACCGTGGGGAGGGTGGTTTCTGTGATGAATCTTCTGGCCAAAGTCCTCTGCCTCCACAGTTGTTAATGGAGTGGGGACAGCTCCAAGTCCTGTCCTTCAAGATTCCACCTCTTTTGGGGACCTCTCACTGAACCCTGCTGTCCTGGGGAGGGGAGCACAGAGCTCCCTTTGGTGGTCTGCTTAAAGCACGGCCTTGGAGCTCTTGCCTTCATTCCCCATAGCACAGCTGAGCTCTTTTAAACAAGAGGTTGGTGGGAACAGGGGCTCACACCTGTAATCCCAACCCTTTAGGAGGCTAACGCGGAAGGATCGCTTGAGCCCAGGAGTTTAGGACCGGCCTGGGCAACATAGTGAGACTCTGTCTTTACCAAAAATACAAAAAATATAGCTGGTGTGGTGGTGCGCATCTGTAGTCTTGGCTACTGGGAGGCTGAGGTGGGAGGATCGCTCGAGC
This sequence comes from Mandrillus leucophaeus, assembly GCF_000951045.1. NCBI lineage: Eukaryota > Metazoa > Chordata > Mammalia > Primates > Cercopithecidae > Mandrillus > Mandrillus leucophaeus. Next base: position 1,063,577 of record NW_012101865.1, on the reverse strand, counting down.
GCAAGAGATCGAGGTTGCAGTGAGCTATAATCACACCACTGCACTCCAGCCTGAGTGACAAAGTTGTCTCAAAAAACTAAAAATAAACAAGAAGTCACTAAGTCCCTGGGTGGGGGAAGGGAGATAGGAGGGAAATAAACACAGACGGCCGCACGAGACGAAGTTACCTGTGTCACCTGCCACAGCACTCAGCCTCAGATTCAGCAGCCTCAGCAAGCGCTCAGCTCCCTGTCTACCTCCATGTGCAGGAGGCCCCTCTCCATCCCCCAGAGCATCCCCCACCAAAACACCCAAGCTCCTCCAGGCCCAGATAAGAGTGAGTGAGGCCCAGAAGGATGCAGAGGCCCCTTCCTCTGCCGAAGCCCTGCCTTCCTGACCCAGGACCTGCCAGAGGATCAACGCCCTCTAACCCCAAGGCAGGGATGGAAACAGCTTGCCACACTCCTCCTCTCGCACCCAGGCCAGATGGCCCTGCTCGTCGCTGAGCCCACTTATGGCCTGGGAATCCTCAACGTGGGCCCTGCTGAATTCACTGGGGTCCTTGGGTTCCATTAACCCTAACTGTCATCCTTGACTTATGGCCTCAGTAGGACAGCCAGCTCAGATGGCAGCCCCATAAACCCAGATAGAAGAGGTATTAGTTCTCCCCAAAATTCACCCTTTAAAGACACCAGTTGCCTAACAAAAATGGGATACCAAGGCCCCAGATATGGTCCGTCATTGCTGCTTCCACATTGTGGGAAGGAAACCTCTATGGAAATGCAGGAGAGGAGACAGTCAGGGAGACCAAGGATACAGTTCAGGGGAATTTGTCCCCAAGTGTAAAGGTCATCCCCAACGAGCCTAGGTCAGCCACTGATGGCTTCAGAACAGCCACTTATGACTTCTATTCTGAGATATGATCCCATTGGAGCCTCCTGGCAATCTCTGTGGAGTAACTTATGCACAACCTCTAGGGCTTCAGAGCTTGTGTTCTGCCTGGCACCTGTGGACCTGGGTGTAAATCCCAGCCCAGCCACTTGCAAGCTGTGTGATCTTGGACAACTCTCACCCTCTCTGAGCCTCAGTTCCCACAGTTCTAATATTTTCTCAGCTGGGGCCAATTCTGTGCGAGGGGCATCTGGCAATTTTTGTTGTCATGACTGGGAGGTGGGGGATGCTACTGGCATCTGGTGGGCAGAGGTCAGGGATGCTGCTGAATTTCCTACAACGCACAGGACAGCCCCGCAAACAAGTCAACAGCGCCAAGGATGAGAAACCATGCTCTCCATTAAGAGGATAACAGTATCCATCTCATAGGTTGATTGTAAAATTAAATGAGGACACGTACATAAAACACCTGGAATATATGAAGTCCTCAATAAATGAGAAATATTGCTGTAGAACCCCCACCAGAACATTGAAAGTGGGGCCCACAAACTCCAATCTTTTCAAATGCAATCTCGCATTAGCTTATGTATAGCCCCCTGCCGGTCTTGATTTCTAGGGACCTGGAGCCAATTGCCAACGGCAGTTGACCTGCATTTACATTATCATCGGGTTTTCTTGAATTTTTGTTATTCCTATTTTATGGATGTGAAGCCCAGCTTCCTGCTGGAATTGTGTTTGTTTGTTTGTTTGTTTGTTTTGTCTTTTTGGTTGTTTTTGTTGTTGTTGTTGTTTTGAGACAATGTCGTGCTCTGTCACCCAGACTGGAGTACAGTGGTGCAATCATGGCTTACTGCATCCTTGACCTCCTGAGTTCAAGCTGTCCTCTCACCTCAGCCTCCCAAGTAGCTGGGACTACAGGCAATGCCGCCACACCTGGTTAATTTTTGTATATTGTGTGGAGATAGGGTTTTGCCATGTTGCTCAGGCTGGTCTCGAACTCCTGGGCTCGAGCAGTCTTCCCACCTCAGCCTCTCAAAGTGCTGGGATTACAGGCGTGAGCACCGTGCCCAACCTGGAATTGTTTCTGTACAAGTACTTCTCTATCTTCCAGGATGTCTTCCTCTCCAACTTGCTTTTTCTAGTCTAAGGTGGGCTTGAAAACCTTAATGAAAGTTGTTTGTAAGCCAAGAGTAACTAGGTTACAAATGCGAGTCAGAGGGTATTTCTAGGAAAGAAGTCATAAGTATTGGCGCATGAACTTTATACTTTCGTGTGTTCAGAGGTCTTTTCTGCTTGTTTCCTGGTTCACAGATGAGGCTTCCTGATACTGGGTCTGAAGACTTGAGGTATTACCATCACCTGAATAAATTCTATCTACTTTGGAATGCAGTGTATGATTTTTGTGTGTGTGTGCCTGAAAACTTCCTTAAGTTGGACTTAGAAGAATTTTTTCAGCAAATATTAGGTGACTACTCTGTTCCAGGCATAGTGAGTGCAGAGAGCCAGCCAAACCAGCATGGGATTCAGACCCGCATATACAGCTCAACACGGTCAACAGATATCCTCGTTCATTCATTCATTCACTCATTCACTCATTCATTCATAAGAAAAGTTTAGTAAGCACCAGTGTGTGCTAAGCACTGTTCAAAGAACTTCACTTAATTAAATCCTCTATCTTAAAAATTACCGAGCAAAGTAGGTCTAATTAGCCCCATTTGAATTAGACGAAAAGACTGAGGGTAGGAACGGAGAAATCGCTTATTCAAGATCACACCTCCAAGAAGGCATAGAGCCGGGCCTAAGCTGTCAACCCTGCTCCTCCCTCTTCCCACTCCCTGCCACCCCCACCCCCACCACAAGGCTTCCAACTCCCCCAAGAAAGGTTTTCATAATTGCTCTCCAAGAACCTTGCACAGAGCGCTTAGCTTTGCCTGGCTCTGAGAGCTGTGAAACGGGTATTTCATTAAGCTCTTTATAAACTTGTCTGGTTCCACCCTTGAGAGATACCTAAGCGCCAGCCTCCCATGACAGAGGGGAAACCCAGCAGTTCGGGGGCGCTGGTGACGCTGGCCTAGTGCCAGCTGTCCCAGCTCCTGAGCAGAGCCAGACCTGGTCACAAGGACTGAGGGCTGGTGAAGACGGAAGACATGGGGAGGGATCTGTGATCAATCAGGACAGAGCGGGTCTGTGAACCTGCCATGGAGAACAGTTTTGCCTCTGAGGAACACCTGTGTTCTTACCTGGTTTTGTGGGCAAAGTGTGGACTTTGGGGCCACAGACCCTACTCTGCCTGCCTTTAGCTGGGGGACCTTCTAGCTGGGATGTGCTGCATAATCTCTCTGTTCCTCAGTCTTTTCACTTATAAAATGAAGATGATAAGTCCGACCCATGAAGATTAAATAAAATCGGCCAGGTGCATTGGCTCATGCTTGCAATCCCAGCACTTTGGGAGGCCAAGGTGGGTGGATCACTTGAGGTCAGGAGTTTGAGACCAGCCTGGCCAACATGGTGAAACCCCGTCTCTACTAAAAATACAAAAATTAGCCAGGTGTGGTAGTGTGCACCTATAATCCCAGATACGTGGGAGGCGGAGGCACAAGAATCACTTGAACCCAGGAGGCGGAGGTTGCAGTGAGCTGAGATTGTGCCACTGCACTCAGCCTGGATGATAGAGCAAGACTCTGTCTTTAAAAAAAAAAAAATTAAATGAAATTAAATTATGCCTTACTGTAGTCGACATACAATTTGCCAAGAATATGAAATGTGCAGCACAGCTAACTCCCCATCTCCCCTCCTGTGCTCATGGCAGACATTACTAACAGATCACAGAACCCTTCTTCACCAAAACAAACCCATCTCAGCTTCAGATGCCTGCTCAAGGGAGCGTCCCAGGCAGCCACTTCCCATAGATCAGAGTTGACATGTGTCCCAATAACCTATTACAAAGTTGTTGATTTAGGACAGCATTTTATTGTATCTTGTGATTTTGTGGGTTAGGAATTCAAGCAATTCTTCGGTTTCAAGTAGTGTTGACTGAGGTTACTTGGAAATACTCAACTGAGCTCATCTGAAGGGTCCACCAGCTTTTCTCACACCCCTGACAGCTCGGTGGGGGCTGCTGTGAGGCTGGGCTCACCTGAGCCCCTCTTCATCTGCAGCAAGGTGGTCAGCCTTCTCACCTGGCCGCTCAAGGCTCCAAATGACAGGAAGTGAAGCTGCAGTCTCTCAGGGTCTGAGCCAGGACCTGGCCCAGCATCACTTCTGCTGTTTCCTGTTGGTCAAAGCAGTTACAGGCCCCTTAGGTCCATGGGAGGCATGTCGGAGAATTTGCAGCCATCTTTAATCCCTGCGGCATGAGAGATGAAGTGCGTTGGCCCCAAAACAAACAGCAAATGCTGGGGCTCTTTGCACTTCCTCCTGGGTACCCACTGCCCCCGTCTGTATTTACTCCGAGCCTTCTCTATGAGTGTGAACAAGTGCCATGCTCGGTGGGGATACAGGAATCAGCAGGACCTGGCCCTGCCCTCCAGGTGCTGACTGTGGGTCTGAGAACATGGGTCACATTCTGTAAGGAACTGACAACAGGGCCACAGGTCTTAGCCTAGGGAGAGAGAGACAGAGGCTTTGGTGGCTTCCATCTGGGGAGAGGGTGGGGGCAGATGGCATCTGAGCTGCATTTCCAAGATGGTCAACACTTTACAGCTGGAGTCTTGCATTCCACAGAGCACTTATGAGGTGCCTACTGTGTGCCAGGTACAGTTCTTGGCTCCGAGGAAGCAGCAGCAGACAGGACAGAGTCCCCTGCATGAGAAGCTGACCATTCTGGTTGGAGAAGACTATGAAGAGGCAAGCAAGTGAGTAAACAGAGAGCATAGTTTCCGATCACGATAAAAGCTGCAAAGAAAATAAAGTGAGATAAAGGAACAGAGCAACTTGCTGGGGGAGAAGGTTGTAGGTGGGGAGTCTGGGGAGGTCCCTGAGGAGGTGTTGCAGGAGCAGGGACATGACAGGCATGAAGACCCTGGTCAGCTGGCGCTGAGACCCTGTGTGCCAGGCAGGCAACCCCAATGCCCAGGCCATGGGGGCAGTGGTTGCAATTTTTTTTTTTTTTTTGACATAGGATCCCACTCTGTCACCCACGTGGGAGTGCTGTGGCACAATCACGGCTGCCTGCAGACTTGACCTCCCGGGCTCAAGTGATCCTCCTGCCTCATCTTTTTTGTTTTTTTTTTTAAGAGATGGGGTCTCACTATGTTGCCTAGGCTGGTCTTGAACTCCTGGGCTCAAGCGATCCTCCCGCCTTAGCCTCCCAAAGTGCTGGGATTACAGGCAATTCTGTCTCAGGAACAAGGCCAGTGAGGATGACGCCCATGGGCCGGCAGAGGAAAGGTAGGCAGGGCTGGGTCAGGTAAAGACCACCATAAGGCCTGCGCATTGGACTCGAGTCACATCTGAAGACCCTCTGGTTGCCTGTGGAGAGTGGATTGGAGGGGTGGGGTGGAATCAGGCTCACGCGGAGCTGCTACACTGTCTGTGGGAGAGAGAGATTTGGGGTGAACGGCTGGATTTGGGATGGTTTTGGAGAAAGTGCCAAAGCATTTGCTGATGACAGATGTGGGGTACAGAAATCAAGGAAGATAACTGGGCATGGTGGCTCATGCCTGTAATCCCAACACTTTGGGAGGCCAAGGCAGGCAGGTCACTTGAGTTCAGGAGTTCAAGACCAGCCTGGGCAACATGGCAAGACCCCATCTCTACAAAAAATACAAAAATTAGCCAGGCATGGTGGCGCACACCTGTGGTCCCAGTTACTCAGGGGGCTGAAGTGAGAGGATCACCTGAACCCCAGGAAGTCGAGGCTGCAGTGAGTTGTGATCGCGCCACTGCACTCCAGCGGGGGCAACAGAGTGAGACCCTGTCTCAAAAAAGAAAGAAAGAAAGAAAGAAATCAAGGAAGACTCCAGGGTGTGGGGCCTGGCTGAACTGGGCTGGGGAGTGGGTACCATTTCCTGCAATGAGGAAAACTGGGGAGGAAGAATTTAGCCCAAGTCAGATTGCATTGCTGTCATTTGAATTTTAGCTTCAATTTTTCAAGCACCTATTAAAAGTGAGATGCGGTGCTTTGCGGCAATGATCACTCGTCAATGTCATCTGTGAGACAGGCTTTTTTATGCCCACTTTGCGACTGAGGAAGCCAAGGCTCACACAGCTCCCGCACAAGCCAGCAGGAGCAGGGCCAGGTGCGACCCCGGGTGCCCCAGTCCCTTTGCAATATACTATACATCAGTGAGTGGTTCTCAACCAGGGGCCCCTGCAACCGCCATCCTCTGGGGACATTTGGCAATGTCTGGAGACACGTTTGTTTGTCAATCCGGAGAGATGCAGCTGGCTTTTAGTGGGTAGAAGCCAGAGACGTGCTAAACCTCTTACAATGAGCAGAAGGGTTCCCACAATCAAGTACGATCCCGCCCTAGGCCGGGCGCGGATGCCTACTGTGTGCCAGGCACAGTTTTTGGCTCTGAGGGGGCAGCAGGAGACAGGACAGAGTCCCCTGCATGAGAAGCTGACCATTCTGGTTGGGGAAGACTATGAAGAGGCAAGGAAGTGAGTAAGCAGAGAGCATAGTTTCTGATCACGATAAAGGCTGCAAAGAAAATAAAGTGGGATAAAGGAACAGAGCAACTTGCTGGGGGAGAAAGTCATAGGTGGGGAGTCTGGGGAGTCAGTCCCCTGACGAGGTGGTGCCTGTAATCCCAGCACTTTGGGAGGCCCAGGTGGGCAGATCACCTGAGGTCAGGAGTTCGAGGCTAGCGTGGCCAACATGGTGAAACCCCATCTCTACTAAAAATACAAAAATTAGCTGGGCCTGGTGGTGGGTGCCTGTAATTCCAGCTACTCCAGAAGCTGAGGCAGGAGAATCACTTGAACCCGGGAGGCAGAGGTTGCAGTGAGCTGAGATGGCGCCCCTGCACTCCAGCCTGGGTGACTGAGCAAGACTCCATCTCACAAAAAAAAGGAATGATCTCTCCCCAAATGTCAGGAGCACACTGAGATTGAGAAGCTTTGACACAAAGCTTCCAAGAGAGGCAAAGAACTGCATGGTAGGGTGGGGGAATGGGACGGAATTTTGATGGCAAGGTTTGAATGAGCAAAGGCACCAAAGCCAGAAAGCCCAAGTGAGTGGGAAGGAGAAATCCAGGCTGGCCATGGGGGCACGTGTGCCTGTTGGGAATGCGCACAAGGGGCGCGTGGGGACCAGACCCCATATGGGCTGCAGGCCGGGCTGGGGAGCCTGGACTCCCCTCAGCAGGCAGCAGAAGTCCTGAGGGTCTAAGCAGAGGAGGGGAGGGCCTGGAGGGAGGGCATACTTGCCCTTCCCATACCTGCTCTCAGAAAAACAGCTAACAAACTCCTTTATACTAGGGATAAATGACAGAAGACTGGATGGGTGACCCTTTCCTGTGCTCTCTGTATTTTAACCAGCGCAAAGTCTTAAGCCAAAGAAGTGAAGCAATAATGGTGGGATTTCAGGCACCGTCATGATGAATGTGGGCAAAGCCTGACAGTCCCTCTCAGGCTGGGCTGAGGTCGGAGGCCTGAACTGGGTTTAGGGAGCCCAGGTAAGCAAGCACCGCTGTTTTTCCGTCAGTCAACATCCACTGTGCACTCAGGCCTCTGTTCCAGGCACAGACCCTGTAGGCCCCACAATCCTGGGAGGGGGATTCTGCTAGAGAGGACCTCCCCAAGGCACTCAGGGATTGAGTGGTATGGGGTGGAGCTGGTCCTAGAACTCAGGGAGCACCCCTCTGGGCCTGTGTTCTTTATCTTGTCCAAGCCCAGGGCAACCGTAAGAACTGCTATAATTTATGGAGTCCTCCCTACTTGTCAGGTATTTTAAGCTTTGCATATAGCAGCTCATTCATTCCTCAGGCAAGCCTATCAGGTAGAACCACTATCATCCTCATTTTACAGGGTGGGAAACTGAGGCACGGAGAGGGAAGTAACTTGCCTGAGGTCACATGGCTTGTAGGTGCAGGAGGCAGCCAAGCTAGGACTCAGAGCTAGGCAGTCCCACTCGAGAGCCACCCTCTTTGCCCTCCTGAGGAGCTGGAAGCCCTGGGCTTTGTGGGAGGAAAGAGGAGGACCTGCCATTCCGGGGCTTCCCAGCATAGCCGCTCTGCTCTCACGCTGGCAGATTAGTGCCCTGGAGATCTTAGACACCAGGGACGGGGTGGGCACTGGGGAGGGACCAAGGAAGAAAATACAGGACACATTCTTGGCTTGAGGCCAGTGCTGAAAGTTAAAGAAAAGACCAAGAAAATTCTCCTTTGGGGGCCTGGCGCTGTTTTGCAAGGTGTTGCTTTTCTCCTCGACTGTGTTTACTTTGCCAAACTGGAACGCCTTTCTGAAATCTAGCAGCCCAGGAGGCTCGGGGCTGTTTGCCAAGGGACCAGAGCCAGGGCAGGAGGGGAAAGCAGAAGGCAGGGCCCTGCATCTCTGCAGGGGCCCACCTGGCCGCCTGCTCCTGGGAGATCTGCCTGGAGGGCTGCAGGAGTGAGAGAGAGGGACGGAGCATCTGGCGGGGAGTCAGCAGGCGGGTGGCCTTCCTGTCCTGTTTCTACATCGATGCCTCTCAAATGCTTACCTCTCCGGACCTCTGCCCCAGCCGAGATTTACAGACCCACCTGTCCATTCTCCTGGGCCACCTGGGTGTCTCATTAACCTCTCAAACTTCACAAGTCCCCAATGAAAATCTGAGCCCCACCCCCTCATACCTGCTCACCACGCGCGCCTCAGCCGTCCCGTCCCTCCAAGTGCTCAGATCAAAACCCCAGCAGGCACCCTGGATTCATCTCCTTTCCCTCACGCCCCACATCCTGTCCATCAGAAATTCTCCTGGGTCCACTGTTTATTTGTTTATTTTGAGACAGAGTTTCGCTCTTGTTGCCCAGACTGGAGTGCAATGGCACAATCTTGGCTCGCTGCAACCTCTGCCTCCCAGGTTCAAGCAATTCTCCTGCCTCAGCCTCCCAAGTAGCTGGGATTACAGGCATGTGCCACCACACCTGGCTAATTTTGTATTTTTAGTAGAGATGGGGTTTCACATGTTGGTCAGGCTTGTGTCGAACTCCTGACCATAAGTGATCCATTAGCCTCGGCCTCCCAAAGTGTCAGGATTACAGGCGTGAGCCACCGAGGCTGGCCGGGTCCACTGTAAAAATATGTCCCACATCGAACTCATCACTTCTATTACCTCCACCAGCCTGGTCCGTGCTACCAACCACTTCTAACGTGCCATCTTGTCCACCCTTGCCCCTCTATAGCTCTTCTGCACACAGCAGCCAGAGTGGTATTTTAAGAATGCAAATCAGATTGTGTGACTCCCCTGCTCAGAACTGTCCGCTGGCTTCATGTCACAATAGAGGAAAAGCCACTGTTCTCACCATGGCCTCCAGATCTTGTCTGCTCTGGCCCCTGCCCTCCTCTCCTTCTGCTTCAGTCCCCACTGTTAGCCTTGTTCACTCTGCAGGAGGCACCTGGGGCTTCTGGCTGTGCCCCCTGCATTAACATTTTCCTCTCCCTAGAATGCTCTTCCTCCAGAACTTTCGATGGCTCCCTCCTTCCCATCATTCATGTCTCACCTCAATGTCAGCTCCTCAGAGAGACCCCTTTGACCACTATGGTCAGTCACTCTGTATCCCTTTTTCCTTTAAAAAAAAAAATTCTCCATAACACACATTATATTCTGAAATTACTGAGTTTATGTATTGTCTTTCCCCTGTAGAATGGCAGCTCCTTGAGATCAAGGACTGAGTGTCTCTTGTTTGCTGCTGTGTCCTCAGTGCTGAGAGCAGGGACCCGCACACAGTAGGTGTGCAGCATATTTTGTTCACTAGGTGCATGAACATGCTTTGTGGGCGTCCCCATGAGCAGGTGATGGGCACTCTCTGCACCCCCGTTCTGTCGTGTGTAAGATGAGGCACCTGAGCCCCGTTTGTAAGGGGCCGACTCCCTCTAACACCTCTGTGAGTCTCTTATTGTTCAGAATCATAAAAGGCCAGATCGAAGACGTAGCAAGAGAAGCAAAAGAAAAGCTGAGAGAGATGGAATTTTCTGAAGATAGTAAAGGAGGGACTCGGGGCCCCACGTGAGCTCAGGTGTGAAAAATGTCGGCGGAAGAGCTGGAATCGGGAGAGCTCTGTTTGAGTCCCGCGCCCTGGCCATTTACCTGCTGAATGATTTCAGATGAAGAAGTTTGCCTCTCAATGCCTCAGTTTCCCCCCCTATAAAATGCAAGCCCTGCTTCCTTTGCAAGGTTGCAGAGAGGGTCAAATAAAAATCTATTT
>NW_012101865.1:1045210-1053310 GCF_000951045.1 Mandrillus leucophaeus | reverse complement strand
AAAATCTGAGCCCCACCCCCTCATACCTGCTCACCACGCGCGCCTCAGCCGTCCCGTCCCTCCAAGTGCTCAGATCAAAACCCCAGCAGGCACCCTGGATTCATCTCCTTTCCCTCACGCCCCACATCCTGTCCATCAGAAATTCTCCTGGGTCCACTGTTTATTTGTTTATTTTGAGACAGAGTTTCGCTCTTGTTGCCCAGACTGGAGTGCAATGGCACAATCTTGGCTCGCTGCAACCTCTGCCTCCCAGGTTCAAGCAATTCTCCTGCCTCAGCCTCCCAAGTAGCTGGGATTACAGGCATGTGCCACCACACCTGGCTAATTTTGTATTTTTAGTAGAGATGGGGTTTCACATGTTGGTCAGGCTTGTGTCGAACTCCTGACCATAAGTGATCCATTAGCCTCGGCCTCCCAAAGTGTCAGGATTACAGGCGTGAGCCACCGAGGCTGGCCGGGTCCACTGTAAAAATATGTCCCACATCGAACTCATCACTTCTATTACCTCCACCAGCCTGGTCCGTGCTACCAACCACTTCTAACGTGCCATCTTGTCCACCCTTGCCCCTCTATAGCTCTTCTGCACACAGCAGCCAGAGTGGTATTTTAAGAATGCAAATCAGATTGTGTGACTCCCCTGCTCAGAACTGTCCGCTGGCTTCATGTCACAATAGAGGAAAAGCCACTGTTCTCACCATGGCCTCCAGATCTTGTCTGCTCTGGCCCCTGCCCTCCTCTCCTTCTGCTTCAGTCCCCACTGTTAGCCTTGTTCACTCTGCAGGAGGCACCTGGGGCTTCTGGCTGTGCCCCCTGCATTAACATTTTCCTCTCCCTAGAATGCTCTTCCTCCAGAACTTTCGATGGCTCCCTCCTTCCCATCATTCATGTCTCACCTCAATGTCAGCTCCTCAGAGAGACCCCTTTGACCACTATGGTCAGTCACTCTGTATCCCTTTTTCCTTTAAAAAAAAAAATTCTCCATAACACACATTATATTCTGAAATTACTGAGTTTATGTATTGTCTTTCCCCTGTAGAATGGCAGCTCCTTGAGATCAAGGACTGAGTGTCTCTTGTTTGCTGCTGTGTCCTCAGTGCTGAGAGCAGGGACCCGCACACAGTAGGTGTGCAGCATATTTTGTTCACTAGGTGCATGAACATGCTTTGTGGGCGTCCCCATGAGCAGGTGATGGGCACTCTCTGCACCCCCGTTCTGTCGTGTGTAAGATGAGGCACCTGAGCCCCGTTTGTAAGGGGCCGACTCCCTCTAACACCTCTGTGAGTCTCTTATTGTTCAGAATCATAAAAGGCCAGATCGAAGACGTAGCAAGAGAAGCAAAAGAAAAGCTGAGAGAGATGGAATTTTCTGAAGATAGTAAAGGAGGGACTCGGGGCCCCACGTGAGCTCAGGTGTGAAAAATGTCGGCGGAAGAGCTGGAATCGGGAGAGCTCTGTTTGAGTCCCGCGCCCTGGCCATTTACCTGCTGAATGATTTCAGATGAAGAAGTTTGCCTCTCAATGCCTCAGTTTCCCCCCCTATAAAATGCAAGCCCTGCTTCCTTTGCAAGGTTGCAGAGAGGGTCAAATAAAAATCTATTTCGTAGGTCAAAATTTTATGAACAATTATATGGTTAAAAAATTGTTCTGGAGAAATCTTTACTGAGTGTCTGGGAACCAGACACTGCTCTGGGGCCTGGGGGTACTGTGGGGAGTGACCCTTTCCTTCAAGGAGGAGGATAATCACACAGACAAACATGTACTCACCAATAGCAAAAGGTGTGTTGAAGGAAGGATGGCATCCCCTGAGGGACTAGTCTAAGCTTCAGATCAGGGAGGGCTTCACTGAGGAAGTGCCCTTTGGACTAAGAGGTAAAGGATAAGCAGGAGTCAAATAGCAAGGGGCAGGATGAGGGCTGGAAAGGGTGTTCCAGGCAGCAGATACAGCTCAGGCAAAGGCCCTGAGGTGGGAAAGAACAGAGTGCAGGAGACTCCATAACTGGCGTGGCTGCAGAGGTAGAGAGGAAGCATGCATCAGAGAAGCTGGCCAGGTTAACAGAGGCCAGGTCCCGTGGGGCCTCACAGGGCATGGGAAAGCATTATCATAAAGGCAGTGTGGCCCCCAAAGGTTTGGGTTGGGGGAAGTGGGAGGTAATGATGTAGTCAGGTTTGTATTTCAAAAAAGCAACTTTGGCTGTTGTAAGGACAGAAGATGGAGGGGAGCAAGGGGAATGTGGGAAGGTTGTCCACAGGCTACTGCACCTGTCCTAGCAAAAGTGGATGAAGCTAAAACAGGATGAAGTAGGAACTTGCACATAGCATGTTCAAGAGGGTAATTTCTGAGGGACCAATTTGCAATCTGAGGCAAAATAGCAAATGTGTAGACACTTTAGTCAAGCAATTCTGCTTCTACAACTTGATCCTATAGAAATGCTGGCACAAAAGTTCAAAGACCTCTATACAAGATGTTCATTGTATCACTGGTTATAATAGTAAAAACTAGGAACAACTTGAGTGAGCATCAATTGACGTTGACAGAATTATGCAGGGGAATACTATGCAGCTGGTAAAAAGAATAAAACAAATCCACGTGTACTGATGAGAAAAATAGACACAACAGATTGCCAGGTGACAAACAGGTTACAGAACTGCATAAATATTATTAAACCATTGATTTTTGAGTATATATCTTCTTCATGTTTCTGTATACATAAAAAGGCCAGAAGGCTGGGCACAGTGGCTCACGCCTGTAATCCCAAAACTTTGAGAGGCCGAGGCAGGTGGACCACTTGAGGTCAGGAGTTCAAGACAAGCCTGGCTAACATGGTGAAACTCCGTCTCTACTAAAAACACAAAAATTAGCTGAGCATGGTGGCGGACACCTGTGATCCCAGCTACTCGGGAGGCTGAGGCAGGAGGATCACTTAAACCTGGGAGGTGGAGGTTGCAGTGAGCTAAGATCACACCACTGCACTCCAGCCTGGGCCACAGAGCAAGACTCCATCTCAAACAAAAACAAAAAACAAAACAAAAAAAGGCTGAAAGACTGTACTCCCTTGTAACTAGTGGCAATGTCTGAAGTAAAAGAATAAAAGAATACAGAGAAACTTTCACTTTCTCTGTATTGTTTGCATTTTTTTACAGTGGACATGTATTTTTCAGCAAAATGCACACAGTAGGTGCACAGCATATTTTGTTCACTAGGTACATGAACATGTATTTCTTTTAAAATATTAGCTGCTGTAATGAGATGTTTTAGTCTGTTCAGGATGCTACTACAAAATGCTAATAAACTGGGGGGCTTCCAAACAACAGCAATTTGTACTTGACAGTTCTGGAGGCTAGAAGTGCAAGACCAAAGTGCCAGCAGGTTCAGCATCTGGTGAGGACCTGTTTTCTGGTTCATAGATGATGGTTCCTCACAGCATCCCCACCTGGCGGAAGGGGCAAGGGAGTTCTCTGGGGCTTCTTTTATAAGGGCACTAATCCCATTCATGAGGGCTATGCCTTCATGATCTAATTACTCCCCAAGGCCCTCCTCCTAATACCCTAATATCCTCACCTGGTGTTCAGGTTTCAACATATAAATTTTGGGGGCACACAAACATTCAGGGCATAGTAAGATGGCTTCATCTATCATTCACCCCACTACCAGTAACATCCCATCAACCTCACCACTATCACCACCTCTACCATCTCCTCCATCATCACCCCCATCACCGTCACCACCTCTATCACCATCAACATCACCACCTCCATCATCATCACCAACTCCATCACCATCAACACCTCCATCACCCTTACCACCTCCATCACCACCTCTCTCATTATCACCATCACCACCTCTGTCACTGCCTCCATCACCATCACCACCTCTCACCACCTCTATCACCATCACCAACTCCATCACCACCTCTATCACATAACCACCTCTGTCCATCACCACCACTATCACCACCTCCATCACCACCTCTAACATTACCTCCATCACCCTCACCACCTCCATCACCCTCACCACCTCCATCACCATCTCCATCACCCTTACCACCTCCATCACCACCTCTATCACCATCACCACCTCTGTCACTGCCTCCATCACCATCACCACCTCTCACTACCTCTATCACCATCACCAACTCCATCACCACCTCTATCACATAACCACCTCCATCCATCACCATCATCATCACTACCACCATCACCACCTCCATCACCACCTCTATCATTACCTCCATCACCCTCACCACCTCCATCACCACCTCCATCACCCTCACCACCTCCATCACTACCTCTATCACTACCTGCATCCCCCTCACCACCTCCATCATCACCTCCATCACCATCTCTATAACTACCTCCGTCACCCACACCACCTCCATCACCACCTCTATCACCCTCACCACCTCCATCACTACCTCTATCACTACCTGCATCACCCTCACCACCTCCATCACCACCTCTATAACTACCTCCGTCACCCTCACCACCTCCATCATCACTTCTATCACCCTCACCACCTCTATCATCACCTCTATCACCCTCACCACCTCTATCATCACCTCCATCACCACCTCCATCACCACTCTTTCACCACCTCTGTCACCCTCACCACCTCCATCGCCACCTCTATCACCAACTCTATCACCACCTCCATCACCACCTCCATCACCACCTCCATCACCCTCACCACCTCCATCGCCACCTCTATCACCACCTCCATCACCACCTCCATCACCACCTCTATCACCCTCACCACCTCCATCACCACCTCTATCGCCACCTCCATCGCCCTCACCATCTCCATCACCACCTCTGTCACCACCTCCATCACCCTCATCACCTCCATCACCACATCTATCACCACCTCCATCACCACCTCCATCACCATCACCACCTCCATCACCACCTCCATTACCTCCGTCACCCTCACCGCCTCCATCACCACCTCTATCACCCTCACCACCTTCATTACCACCTCTATCACCACCTCTATCACCACCTCTATTGCCGTCACTACCCCCATCACCACTCTCGCCACCTTTACCCAAGAGACAGGCAGTACAGCAGAGTGCTTATGCACACAGATTTTAGAACAGCACTGTCTACGTAATTTTAACTACATAATTCTAACCCTAATTTTTAACTATATAATTTTAAATTTTCTTGTAGCCATATCAAAAAGTAAAGATAGGAGTGAAATTAATGTTAACAATGTATTTTATTTAACTCAATATATGGAAAATATGTCACCATGAAATCAATAGAAGAATCTTAATGTGATATAGTACATTCTTTTTGTCACACCAACCATTCAAAACCTGGTGTCCATTACACACTCACGGCACGTCTCAGTTCACACCAGTCACATCTCTAGTGCTCAGTGGCCACTCAGGGCTGGAGGCTGCCCTCCTGGGCAGCACGGTTCTGAAGCCAACCACAGCCACCACATACTGGCTGTGTGTCTGTGGGCAAGTTGTTTAACCCCTCCGGACTCACTTTCTTCATCTGTAAATCGGGAATAAGAGCAGAGCTGTGAGGATGACATGTGTGAACATGTGCCTGGCGTTTGCTCCAGCTCCTGGCACACAGGCAGTGCTATCTAGTATTAACTGTTATTCTTCCAGAAACCCGGAAGAAGTTCAGAGGTTCTGGCTTTGCATGTGGAACCACCCAGAGAGAGGGAGATTCATGAGCATTGATGTAGCCAGAGGTGGCTTCAGATTTCCTGGAGAAGTGATTTAGTCAGATCTTGCAGCTTGGACAGAGCGTGCACAGGAGAAGGAAAGTGGAGAGGGCTTTGTGGAGGAGGGGAGGGGAGTAGGGTCAAGAGGATACCTATCTGGTTAAGAAAGAGGGTGTTGGTTGAGGAGCAGAGGGAGCACTGGACATGGCCAGACAAGGGGGATGAGGCCTAAAAGCAAGGACTGAGGGACCCTGGAAATCATGTCTTCCAGCATCCCCATCTGACACATAGGGACACCGAGGCCAGGCAGGGAGAGTTACTTGCCCAGGGAGCCAGCCACACATGCTACCTTCTGCTCACTGACCAAACACCCGGTCCATTGGCGCTCCGCCTCTGAAGCTGGATCATGCTGAGCTGGGCAGGCATGCTTCTCTGCTGTGCAGAAGAAACTGTGGCTCCCGAGGCCCCATCTCAGAGTCCGGACACCCCTGGAAAACTGTAAGACTTCCTTGAACTGAACACAAATCCTTCTTTCTGTGGTTAATGGTGAATGCTACCTCTTTGCAGGGTGGGCAAAAAGAAACTGGCCTCCAGGCTGCAAGGACCCCCGGACTGTTTAGAGGCAACAGCTTATGCCGGGGATTTAGTCGCTGCCGTCCACTGGTCAGTAATTAACCAGGCCTCATCTGGATAGCCATAAGAATGCCGGGGCCGTTAGCTGGAATGGGAGTATGCTATGTGTACATCTCCTCTGGAGATCACTCCCAACT
Organism: Mandrillus leucophaeus; assembly: GCF_000951045.1. Lineage (NCBI taxonomy): Eukaryota > Metazoa > Chordata > Mammalia > Primates > Cercopithecidae > Mandrillus > Mandrillus leucophaeus. The sequence continues at coordinate 1,046,861 of NW_012101865.1, read as the reverse complement.
CTGCTCCAGGAAGCGGGTGGCAAGTCTGCACAACCTGGCCCCTATCTCCAGGTGACTGGCCTTGAGGTAGGTGCCACCCTGGCCAGAGGACCCAAACCACCCATGGACTGACCCATGGGCAACGGGCAGGCAGCTCACTCACAAATAGCCACGGCCGCTCCCACTGAGAAGGGCCTGGTCGAGGCCACCCAGGGGTCAGAGGAAGTTACTGGCTGTGAGGCCCTCTGCAAAGGTCCACATGAGGACTGTGGGCTGCTTTTGTTGTTTGAAATAAACCGTTCCCAATTTTCTAACCAGTGCGTGTCCTTTCCAGAGACCTTCTCACAAAGGGCATAGGTCATTTTAAAAAGTGTTTTTGTCAAGGAAATAATAAAACAAATAATATTTGTTATAAACAACACAAGTAATTTCATTATTAAGTATTAATATTAATTTGCTTTTTTTTTTAAGACAGGGTCTCACTCTGTTGCCCAGGCTGAGTGCAGTGATGCAATCACAGCTCACTGCAGCCTCGAACTCCAGGCTCAAGAGATCCTCCCACCTCAGCCTTCTGAGTAGCTGGTACTACAGGTGTGTCCCACCAGCCTCGGCTAATTTTTTATTTTTATTTTTTATTTTTTCGAGATGGAGTCTAACTCTGTCACCCAGGCTGGAGTGCAGTGGCGCAATCTCAGCTCACAGCAACCTCCACCTCCCAGGTTCAAGCAATTCTCCTGCCTCAGCCGCCCGAGTAGCTGGGACTACAGGCACACACCACCATGCCTGGCTAATTTTTTGTATTATTAGGAGAGACGGGGTTTCACCATATTGGTCAGGCTGGTCTCAAACTCCTGACCTCATGATCTGCCTGCCTCGGCTTCCTGAAGTGCTGAGATTACAGGCGTGAGCCACCATGCCCGGTTGGCTATTTATTTTTATTTTTATTTTTTTGTAGAGACAGGAGTCTCACTGTGTTGCCCAGGCTGGTTTTGAACTCCTGTCCTCAAGCTATCCTCCTGCTTTGCCCTCCCAAAATGCTGGAATTACAGGTGCAAACCACGGAGCCTGGCCTTAAAGAGCTCTCTTAACTCATGATGATAACTCAGCTCTGGCAGAGATCAAACCAGCAGCTCTGTATGTGTGATTGACCAGCACACGACAGATCCAAGTCCTTATTGTGCAGCCTGCACAGGATCAGAACATGGCCAAGTTCTAACTGGATAAACAGCCAGGGACATTGCTGTACTTTAATTGGATGACCTATACAGGAACACTCCATTGCTACATTCTGATTGGCTAAATGTACTTCTGTCCAAGTTCATGAGGCACCTGTGCAAAGTGGCATGTTGCAGAAGCCAATCTAACAACAACTTGAAGCTGCTCATGGTCATATTTCTCATGTTACCTTCCAGTTTCATTGCTCAATCTACAGTCTGACAGTGTCTAGAAAGAAGGATTTGACAGATGAAAAGTCCCAAACTTATGCTCTCTTCCCGAAAGAAAGGCTGAGCTGGGCGCAGTGGCTCATGCCTGGAATCCCAGCCCTTTGGGAGGCTGAGGGGGACGGATCTCTTGAGATCAAGAGTTCAAGACCAGCCTGGCCAACATGGTGAAACCCCATCTCTACTAAAAATACAAAAAAATTAGTTGGGCATAGTGGCGGGCACCTGTA
>NW_012101865.1:1037537-1042695 GCF_000951045.1 Mandrillus leucophaeus | reverse complement strand
GCTGCAACCTCTGCCTCCCAGGTTCAAGCAATTCTCCTGCCTCAGCCTCCCAAGTAGCTGGGATTACAGGCATGTGCCACCACACCTGGCTAATTTTGTATTTTTAGTAGAGATGGGGTTTCACATGTTGGTCAGGCTTGTGTCGAACTCCTGACCATAAGTGATCCATTAGCCTCGGCCTCCCAAAGTGTCAGGATTACAGGCGTGAGCCACCGAGGCTGGCCGGGTCCACTGTAAAAATATGTCCCACATCGAACTCATCACTTCTATTACCTCCACCAGCCTGGTCCGTGCTACCAACCACTTCTAACGTGCCATCTTGTCCACCCTTGCCCCTCTATAGCTCTTCTGCACACAGCAGCCAGAGTGGTATTTTAAGAATGCAAATCAGATTGTGTGACTCCCCTGCTCAGAACTGTCCGCTGGCTTCATGTCACAATAGAGGAAAAGCCACTGTTCTCACCATGGCCTCCAGATCTTGTCTGCTCTGGCCCCTGCCCTCCTCTCCTTCTGCTTCAGTCCCCACTGTTAGCCTTGTTCACTCTGCAGGAGGCACCTGGGGCTTCTGGCTGTGCCCCCTGCATTAACATTTTCCTCTCCCTAGAATGCTCTTCCTCCAGAACTTTCGATGGCTCCCTCCTTCCCATCATTCATGTCTCACCTCAATGTCAGCTCCTCAGAGAGACCCCTTTGACCACTATGGTCAGTCACTCTGTATCCCTTTTTCCTTTAAAAAAAAAAATTCTCCATAACACACATTATATTCTGAAATTACTGAGTTTATGTATTGTCTTTCCCCTGTAGAATGGCAGCTCCTTGAGATCAAGGACTGAGTGTCTCTTGTTTGCTGCTGTGTCCTCAGTGCTGAGAGCAGGGACCCGCACACAGTAGGTGTGCAGCATATTTTGTTCACTAGGTGCATGAACATGCTTTGTGGGCGTCCCCATGAGCAGGTGATGGGCACTCTCTGCACCCCCGTTCTGTCGTGTGTAAGATGAGGCACCTGAGCCCCGTTTGTAAGGGGCCGACTCCCTCTAACACCTCTGTGAGTCTCTTATTGTTCAGAATCATAAAAGGCCAGATCGAAGACGTAGCAAGAGAAGCAAAAGAAAAGCTGAGAGAGATGGAATTTTCTGAAGATAGTAAAGGAGGGACTCGGGGCCCCACGTGAGCTCAGGTGTGAAAAATGTCGGCGGAAGAGCTGGAATCGGGAGAGCTCTGTTTGAGTCCCGCGCCCTGGCCATTTACCTGCTGAATGATTTCAGATGAAGAAGTTTGCCTCTCAATGCCTCAGTTTCCCCCCCTATAAAATGCAAGCCCTGCTTCCTTTGCAAGGTTGCAGAGAGGGTCAAATAAAAATCTATTTTGTAGGTCAAAATTTTATGAACAATTATATGATTAAAAAATTGTTCTGGAGAAATCTTTACTGAGTGTCTGGGAACCAGGGGTGGATCTCTTGAGGTCAGGAGTTCAAGACCAGCCTGGCCAACATGGTGAAACCCCATCTCTACTAAAAATACAAAAAAATTAGTTGGGCATAGTGGCGGGCACCTGTAATCCCAGCAACCTGGGAGGCTGAGGCAGGAGAATTGCTTGAACCCAGGAGACAGAAGTTTCGGTGAGCCGAGATTGGGCCATGGCACTCCAGACTGGGCGACAGAGCGAGGCTCCGTCTCGAAAAAACAAAACAACAACAAAAGGCTGAAACAGCTCACAATTTTGTTGACAATTAACGTCAACAGTCCTTATTGATGAGAGCTCTCACTTGCAGGGCAATCAACATATGCCAGGTGCTGGGCTTCACAGGTAACACCTCATTTAATCCTCACAAAAACCCAGTGAGGCGAGCAATACGTTTCCCCACTTTACAGGTAAAGAAACTGAGATTCAGAAAGGGCCAGAAGTTGTCCAAAGCAAAGCCATGTGCCTAGAAAGAATCTGAGTTGGGATTCACACCCATATCTGCCTAATCTTTACCCTGGGTTGTTTCTCAGTTTGCAAGTGAAACGAAAATGTGCTGCTGGACAGAACCCAGCATTCTGCTTCCTCCCAGCGGGCAGGAAGGGTGTTTACGGTGGTCCGGTCCAGGCCTACAGTCAGCACCGGGACATCCACAAAGTTGGCAAAATATTGAAATGCTTCCAAACTGGTTCATAAGCAGCTGCTGTCCTGAGTCCCCCAAGGGTCTCTCAACCTTCTTGATTCTCCAGGGGTACTATCCCCTACCCTCAAGCCTTCCAGGCCTCTCCACAATCCAGTGACTGAAGGGCTAATGCCCAGCCCACCGGGGGATCTCGGCACATTCCCATCTCCAGTACATGGGTCAGTGCCTGTGCTATCTAGGGCAATAAATATTTGAAATATCACTCAGGTAATGCAAGATCCATAGCTTGGCAGCTTATGGTAAACTACCTCACCCAAATGACCTAGATATTCTTCCCTCCTTCCAGAATAATGCTTGTCTCACCATCTGTTTTGAGAATGGGCTAATATCTAGCACATAAAAGTCTGACATAGAGTAAGCCCCCAGTCCATGGAAGTACGTTGTGTTATTATAATTACAACTCATTGCTAAGGTGGGTCTGCACTTTCTAGAATATTCTGTACCCTAGCATTTCTCAATAGGTGCTCAATAGCATTCTAGACCCAAGAGATGCTCTACTATATAAAATAAAAAAGTAAAAAAAAAACAAGGCCAGGCGCAGTGGCTCACACCTGTAATTCCAGCACTTTGGGAGACCAAGGCGGGCAGATCACCTGAGGTCGGGAGTTCGAGATCAGCCTGACCAACGTGGAGAAACCTCGTCTCTACTAAAAATACAAAGTTAGCCGGGTGTGGTGTCACATGCCTGTAATCCCAGCTACTCAGGAGTCTGAAGCAGGGGAATCACTTGAACCCGGGAGGCGGAGGTTGTGGTGAGCCGGGATCGTACCATTGCACTCCAGCCTGGGCAACAAGAGCGAAATTTCGTCTCAAAAAAAAAAAAAAAAAAATTCTAAGGTCAAGCAAATTTGGGAAACTACAGATGCTCAGAGATTCACAATGTGCATTAACTATAAAGGATCTGAGAAAGTCTGCATTCGATAAATCGAATTTGTATCATTTAATCCTTAAATTGTGTGATCCCAAATCTATCTGAGGTAGGACGGTTAGGTGCGTGGGTAAAAATGGATGGACATCCTCCAGAATTTAATTTGGAAACATCTGTTCCTAGCCAAAACCAAGATAGGATTCCCCAGTAATGATAGGGGTGTGTGTGCATGTGTGTGCGCGTGCGTGTGTGTATGTGTGTGTGGGTATTTCACCTGCAAATTGAGGCCATTTCCAAAGAGGGATCCAGCATTTTGCTCCTGGGTTGGAAGAGGGCGTCTACGATGCGGAGGCTCACACCTGTGAGATATCACTGGGCTTCGTCTCAGCCTCACCTCCCTCCCTCCCAGGGGATGCAAAGTGATGCCAGGCAGTGTGGGGTGGTGTCCACCTGAGAAGGCTTCCTGCAGGGAGGGAGTGTGGAGCCAGCTAAAGTGGAGGGGTGGGGTCCAGATGGGCAGAGAGGAGGGTGGAGGTGAAAATGCCACTCCCCTGGGACGCATGGCACCTTCCAAACCACACAATGCCCTGTCCAAGCCAGCTGTTGGCTTTCTGCCCTGGCCTCTAGCTCTCCTCCTTCCTTCCCCTCCTCCCCTCCCAGGTCTAGAACCATCTCCTGAGTCAGCTCTGGGCTTCCTGCTAGGAGCTCAGACCCCTTCCTGCTCAGGGAAGGTAGGGCTACCTGAGGGACTGTACCTTGGGGGTGGGGACTGGAGACTCACCGACAGTGCACAGCCCAAAAGGAACAGAGTGCAAGACCAAGTGTGTTTGCTCAGCCCTGGGGTTAACCCTGAGACTCAACCCTCTCACCCACAACCACTTCTTTTATGGGGAAGGGGTAGGAACTGCCTGTGCCTGGGGCTGGGGAAGTGAGAGGGAGCCCCAGGGATGGGAATCAAACTCAGGCTGGAGGTAGGACCGGCCTTTCTCTGGCCCCCCTGGGAGACCCAGAGCCAGTCTGGGAGTGAGAGGTGAGCCTGGAGCGGCAGTGGGGGTGGGAGAGGCCGTGTGAGCCCAGGCGCCAGGCGGGTTCCTCCACCCCAGCCCAGGGGAGCGGTCTAGATCCCTCCGCCCTCCCTCTCAGCTGACAGGGCAGGGCCAGGCAAGCATGCAGGGACCTGGAACCGAAACTCAGCGAAGAGTGTCACTCCAGGGACCCTCGCCCAGCAAGCCTCCGAGCACCTTGGCGCCTGCCCCGCCCCAGGGCCATGCCTCCCAGAAAGGGGGCTAGTGGGAACCGCAGAGCAACGGCAGAAAGAGAAGCCTTTGGAGTCAGACAGACACACATGTTTCCTGAGCCCTGTCATGTTTCAGACCCTGAGCTTGATTCTAGAAACACAGTGGGGCCAAAACCAGACACGGCTTCCTGCACCCTCTGTGGCCTCAGCCTGGTCACTCCACCTCTCTGAGCTTTAGCTGCCACCTCTATACCATGGGGCTCCTAACTCTCTGTTGCCTGGGTTGCTCTGAAGATTAATTGAGCTAAGCCTTGTATGTGACACCCTGCAAAGGGTAGGTGCTCAATAAGGGGTAATTACCAACATGACAGGGGCTGTGTTGAAGAAAGCACCCTGCGCGGAAGGCCGGCTTTGCCCAGGTTTGCCGTCTGCCTGTTTCTAGATCTTAATTCTAGTCCTCTCTGTGTGACCTCGGCAGGACCTGCCCTACCCTTCTCTGGTCCTCACTTCCCTCTCCTCTGAAATGGGGTCGCAGTCCCTATGCCAGCTGCTTCCTAGGATCAAGCGAAAGCCTTTGGACCCAATAAAGAGGGTTCCCCTAGGGCAGAGAGGGATAGGCTTAGCACTGATTTTCAAACTACAGTTCACGACCCATTATGAGTCTTGCAAGACATGCAGTGGCTGTTGCCAGATTTTTCTTTTAATTGATTAGAGGGCATCTTGCATAGTAAGGATACGTTTTTACTTTGGGAAATTTTTCTTTCAGTTAAATATCGATATATATGTTTCCTAAGTCATAGGAACACATATATCAAAATGTTTTTCTTCCTGTGGGGAGAGCAATGCTGCAAAGCAACTGGTAATGGTTAAGAACACAATCTCAGGCCGG
>NW_012101865.1:1031209-1036077 GCF_000951045.1 Mandrillus leucophaeus | reverse complement strand
TGGCCCACAGTAAGTCTAAAGAAATGTTAGCAATTTTTACTCAAAATAAAAGTTCAACAAAAAAGGCAGGTTATAAAACAATATGTACAGTATGAGCTCATTTTGTATAAGTGAAAAAAAAAAAAAAAGGCGTGTGGTCTGCACGCACCTCCCAGGCAGCCCACAGTGATCATTTCTAGGAGCGTGAGTGGGTTGGGGGGGAGAGGAGGCATTATAAGTATGCCTTTGGTTTTTGTTTGTTGTAGCTAAAGTTTCTAGTTCTAATTACTCTACAGCTAATGTGTATTGCTTTTATGTAAAGGAAAAAGAGAGGTATTTTTATCACCATAAATAAGATTGACTATCCACCTTAGCTGACTCATGCGATGTCCCCAGGCCAACACGTGGGCTGAACCTAGGCCGCCTTCCACGGAAAACCACCAGGTGTGCCACTGTGGTTTGGGGCACCGGCGCACCGAGCAGCGGCCTGCTTTGCATTTTCTTTTTCTTGTTTGTTCACAGCAATAGCTGATGACCCACTGGTGGCATTCTGTGTAACAAACACATGCCAAAGATTGCAGATTTCGTATGCAGGAGGGAGGGAGGGAGGCAAAGGCACGCTGGAGTTTATCAAGCGATAAGTCCTGGCATCTTCCTTATATAAAACTCAGGCTGGGAGTGGACAGTGATAAGGGTTGGGGACAGATATTCTGTAGGCTGTGGATGCCACGCCAAGAGGAAGAATGAAGGGAGGGGTACATGGAAGGAGATGGTGGCTGAGGCAGGAGGGCACGGGGAAGAAAGGGAGGTGGTTCAGAGGCTGCTCCCCCACCTGCTGGGTCCTTTCCAGGGCCTTCCCAGGAGTTCACCTGATGCCAAGCTGCAGGGGGGTGTGTGCAGCAGGGGTGTGTGGGAGGTGGGGATGTATGCCCTGGGGCGGATGGGGGAATCAGGAAAGAGATTCTGTTTGGCCAAGAAAGGGATATTGAGGCTGTAGAGGGCTGGGGAATCATGGTCAACGGTGAGCATGGGGAAAGATGGATCCAAGATGGACCCTTTTAAAAAGACACGTGCTTTTAGGGAGCCTGTGGCTTCATGGGTCTCCACGAGCATCCAGAAATCTGTCCTCCAACAGCACCCTGGATGCCCATCCCCTATCGCAGGGTAGGTAGAACTGTCTATCTCCTACGATCCACAGCAGCCATCCCCCAGCCGAGTCCCATCTCAGCCTCCTGAGGCTCAGTCCCCCTCTCCCACTCTCGAGGCCCAGCCCCTGTCTCAGCCTCCCAAGGCCCAGCACAGTCTCAGCCTCCAGAAGCTCAGCACAGTCTCCCTTCATCTTGGTCAAGCCCTGACAGGGCCGAGAGACAGAAGATGCCCAGTGAGCACCCAGTAAACACCTGAGTCTGAAGATGAGTGCGATCTGAGTGGTGAGTGACTCACCTGTGCCTGAGGCTCAGGAGACCCACCTCCCAGGTTCCCCTTTAGCTCGATGTGATCTGAGCTTGGGAGCATCGTGGAACAGGTCCCTGCCTTTTGTTCCATCTGCACAGCAGGGTTAGTCCTGCTTGGCTCCATCTCTGAAGGGGAAGAGTCGGAAAAAGAGATTTTACAGAGTTGAAGGGGAAGAGAGAGGACGCAGGACGCCGTTTCCAAGCAGGCACGTCCTGCATGTGCCTGCTGGCTTTGGGGAACTTGGCGGCCACTGAGGGACTGGACAAGAAGGAAAGGTTGGCCAGGGCCTGGATTGCCAGATTCAGCGGCTTGGCTGGAGCCTATAAGCAGGAGAAGGCCAGGAACAGGATCTGAGAAGAGAGGACCAGACCCAGGAAGAAAGCTGAGACACTGCTGTCTGGGAGGAGCCAAGAGCTTGGTTTACTGTATCAAGAGGAAAAGCCGAGGCCTCTGCCAGGGCAATCATCAGAGGACACTGCTCCAGGGAAAACTGCCTCCCACTTCCTGGACCTCTGTGGGCAATAGAGAAGTACATGTCAGCAGTGCCTCCTGCTGGACAACCCCAACATTACACTATTTGTCCAATGTCAGAAACAGAACATAAGACGGATGTATCTGGAATGTTCAAGCTGGAGTAACACCATCCAACAAGAACTATTACTGCTGCTGCTGCCGCTTTTACTGATGAAGAGGTGACTGTGTCCCAGGCACTATGCTAAATAATTTTATTGGATGATCTCATTCAATGTTCACAATAGCCCTATGAGATAGGAACTACTATTAATCCAATTTTTCAGATGAAGAAACTGAGAAACAGTTTTTTTCTGAGGTTTCAAGTTAGCTGGTAGCTAGATTAGCTATCCAGCCCGGGTGTCTCTAGCACAAAAGCGCATGGTTTTAACCACATTCCTGGGTCTCTCGTCCAGTGCAGGATGATGGAGAGTTTTCATTTTTGTATCATCTCCATCTGGTTGGTAGAGGCTGCCTAGAGCTCTGGGTTGAGAGGATTCCTGAGTGCTGTGATGAATTTGTGGCGTCTGCCGGCGGCACTGGAAGGGATGTGGCTGTATGTGTGTGTTATGTTTTCATCTCCGATCTAGTCCCATCTATTGTATACTGTGATTCTTATAGGACCCTGAGAAAAGGAATCAAGGCTAAATCTTTTTTTTGAGACAGGGTCTTGCCCTGTTGCCCAGGGTGGAGTGCAGTGGTATGATCACAGCTCACTGCAGCCTCAACCTCCCAGGCCCAAGTGATTCTCCTACCTCAGCTTCCCAAGTAGCTGGGACCACAGATGTGTGCCACCACACCTCACTAACATTTTTTTAAATTGTTTGTAGAGATGGGGTCTCCCTATGTTGTCCAGGCTGGTCTCAAACTCCTGGGTGATCCTCCCACTTCGGTCTCCTAAAGTGTTAGGATTACAGACGTGAGCCACTGAGCCCAGCCTAAGGCTCAGTTTTCTGACCTCTGTCTTTGCTCAATCACTTGGTGACTTAAAAGGCATCTCAAATGTATCATGTCCAAATATGGAATTCTTGATATGCACCTCCAAACCATCCCTCCACCATCTTCCCCACTAGGTAAAAGGCATCTCTAGTCTGTTGGCTCAAGACAAAAAGTGTTAGTATCACCCTTGACCCCCTTTTTCTCTTACCCCCGACATCAAATCTTTCAATACATCTCACTGGTTCTCCCCTTGAAATATATCCAGAATCCAGCCACGACTCACCACCTTCACAGCTGCCATCACCATTGTCTTCCCTGGACTAATGTAGTAACCAGTCTTGTTCCATGTGCCCTTATCCCCGTATTAGTCCGTTTTCATGCTGCTAATAAAGACCAGAGACTGGGTAATTTACAAAGAAAAAGAGTTTTAGTGGACTCACAGTTCCGCGTGGCTGGGGAGGCCTCACAATCATGGCAGAAGGCAAAAGGCATGTTTTACGAAGCAGCAGGCAAGAAGGAATGAATGAGAGCTAAGTGAAAGAGGAACCCTTTATAAAATCATCAGATCTTATAAGACTTATTCACTACCATGAGAACAGTATGGGGGAAACTGCTCCCATGATTCAACTATCTCCCACCAGGTCCCTCCCACAACATGTGGAAATTATGGGAGCTTCAATTCAAGATGAGATTTGGGTGGCGACACAGCCAAACATATCACCCCCTACACCCTAGTCTCAACTCAGCAGACATCCTTAGGACTTCTCAAATAACTTTGTTTTTTCAAAGCACTTTGGCATAAGTTACACACACACGCGCGTACACGCACACACACACGCACACACACACAGTAAAGCGAGGCAGGAAATTGTCACTCCCATTTGACACATAAGAAAAACTGAGGCTTGGAATGGTGATGCAAAGACATCAAAGACACAACGGGGAAGCTGCCCCAGCTCTTACTGTGACGCCATACACTGCCATTTCCCTTCCGGACATGACCCTCTGTCTCCCACAGCCTCCTATGGGTACCTCCGAGAGTCTCCCAAGAGGCTGCAGGACGTCAGGTAAGGAGAATGTCAAGGAAGCCGGGAGAGTTGGGCTTCTCTCTGCCTTGGAGGACCCCAGGCTAAGAAAAAAAAAACCTTCTCTCTTAAGAGGTCTAATGCGCGGTCTCACGGTCTGGACCACTTTCCTTTGGTATGTGGTGCCCCCTGGTGCTCACTCTTAGGAAATGCCGCTGGTTATCTAAACTGTAGGGGGGAGAGGTGCCTTTCGTGGTGGAGGTGGTGCCTGGGGGCTCTTCTGACCACCCTCTCAGAGGAGCTCCCTCCCAGCACAGCTGTTTCATCCCTTAGAGACCAGAGTGTGCGTCCAGGTTGATGAGGGCCACAGTGCTCGTTTAAAAATTCACCTATCCACGTCTTCTCGTGGGAACCCAAATTGGTACAGCCTTTTTGAAAACAATCATTTAAAATAATAATAATAATAAAATAAAATAGCTGGGCATGGTGGCTTATGCCTGCAATCCCAGCATTTTGGAAGGCTGAGGTGGGTGGATCGCTTGAGCTCAGGAGTTCGAGATCAGCCTGGGAAACATGGTGAAACCCTATCTCTACAAAAAATACAAAAAATTGGCCAGTCACAGTGCACACCTGTGGTCCCAGCTACTCAGGAGGCTGAGGTGGGAGGGCTTCTTGAGCCTGGGAGGTTGAGACTGCAGTAAGCTAAGACTGCGTCACTGTACTGCAGCCCAGATGACAAAGTGAGATCATACCTTTTAAAAAAAATCAACTTGGGAGGCCAAGGTGGGAGGATCGCTTGACACCTGGAGTTTAAGACTAGTCTGGACAACATTGCAAGACCCCATCTCTTGAAAAATTAAAATACTTAGCCGGGCGTGGAGGTGCATGCCTGCAGTCCCAGCTACTTGGGAGGCTGAGGCAGAAGGATCACCTGAGCTCAATTCAAGGCTTCAGGCAGCC
>NW_012101865.1:1020134-1029811 GCF_000951045.1 Mandrillus leucophaeus | reverse complement strand
ACCCACAGGGCCGGGGCGAGGTGGCTCACACCTGTAATCCCAGCACTTTGGGAGGCCAAGGCAGGTGGATCACGAGGTGAGGAGTTTGAGACAAGCCTGGCCAAGATGGTGAAACCCTGTCTCTACTAAAAATGCAAAAATTAGCTGGGTGTGATGGTGGGCACCTGTAATCCCAGCTACTCAAGAGGCCGAGACAGGAGAATCGCTTGAACCTGGGAGGCGGAGGTTGCAGTGAGCTGAGATCATGCCGCTGCACTCCAGCCTGGGTGACAGGGTGAGACTCAGTATCAAACAAACAAACAAACAAAACAAAAACACACACACACAGGGATGCACAGTATCATGTATTTTCTATGGGCCCATAGAAAAATATTTGAAAATATTGCTCCCAAACTGATAATAATAATGGTTACTTTTGAGAGGGAGGGGAGAAAGGACAGAGGAATGATGAGTCAGTGTTATTTTAATGTGTTGAAAGGAAAATGTATTCATCTATTGCCTGTGTAATTTAAAATTTATTATTAGAAAGATAGAGATAAGAAGAAAAATAAACTGTTTTTTTTTTTTTTTTGAGACTGGGTCTCACACTCTGGCCCAGGCCAGAGAGCAGTGGTGCAATCCTAGCTCACTGCAACCTCGACCTCCCTGGCTCAACAGATCCTCCCACCCCAGCCTCCCAAGTAGCTGGGACAACAGCTGCATGCCACCACGCCTGGCTAATTTTTTATTTTTTTGTAGAGACGGGGGTCTCACCTTGTTGCCCAGACTGGCTTCAAATTCACGGGCTTAAGTAATCCTTCTGCCTCGGCTTCCCAAAGTACTAGGATTACAGGCATGAGCCAGAAATAATTTTCTAAAGGGAGGAGAATCACAGGAGGATGTAGCACAAGTAGTAGGCCCACAGCGTCCAGCAGGTAGGACCAGAGGCCCCGCCGCGGTGTAGAAGAGCCCCATTTGTGAGCTAGGGCTGGGCTCTGAGCCATCGAGCTGCCGGGCAGCAGGTTCGCGCACACGTTCCCAGAAAAGTCTGGGCGCGCACCCTGTCTGCCGCTGCAAGTCCTGCAGCCTGGGAACAGCTGTCAAGCGCCAGCGGCCTTCCCAGGCCTGGAAGGGGCAGATAAAGGTGGGGCTGGAAAGAGCCTGGCTGTTCTTACAGGAAAGGGAGAGGGGGTTCTTGAATAAGAATGGCCCTCCCCTCCTCTCCCACTCCTGCACCTTTGCTCCCTCGGATCCTTTGAGCAGGGCCACACTTGGAGTCCTCCATGCCAGGGCCTGGAGGGAATGTCCGACCCCCACCATGCCTCACTGCCTGCTGAGACAGAAAAGGCTGGTCCAAGATCGGGGCTGAGCCAAGATCACAGGCTCTTTTCCAGGCTGCCACATGGCCTTGGGTTCAAATCCCAGTTCTGCCACCCTCAAACTGTGCGCCCCTAGAAACCACCCCCCAACTGAGATATAATTCACATACTATAAAATCCACCTTTAAAAATGCACAGTTTTTAATATATTCACAACGCCATGCAACCATTTCTACTCTCTCATCTGAGAACGTTTTCGTCACCTGGAAAATAAACCCTACCCACTAGCAGCCATTCCCCATTTCCCTCCCTTTCCCCAGCCCCAGGCAACCACTGATATACAACTGACCATTGAACATGGCTCTGAACTGTGAGGGTCCATTTATATATGAATTTTCTTCTGCCTCCTCCACCCCTGAGACAGCAAGACTAAACCGTCCTCCTCCGCCACCTACTCGTTACGAAGAAAATGAGGATGAAGACTTTGATGATGAGCCACTTCCACTCGATGAATAGTAAATGTATTTTCTCTTTCTTATGGTTTCCTTAATAACATTTTCATGTCTCTAGTTTACTAGAGTACAGTATATAATATATAGAGTAGTACAGTATATATATATATGACATACAAAATATATGTCGTTTATGTAATCAATAAGGCTTCCGATCAACAGTAGGCTATTAGTAGTTAAGTTTTGAGGGAGTCAAAGCTTACACTCAAATTTTCAAACTGTTCTCTTCACTTCTTTACCTATTTGAATTTCCTTCGACAATTGTTGGAATTAAGTTTACTGCAGAGCAAAATGTTGGCTGCCTGCTCTCTGTCTCTCTCTCTCTCTCTGTATCTCTCTCTCTCTCTCTCTTTCACACACACACACACACCCCATTTAAAATGGGTCTAAGCCCAAATTGACCGGGCGCAGTGGCTCACGCCTGTAATCTCAGCACTTAGGGAGGCTGAGGTGGGTGGATCACCTGAGGTCAGGAGTTCAAGACCAGCCTGGCCAAAAGGGTGAAACCCCGTCTCTACTAAAAATAGAAAAAAATTAGCCAGGCATGGTGGCGCACAGCTATAATCCCAGCTACTTGGGAGGCTGAGGCATGAGAATTGCTTGAACCCAGGAGGTGGATGCTGCAATCAGCTGAGATTGCGCCACTGCACTCCAGGCTGGGCAACAGAACAAGACTCTGTCTCAATAAATAAATAAATAAATAAATAATAAAAATAGGGGTCTAAGCCCAAACTAAATAGAAAGGTAAAATATATCCACCACCCCACATCATGGTATGTTAGAGCTAGAATCAACTACTACACTGTTTCTGACTAGCTGCACCATCATCACCCTCGTCACCTGGAAACCGGTTAAAATGCAAATCCTTAAGCCGTACCTCAGAAAAAAAATGGAGCCAAGGACTCTGGAGATGAACCCCAGCAACCTGTGTCTTAACAAGCCCTCCAGCTGTGGCTCACGCCTGTAATCGCACCACTTTGGGAGGCCCAAACATGTGGATCACTTGAACCCAGGAGTTCAAGACCAGCCTGGGCAACACAGCAAAACCGAGTCTCTACAAAAAATAAACAAAATTAGCTGGGTGTGGTTGTATGTGCCTGTAGTCCCAGCTCTTCAGGAGGCTGAGGCAGGAGGATCGTTTGAGCCCCGGAGATTGAGGCTGCCATGAGCCATGATCACGCCACTGCACTCCAGCCAGAGGATTCTAATGCACATAAAAGTTCCCAAATTACAGATGAGAAAACTGAGGCCCAGAGAAAGGATGTAACTTTCTCAAGACCACAAAGTGATAAAGAAAGGAAGTTTTGGAATTGTGTGGTCCTGGATGTGAGTTCCAGCTTCCCCATTTCCACCTGTGTGACCTCGGGCATGTCCCTTAACCTCCCTTTACTTTAGTATCCTTACCTGGGAAATGGGAACAGTGTATACCTCCCTCCAAGCAAGGCCACTTCGCCGCATTAAAGCCAGTGTGAGGGCTGGAACTGAGGTCTCCTGGTTCCCAGGCTGGTGCTCTGACACCAGGAAACTGGCTGTCATCTGTGCACCATCTACAAGAAGGATCTTGAGACTTAACATCTGAAAGGCTGGCATGGGGAGAAGGGATTTGTTTTCTTCTGTGAGACCCCAAAAGGAAGAATTAGATGACTGGGGTAAATTACAAGGAGGCAGGTCAAAGTAAGGACGATGTTCCTAACTAGAACTGTTCAAAAATTGTCAGCCCCAAAAGATAGGGGAATCTCGTCCCCTCCGATGAGTCCAAGCAGCAGCATCCAGCTGGTCTCTCCAGGATGCTGAAGAGTGTAGACTTTCAGGGTAGGAAGTTGGTGTGGATGATCTCTAAGGACTCCTCCTCTGCAACCCGGCAGTGGGTGTATGCTCTTTGTCTCTGCAGCATCCATTCCTTTGGAGAACCAATCTTCCTCCATTCCCTGTAGTTGGAGGAGCTGTCAATCAGAGTACTCCCTTTCCCCTCTCCCCCAGGGTGGGCATTCTACCCAGAGAGGCCAATGACAGTAGCCCATTCTTCTGACCACACCAGTTGGCTCAGGGAATGTCATGTGACCCAAGCCAGGCCAATCGGAGTCTGTTTCTGCTAGTGCCATCCCAGAGCCACATCCGTCCTTGAATTTCTCAATCTGGGGACCTTGCAGAATTCCTTTTGCACTTACGTCAGTTTGGAGTTTGTGTTCTTGCAGTTGGTAAAGTCTTAAATTCCACTCCCACGTACAAATGGGTCTCCTTGTTCTTGTACTGGACTCTGCCTCCTTCCAGCATTAAATCAAAACAACAGCAAGAAGAATAATAGTCAAAACAACAATGGTTTAAAATCTTTAGAAATCAAAGATTTCTTCAAAATCTTTGGATTGAAATCTTGGGAAAAATGCCAAAAGAGATTTCAGTCGTGACAGTAAAAAATTTGGAAATCCATTTTCTCCACCTCTCTTTTTATACATCTCATATTCACGCTCACATTCAGCTCTTAGAGCAGCTGGTCCCTGCACTTGCTCCTTTTCTCTCCACGTGTCCCCCAAAACTGTCTGTTAAAATCCAGCCCCAGTTGGCTCTTACATTTTGCCTCCTCTCCTGCCTTTTCCCATGTCCATTAACCCAATCCTATGGGATACTTTGCCAGCCCGCGCATAATTATCTTAGTAGACAGGAGAGGGAGAAGCTGTGAACTCTCTCTCTCTCTCTCTCTCACACCCACACACACACACGGTAATGTGGTTTTGTTTACCCTGTTGCACATTATCATTATTATTATTTTATTTTATTTTATTTTATTATTTTTGAGACAGAGTTTTGCTGTCATTGCCCAGGCTGGAGGCCAGTGGCACAATCTCGGCTCACTGCAACCTCCACTTCCCAGGTTCAAGTGATTCTCCTGCCTCAGCCTCCCAAGTAGCTGGGATTACAGGCACGCACCACCACACCCGGCTAATTTTTGTGTTTTTAGTAAAGATAGAGTTTCACCACATTGGCCAGTCTGGTCTCAAACTTTTGACCTTAGGAGATCCACCCACCTCGGCCTCCCAAAGTGTTGGGATGACAGGCGTGAGCCACTACGCCCAGCCACATTATTTTTTAAACATTATTCTTGGAGACAACAGAAGACTGTAAAATCCCAGCTATGGAGGGGAGTATGACAGCAGAGTCATACTTTCAAAAGAGACACTGAGGTCTTCTAACTATGAGTCATATGCCAAGTTCAAGTCAGTAAACACTTAGTGAGTGGCTAAGGTGTGGCAGATAAGAACCAGGAGTGGGGCTGAGTTGTGTAGGGCATATGAAATTGTGTTTGACTGAGCCCCGTTCAGCAAAGGTTTGCTTACTCACAGTTCATTGAGCATCTACTATGTGCCAGGCCCTGAGCGAGTCATTAGAGATGTATCCAAGAAGTAAGATATTCAGTGCACAAAAATGATGATATTGTGATTAATTTGTATCAAAGAGACTGCTATGGTTTGAATGTGGCCTTCAAAATTCATGTGCTGGAAACTCAATCCCCAGTGCAACAGTGTTGGGAAGTAGGGCCTGGTGGGAAGTGTTTAGGTCATGAGGGCTCTGCCATCGTGAATGGATTAATGCGTCCACAAAAAGGGCTTGTGAGAATGGGTTCTCTCTCTCTCTCTCTCTCCTCTTCTGCCATGTGAGGACATGGTGTTCCTCCCCTTCAGGCGATGAAACATTCAGGGTGCTGTCATGGAAGCAGAGAGACTGGATCGTAACCTGAAGGCATCCTGAGCTTGAACTTCCCAGCCTCCAGAGCTGTGAGAAATAAATTTCTGTTCTTTGTAAATAACTCACTCTGTGGTATTTTGTTACAGCAGCACAAAATGGAATAAGTCAGAGACATACATGGAGATTGGGTACAAATCAAAGACAGTGGTTAAGAAAGGCTCCCTGAGGAAGTGGCACGTGAGCTGAGACTGGAAGCGAGAATAGGGGCCTGCTGGAAGACTAGCGGCAGATAAGCCTGGGAAGGAAATTCCTGCCATGGGGACCAGTGTTTGAAAAGGCCAGGGGGCAAGAGAAAGAAGGGAACTGGAAGTCTCTGTGGCGGAACACAGAGAACTGGTGGGGAACTTCAAAAGGTGGATGGAGGCTGCATTGTGAAAACATTTAACAGCTGCGTAAGAGATTTTGAGCCTCAAGCCGAGGACCAGAGACTTTTAACATGAGCCCCACAGGCCCTTAGGGGTTGTGATATGGTTTGTTCTAAATATAGAAAAGCTCAGTTGTGGTGCAACAGATGTTGGGTCCTCCAACAGTGAAGGAAATCGGCTTCTTCCACCCAGTGGTGTGCCGGAGTTGGCTCGTACAGGCTCAGGAGCCAGTTGTGCACATTTCTTCCTTTTCGTTTTTTGTTTTTGTGTTTGTGTTTGTTTTGAGATAGAGTCTCTCTCTGTCGCCCAGACTGGAGCACAGTGGCACGATCTCGACTCACTACAAGCTCTACCTCCTGGGCTCACACCATTCTCCTGCCTCAGCCTCCCGAGTAGCTGGGACTACGGGCGCCCGTCACCACGCCCGGCTAATTTTTTTGTATTTTTAGTAGAAACGGGGTTTCACCATGTTAGCTAGGTTGGTCTCGATCTCCTGACCTCGTGATCTGCCCGCCTCAACCTCCTAAAGTGCTGGGATTACAGGCATGAGCCACCGCGCCTGGCCACATTTCTTCTTATCTCTGTGTTCAGTGACCTCACATTTGCTAGCTGCAAGTCAGCCACAGTGGGGATACTCACACCACGAAGGTTGGCAAACACAAGAAAGCAGGACTTTTACCCCATCCCCTAAACCCCCAACCAGTTGTGAAACATTTATCAGCACCACTGCTTCATACCTAATATTCCAACTCAAAGAGGAAGCTGGCTCTCCAGCGCGCCCACCGTTTCGCTCAGGAGCGTTGAGAGGTTAGCGCCATGACCTTTGCAAATCAGGAAGTGATTAAGACCGGGGAGGTTTGTTCTTGTTTGCCCTTAAGAAAGTAAGAGCCTGGGTAGCAGAAGTTTTAAAACCACAAGCTTTGAGGACAGACAGACTGAGTTCCAGATCGCAGCCCTGTCACTATAGTTAGCTGTGTGACCTAAGCAAGGAATATAACCTCTCCCAGTTTCATCTGTTAAAAGGGGATATTAATAATAATATCCACATAGGGTTGTTGTGAAGATTAAATACTATATGTAAACTGCAGTGCCACTATATAACAAAGACTCAATAAAGATTCATGCAACCGGATGTTTGGGATAAAGAGATATCAATAGAGATATATTCATTTTATTCCAGAATGGTTGAATTGTCAGTATTTGAGATACCTGAAAGAAATTGAAGCCATATATTGAGGACCTAAGTAGAGGCAAGGTCATGGCAACTGGCTGAGATTTTCTGATCAGCATCTATAGATGACATATTTTTTTAAGGTTTTGAAAGATCCAACTTGGCCAAGCGCGTAGTCACAAAATGTCTCTTGAAGGATCAAGGCATCTGAACACACAATTTCCTAACTCGAAACTATGGGCGGTGGGGGAGGTGGGGGAAGAGGAACGAGAGAACAAACATGTGACAAACAAATTGTCAAAAAAGAGCAGGTGCCAGTTTCAGACGCATAGCACAGGAGCCCATGGGTGGAGCAGCCGGCAAATGAAGATATTTCTGCCTCCGCTGCTGAACCGCTCCAAGTGCAGTGGGATTCTGGGTCTGAAAGAGTTGCAGTTGCTGGGTGGAGATGAAAGTCAACATTTCAGGGCCAGGTGCGGTGGTTCATGCCTATAATCCCAGCACTTTGGAAGGGCGAGATGGGCAGATCACTTGAGGCCAGGAGTTCGAGATTAGCCTGGCCAACATGGCGAAATCCCGTCTCTACTAAAAATACAAAAATTGGCTGGGCGTGGTGGCTCACACCTGTAATTCCAGCTACTTGGGAGGCTGAGGCATGAGAATCACTTGAACCAATAGGTAGAGGTTGCAGTGAGCCATGATCGCGCTACTGCGCTCCAGCCTGGGTGACAGAGTCTCTGTCAAAAAAAAAAAAAAAGCAAGAAAGTAAGAAAGTAAAAAAAAAAAAGCAGGAGAGAGAGAGAAAAAGAGAAGAAAGAAGGAAAGGAAGGAAGGAAGGGAAGAAGGGAGGGAGGGAGGGAGGGAGGGACGGTAGAATGAAGGAGAAAAGAAAGTCAACAGTCAACATTTCAGAGACCCCAAGATACCGACACTGACCGTGCCTGCTGCTCTTCCATCCTCCTCCACCCTGCACCTTTGAGGTGGGATCGCGTCTTCTGTAAGCAGGGCTTTGTTAAGAGGTCCTAATTAAGGCCGGGCCCAGTGGCTCATGCCTGTAATCCCAGCAGTTTGGTAGGCCGAGGCCGGCAAATCACCTGAAGTCAGGAGTTCAAAACCAGCCTGCCCAACATGGTGAAGCCCCGTCTCTACAAAAATACAAAAATTAGCTGGGCATGATGGCAGGTGCCTGTAATCCCAGCTACTTGGGAGGCTGAAGTGGGAAAATAGCTTGAACCTGGGAGGCGGGGTTGCAGTGAGCGGAGATCGCACCATTGCATTCCAGCCTGGGTGACAGAGTCTCCATCTCAAAAAAAAAAAAGTGGTCCTGATTAGGCAGAAGCCTTAGATGCTAGTCCCAGAAGCATCCTGAAATTTCCAAAAGAAATTTTCCCCGTGGTCAAACTCAGAGAAACTTTTGGATCCACCAAGCTCTGTGAAAATCATTTTCTCTTCCAAAAATGATGGGATCAAAGCTGATCCCAGTTTCAAATAATTATCAAAAAAATTGGAAACGAAATATGATCAGAAAAGAAGAAAGTTGAAAAAATCCTCATCACCCAAAGACAACAACCATTAATATTTTGGTGGTTACTATTCCAAATCCGTTTCTATGCATACAGATAGACAGACACACGCACACACATAGTTGTTTTGTTTTGTTTTGTTTTTTTGAGACTGAGTTTCACTCTGTGGCCCAGGCTGGAGTGCAGTGGGGCGATCTCGGCTCACTGCAACCTCAGCCTCCTGGGTTCAAGCGATTCTCCTGCCTCAGCCTCCCTGATAGCTGGGATTACAGGCATGCGCCACCACGCCCGGCTGATTTTTTGTATTTTTAGTAGAGATGGGGTTTCACCATATTGGCCAGGCTGGTCTCAAACTCCTGATCTCAGGCGATCCACCCGCTTCAACCTCCCAAAGTGCTGGGATTACAGGCGTGAGTCACCGCGCCCGGCTACACACACATTTTTGTAATGGGCATATATTTTAGCACTCGCTTTTCTTTTTCTCAGTGTGTTGCAAACACCTCGGTGTCGATACACACCATTCGGCAACGTCCTCCTAAAGGGCCGCAGAATATTGCGCGTCGTGGCGTGTGCCTTACGGGGAAGCTACTAGCTACTGTCCAGTTGAACACCACAGGCTTCGGGGTCAGAAGACAGCTTTCCCCAGAACAAGCACCTGAAGCTCTGGGCCTGCCGCTGTCCGGGAGAGAAGTACGTGGAGGACGGCAGCACGCACCCGCCGGGATCCCCGGGGGCATTCAAGGTAATCGCGTGTGTAACGCTAAACGCGCTCGGAAACGTGCTCGGATCCCACCAATGGCATCTGAGGCCGCGTAGCCAAACTGGCCTTGAACTCTCCCTAGTCCTGCCCAAATGGCATATCCTGGAGCACTGGATTGACCGTGGGTTATTGATCATCAGCCGGTTTCCTCCCCTCCCCTGCCCTTCCCACGTGCACGGATTTACTGATATCTTTTTCCCGGAAATTGAGTAAGACAAAACTAAGCGCAGATGAAGCGGAGGTACGGGCGGGTTTCGAGCGCGGGGGCCGGCGCGCTCCCTCCCCACGGCGGGGCTGTCCCCGGGGA
>NW_012101865.1:1010646-1019804 GCF_000951045.1 Mandrillus leucophaeus | reverse complement strand
CGGGTCGGGCCGCGCCCACCCTCGGACCCGGAGCTCCTGGGACAGGCAAGGGGTCCGCAGCCACCCGAGCCAGGTGAGAATCGGCCCTGCCTACGCGCCCCCAGTTAGCTTCTTCCCAGGACGGAACAGAACCGGGTCTTTGAAATTCCTCTCCCGCAGGGAACTAATCCAGTTTCCTAATGCTTCCAGCTTCAGGAGAACAGGAAAAAAGACAGCGACAGTTTTATACTGCATCTTCTTTTTTAATAAAGTGCTTTTTAATGTTTCCTAAAGAAAGCACTGATTCCTGTGTGAAAACCACACTCGACCCTAAAGTGTAGGCAGTAGGGAAGGTGGGACCGATTGATGTCCCTTCCCATTCCTGCCAGGCCTCCGGTGGGACGGAGCTCTGGTTTCGCCTGTGCCCTGCTTCCTAACAAGACACTTTTTTTTTCCCCCACCTCTACTGTTAAGTAAGGTGTCGGTACAAAATTCCTTGCCGTAGGACCCAACCACCAAACCTCACCGCCCACCACTCCAACCAAAGCAGGGAGGAGAAGGTCCAGAAATTGCCCCCAGGATATTTTCCTAGTCTTGGACTCACAGTTTGAAGACCTGGTAAGGTCCCTGGGCGTAATCCAATCATCATAAAAGTCAATATTTATTGAGCAACTTCTTTGTGCCAGGCACCACATTATTCTAGAAGCCTCACAGTCCAGCCATCCTAGGAGGTAGATATTATTCTCACTTTTCCGATGGGGAAACTGAGGCTCTGAGCAATTCAGGGAGTTGCTTAAGAAGGACGGCAGAGGTGAGGCACACAGAAGAGAGAAGATGGGCTGAAGCAAGCCTGGCTAGGTCTGGCCTCTGGGGTAGGCACCTGGGATAGGCTGTCCATCCACTTGATCACCAGGCCAGCCAGGGATGCCCCAGCCCACAGTGCCCACAGCAGCGTTCTCTGTGGCTGATGAGGAACAGTGTACCTGTGTGTGGAGGGAGGGTGGGGTCTTCTGTTCCCCTTTCACTGTCAAGCCCAGACCTTCTTGTACTTTCATCTGATAAATATTTAATACACACAACACTGACTGTGGTGCGATGATTTAGGAGTAAGTACAGCCAGACCTACGTTCAAATACTGGCTCCTGTGTAGCCTCAGGCAAGTTGGTTAGCATCTGTCTCTAAGTCCAGTGCCCTTTCCATGGAAGCAGAATGAATGACACCACCCCATAGGGTGGTCTGTCCCAAGGATCACTGAGGTTTTGCATGTAAAGAGCCAAACTAGTGCCTGGCATCCTTTGAAGGCTTCACAGAGGAAAGTTGCTCTAGCTGCTGTTTTTCTCCTGTGACCTAGCTCGAATTTGGGGACTGTCCTGCCGATAGGATACCTTGTAGACAGCCTGGTCTCCTGTTGGTCACCTGTTAGGAAGTCCAGAAGCTGGGAGTAGTAATAGCACTAGCCTCGTAGTGATACAGTCCCAGCTAGAGGACACAGGATAAGGTAGAAGCAGGCACCCACTTTTGGGTCTAAAAGGTCATGGGTAGGCATCCCAGGCTGGGGAGAGCCATCTGTAGAACTGGGTCCTCCCTCCCTGATGCCATTCTACAACCTGTATGGATTTCCATCACGGCCCGGACATTTCAGGGCCCTGAATTCTCCATGGGACCATGAGCTCCTATAGGGTAGGAATGAAGCTGTGTTCTTTGAAATCCCTGGCATACCGTGGTCAACAGATCTTGTTTGACTAGTAGTCAACAGATGGAATAGTTGGAATCATAAAGCTGAATAGACCCCATGAGAACCTGGAGGACAAAGTACGGTCAAGAGCTCGGACTTTGGAGTTGACTAGGCCTGAATCTGATTCTACAACTTAATAGCTGAGAGGGCCTTGGTTTTCCCACCTGTAATGATTATAATTATTATAATGAATACCTGCCTCCTGGGGATGTGGTGAGGATTAAAAGAGAAAGTGCAGGTAAACTGTTTAGCACAGAACCTGGCTCGTAGAACACAGTACACATTAGCTGCTATTATTATTATTCTTTTATTTATTTATATATTTTGAGATAGAGTCTCACTTTGTCACCCAGGCTGGAGTGCAGTGGCGCAGTCTCGGCTCCCAGCAACCTCTACCTCTCGGGTTCAAGCAGTTCTCATGTCTCAGCCTCCCAAGTAGCTGAGATGACAGGCATGCACCACCATGCTCAACTAATTTTTGTATTTTTAGAAGAGACGTGGTTTCACCATGTTGGCCGGGCTGGTCTCAAACTCCTGACCTCAGGTGGTCTGCCTACTTCTGCCTCCCAAAGTGCTGGGATTACAAGCGTGAGTCACCATGCCCAGCCTTAGCTGCTATTATTATCATCATCATTATCATCATCATCATCATCTCCTTGTAGATATGTCAAGGAAGATTCCCTGGAGGAAGGGACATTTGAATCAAATATTTCAAAGACTAGATGGTGAATACCAGGCAAAGACAACTGGGTTTAAAAACATCCAGAAGAATGCAGTGGTTTGGCAACATAGAGAAGGAATATTACCTGGTGAGCCTGTAGGGTAGCTGTTGGGGAGAGAGCAGCAAGATGGCCTGGCCAGGCCAAGCCACATCAGGCAGGGCCTCACACACCTCAATAAGGAGTGTGGACTTTATTCTGAGGCCAAGGAAAGGGCATGAAACTGGGGAGTGGTGTAATCAGATGCGTATTTCAGAAGATGAGGATTAACAGAGAAGGAAAATGTGCCATGGAGGGGAATAGAAGTCAGTTAAAGGTGGTCAGGGAAAGTGTCCTCGAGACAGTGACATCAAAGGAGTGTGAAAACAGCAAAGGAGTGAGCCAGGTGGATATCCAGGGGTAGAACTGTTAAGGCAGAGAGAACAGCATGAGGGAACAGCGTGTGCAAAGGCCTGGAGTTGGGAGTGTGACTGGGGTGCTCCAGGAAAGGCAAAAAGTCCTGTGTGGATGGAGATATGGGAGCAAGGGAGGGGTGGTGGGTCAGATTGGGTAGGGCCTTGGTGGTGATTGTAAAGACTTTGGAGTTTAGACCAGGCGCAGTGGCTCAGGTCTGTAATCCTAGCACTTTGGGAGGCCAAGGTGGGCGGATCACCTGAGGTCAGGAGTTCGAGACGAGCCTGGCCAACATGGTGAAATCCAGTCTCTACTAAAAATACAAAAATTAGCCAGGTGTGGTGGCACATGCCTGTAATCCCAGCTACTCTGGAGGCTGAGGCAGGAGAATCACTTGAACCCGGGAGGTGGAAGTTGCAGTGAGCTGAGATTGTGCCACTGCACTCCAGCCTGGGTGGCAGAGTGAGACTCTGTCTTGAAATAAAATAAAAATAATAAAGACTTTGGAGTTTACCTGGAGTGAGATGGAAGCCTTTAGAGGGCTGAAGCAGAAGAGGAACATGATCTGATGTTCATTTTTAATCCTTCCTGCTATGTAGAGAATGGACTGAAGGCAAGATGTTTTATATATTTGTCTGTTTTTTAGAGGCAGAGTTTTGCTCTGTTGGCCAGACTGAAGTGCAGTGGCGCAATCACGGCAGCCTTGAACTCCTGGGCTCAGGCAAAACTCAGCCTCCTGACTCTCACCATTGTACCCTGCTAATTTTTTTTAAAAATTTATTTTGTAGAGATGGGGTCTCACTATGTTGGCCAGGCAAGTGTTAAATTCCTAGTCTCAAATGATTCTCCTGCCTCTATCTCCCAAAGTGCTGGGATTACAGGTATCAGCCACCATGCCCGACCTGTTTGTTTTTTAAAAAAGGGGAAAAAGCCTTTTAATAGTATGAGATGTTTTCTGGTGTTTCTACCATAAAGCTCTTTTGTAAATCAAAATGAGAACGTAATTATAGATACGGCAGTGATGTTAGACGACGGTGCAGACTTTTCATCTTACATTTGGGCTCATGAATTTTAGTATAACTGATTATGACAGTGTTTCTTACACAGTTATGATCTAGAGCAGAACTGAAAACAAAATAACACATACCCTACGTCAATATGTTCTTCTAGTAATATCTGGGCTTGGATGAACCTGTAGAAGTAGGTAAAGCTGTCAGTTATTTTCTTAAACCAACAGAAAAAAATGTATATGACAGATGTTGTATTTATTTATTTATTTAAGCCAGAGTCTCGCTCTGTCATCAGGCTGGAGTGTAGTGGTGCGATCCCTGCTCACTGCAACCTCCACCTGCCAGGTGCAAGCGATTCTCCTGCCTCAGCCTCCTGAGTAGCTGGGATTACAGGCATGCACCAACACGCCTGGCTAATTTTTGTATTTTTAGTAAAGACAGGGTTTCACCATGTTGGTCAGGCTGGTCTCGAACTCCTGACCTCGGGGTCTGCCCACCTCAGCCTCCCAAAGTGCTGGGATTACAGGCATGAGCCACCGCGCCCGGCCTGTATTTATTTTTTTTACTACTATGGAGTCCAATGTGAAATTCTCATAACTAGGCAAATACATTGTTAACATGTAAGCACATCTAGGTATAAATATGCACATAGTCCATTAATTACATCAGGGGAATTAAAAACATACTTTTAAGTTAAAATGAATTTTCAGGGGGAAAAAACTGTATTCACAAATCTGAAATGTGAGTACAAAAATGAAATTGTGAAATAAATAATATAGGTGTCACCTAAACTTCCATAGTAACATGCCTGCAAATGTGGATTTAGTGATCTTCTACCCTGGGACAAGGGCTTTTGAGAGCCTCCAGCTAAATTAGGGTTCCAGTAGCAGAGTGGCTGGCAAGCCTGCCCTAATGAACAATGCTGGCGAGCTGGGCGTGGGTACTCACAGTGTGCCTTTCATGGAATACTTTCTTTTCTTTTTTTTTTTTTTGAGACGGAGTCTCGCTCTGTTGCCCAGGCTGGAGTGCAGTGGCATGGCATGATCTCAGCTCACTGCAACCTCGGCCTCCTGGGTTCAAGCAATTCTCGTGCCTCGGCCTCCCAAGCAACTGAGATTACAGCCCTGTGCCATCACGTTCTGCTAATTTTTGCATTTTTAGTAGAGATGAGGTTTCACCACATTGGCCAAGACTGGTCTTGAACTCCTGACCTCAGGTGTTCTGCCTGCCTCGACCTCCCAAAGTGCTGGGATTACAGGTGTGAGCCGCTGCGCCAGGCCCATGAAATAATTCTTACCTGGCGGACAGCCTAATGGCCTAGCTGTCTAATCCATGGCTGGGGGTCCTTCACACTTGTTTATACTGGCAGACGTCCCTGTGACTCTTGTCTGATCCATGTCCAAGTTTATGCCTGTCTGACCATTGCTCTGGCACTGGGAGCCAGCCTGGGTTCCCGGCAACCCAGGGAAAACCAGGCCTGGGCTGGGCCCGGGTTCCTGAGACGGAAGGTGCAAATTCAGTACACCACCTCAATGGGAAACAAGTTCAAAGGCTTATTACTTACAGATCCTGAGCAGGGAGGGCGCAGTGAGTAGGGGGGGTCATCCTCCATGCTGGGCTACATGAAGCAGTAATGAAGAGTCAGGCAGAAACAAAGTGAGAGCTTGTGGCAATGGGAAGTATATTATATAAGGGACTAGAGTGTGGGTCAGGTTAAGTTTGAGGGCAAATATTTGAATGGTCCCTTTAAAGGAATGGGTGGGAAATGGGGAGCCTAGTTTGCCGGGAGGGAGAGATGCCTCTAAGTTCTTATCTCTGGCCACTGGCTTGGGCCATCTGAACGTGGCATCTACTTCTAATGCCCAGGCAGCAACCTTTGCTGTCATCTGCCTTACACAAGGTTGGAAGCAGGGAGACCGGTCAGGAAGCCTTTGGTGCAATCCATGTTATTTACTCCGCAGATATTTATCGTGCACCTACTATGTGCTGGGGCTATGGCAGGCAGGCTCTGGAGATGTGGCTGAGAACAGGACAGAGCCCCTGGTCCCTGATAGCCTCAAGGCTGCTCCCTCCTGGAGGCCATTAGGTTCCTGTTCTGTGGTATTCTGCTGGAACCCACAGGTCCCAGAGTGTACAGGAGCCTCCCCTCCTGGTGCAGGGTCTTCTCTCATGGCTCAAGGGCTGCAGTACAGCCAGTCAGTGGCTCCCGGTTCCTCAAACTCAGTGAGCATCTGCCTGCCCTTTGTGCTGCCCCTCAGCTTGGGATGGCCTGAGTCAAGACCAGCCAGGAGCTACAGGCTTCATGACCCCTTTCTTTCCCCCAGGGAGGCCCCGTCTGGCCCCTCCTCAGAATGTGACGCTGCTCTCCCGGAACTTCAGCGTGTACCTGACGTGGCTCCCAGGGCTTGGCAACCCCCAGGATGTGACCTATTTTGTGGCCTATCAGAGGTAGAGAGGACTCTCTCGGCTGGTGGATGGGAAGACTGAGGGGGCGGGTGGGGGCTGGAGGGGCTTCCCTGGGGCAGCTGCACCCAGTGTAGGCAGCATTGGCTAGCTCTCTGGGCCCCACAGGAGATGGCATGTGGCCGGCATTTGGAGAGGGGCTTTTGATAAAGGTCTGGAGGTGGGGAAGATATTGAATGAAGAGCAGCATACACGTGACCAGTCTGTCGGGGCGGGGGTAAGTCTTGGAGGAAAGTTGGTGTAGGGCATGGATGGAGCTGTGGGGGCCAGAGGATGAAATTCTCAAGTGGCTGGATGAGGTGCTTGGAGCTGTCCCAGCTGATCAGTGAGGCTACTAGATACACGGCAGAGGAGCTGTTACCTGGGCAATTAGGCATCCCTGAATGATCACACTTTTTTTCTCTCCTTTTTTTTTTTTTTTTTTGAGACAGAGTCTTGCTCTGTCACCCAGGCTGTAGTGCAGTGGCTTGATCTCGGCTCACTGCAACCTCCGCCTCCTGGGTTCAAGTGATTCTCCTGCCTCAGCCTCCAGAGTAGCTGGGATTACAGACATGCGCCACCACATCTGGCTAATTTTTGTAATTTTAGTAGAGACGAGGTTTCACCATGTTGGCCAGGCTCATCTCGAACTCCTGAGCTCAGGCGATCCACCTGCCTCAGCCTCCCGAAGTGCTGGGATTACAGGTGTGAGCCACCACGCCTGGCCGAATGGTCACACTTTTCCCCATGGGATCATTCTCAATTTGGAAGCCCAGACGGCCACGGCGAATCCAGAGAAATCTGACAATGGAAGCAGATCCACCATCTTCGAACATAGATGGGAATCGTTCGAAGTTCTTTAGCAGGACAGTGAGATGATAGAAGCAGAAGCTCGGGAGGACTCTCCTGGAGTTGGTGAGGAGGGGAAAGCAAGAAGGGGAGGAGAACACCGTGTCCTCAGGACCCATCCTGTGCCAGGCCAAGGGCTAAGGGCCCTACATGCATATTTCACTTCCTTCTCCCAATGTGACCAGGCAGGCTCTGTGTTTTCCTCATTCTAGAGGTGAGAGGATTGAGCTCAGAGGGTGCTGTGTCTTGTCTGAGGAAGGACGTCATGGAGCCAGAAGGGGAACTCAGGTCTGACTCCAACACTTGTGTCCTTCCTGTCTCATCACGTTGTCCCTCCATGTGTGGAATCCACATGTGAGTGATGGGGGCCTGGCTTGGGCGGGGACAGACTGCAAGAGAGCTTTCAAAAGCTAGAGCACTATCAGGTGGCAGAAAACAGCTGATATTTACTGTGTGGCTGGCACTGTGTCACACATGTAATGAATTTAATCTCACAACAGCTCTGTGAGGACAAGTTCAGTACGTCGCTTTACAGAGGAGGAGACTGAAGCGCCAAGGGTGTATTTTGCTCAAAGTCACACAGCTGGGTGTAGTATGGCTGGAATAAATTTATTAAGGAGTTGAAAGTCTATCCTCTAGGACCAAGCATGGTGGCTTACGCTTGTAATCCCAGCACTTTGAGAGGCCAAGGTGGGTGGGCAGATTGCTTGAGTCTAAGAGTTCGAGACCAGCCTGGGTAATATGGCGAAACCCTGTCTCTACAGAAAAAATGTAAAAAATTAGTGAGGTGTAGTGGTGTGTGCCTGTGTTCCCAGCTACTTGGGAGGCTGAGGTGGGGAGGATCACTTGAGCCCAGGAGATGGAGGTTGCAGTGAGCTGAGATCACACCACTGCACTCCAACCTGGGCAACAGAGCGTGATCCTAAAAAGAAAGAAAATCTATCCTCTGGACTTCTATGATATTTTTCATCTCTTTTATACTTTTTAAACAACTGTGAGGGTTGTAAAATAGTGATATTCTAATTATACAATTTTTTCATTTGTTAGTTGGAATTATTTTATAAAGAGATGTATCCTCCCATCTGGTATTTGATATCCAGTCATACTATTCAAATAGGCAAGAGAAGATAAATGCTTGATTTTTTTCCTTTATCAATTTTCAGGATAATGAATTGGTTCCTTATCATCTCCCAAAGGTGATCGCTAGTTTATTATTATCGTTATGATCTCAAGCATTTAAGTATATTTGGTGGTTTCCGTCTATTGCGACATACTGTGGTCATTGAACCTTGAAGTGCCCCATCTTTGCCCAGTGGGAGTCTCATCAAGCTTGCTCCTGAGTCCTTTTAACTTGACCCTAGCGGTCAAGTTAAATCTTTCCAGATTTAACAAATATCTTCCCAGGTGTCTGTTATGACAAGATGTTCCAGGTCCCTCTGGTACAACTCCTGACCTAAAACCTGCAGTCAGCCATTTATCCATTTAGTAAGAAATGGTTATGAAGACTGTAATCTGCATGCTAGCTATGCTGATCACCACTTAGCTATTGCCATTGGTCTTTTTAGTGAACAGAGTGATGTGTGCATACCACATAGACACACATATAGACATACTTTTTTTTTTGTTTTGAGATAGAGCTTCACTCTGTCGCCCAGGCTAGAATGCAGTGGCATGATCTTGGCTCACTGCAACTTCCGCCTCCTGGGTTCAAGAGATTATCCTGCCTCAGCCTACTAAGTAGTTGGGATTATAGGCGCCCAGCACCACGCCCGGCTAATTTTTGTATTTTTAGTAGAGACGGGGTTTAACCATGTTGGCCAGGCTCATCTCGAACTCCTGACCTCAAGTGATCTGCCCTCCTCGGCCTCCCAAAATGCTGGGATTACAGGCATGAGCCATCGCACCCTGCCTACATGTACATAATTTTTAAGATAAAATGCCCAATGAGTTTATAATGGTGCTTCCCATCTAAATTTAGTTCCTTAGGATTTTTACCTGACTTTTATGTTACATCTGTATTTTCTTTCTTTC